>NC_052060.1:8018031-8334170 GCF_903992535.2 Arvicola amphibius | reverse complement strand
GAAGCACAGGCGAGAAAAGAGGGGACATTTCTCTATAATGGTCACCAAATGCCTGGACAGTTCCAAGAGGAGCTCTTCAGAACTAGGGTAACTGCTGGCTACAACTACAGCCCGAGGCAGGATGTTTCCTTCGGAACTGACGTAAAAGAATATTGCTGAAGGCAGTTCTATGGCATGGCCTCGTTAAACCCAGGAAGCTCTTTGGGAAGTAACTATGGTGGCTCACGAGTTTCAGAAATACACCCTCTCGTATCCCCAGCGCTTTACAGAGTCCTGGCCATGGCTGGAGTTCAAAGTGGCTCGAGAGTTCAGGGGAATGAATAGGAAGGGAACCACCAGGCATGCGGCATCATTGATCTGGACATCTGTTTCCATTGAAATCTTTGCTTTTTATAAAGATACAAGTACTTAAGAGTAGGAGAAAATGACACATGTAGAAAAATTTAAGCCAACAATCATATTAAGTGCCCTTTATGTTGTCGGTTGCAGAATCGTAATTAATCCATAACATAACCCTTGAAGAAACTGTTGGTCGGTGAGGTTAGGAGTCCCTTCCCCCAAAGACAGCACTGCAAGTGACAGGTCTCCAAAGCCTGTTCCTGCTGTTTCCACTACAGCTTCCTCAAGAAAGAAGGGGAAAGGGAGGGAGGGAGGGACAGCAGCCAGAGCTAGAGGAGGAGGAAAAGAAGGCCGTGCAACTTTTCTCCTATTAAAATAGAAAGGATCCAGTTGCTTTCAGTCCAAGGAGGTCCCGATCAAGCAAACAGAAGTAATGTGTTTGAAATTCCAGACTTAAACTGAGTCACACACCCTTCGCTGGGTGTTTCTTGTCCCTTCAACTCTGAATTTGGAACCAGAATTCTGACAGGAAATTGGTTAACAGTGCTTAAACAAAAACAACAAAGAAAATCCTCACATCCCTCTTCCCAGAAATTAGGCATCTTTAAGCTGGAGGTTTCTTAGCAAAACAGGGTTGCTGCCTGGCTCGTTTCCACAGAATTTAGCACTGAGAGAGCCAAGGCCTGAGATTTATCCTCAATTCTTGGGCAGGGGCCAGGAACACAGAGCCAGACAGACAGAGGCCTGAGTTGTGAGGCTCCAAACTGAAAGACACTTAAGAGAGGCACCGAGTCACAGGAAACTGGCATGGCCTCAATGATGTGGGTCCAGATTCAAAGAAAAGATTCATGGGAGTGACTTTTGAAAGGACTACCCCATTCTCCAGCAGATCCGAAGTCGCGATGGAAATCTCCTGGGGTAGGGTGGGGTGGGGAGGATATGTACGTGAAGAATTACAAAGTCGGGGTTAAGGAGCCCGAGTACAGGAATTGCCGAAATCGGAGAGGAATGAAGGACTGGGTAGGATGAGAAGTGCCCGGGGTCTGAGATAAAGGACAGGATTCCACACAATAGGGGCCGGTTCTCAATGGGAGAAGGCCGTTAAAACCTTAACCCTACAGGAGTTCTGCTGCTGACAGAAAAAGTTGAAAAGAAAAGAGGGTAACGTCTGAAAAAAGGAAGGAGTCCGATTCTCTCTCTCTCTCTCTCTCTCTCTCTCTCTCTCTCTCTCTCTCTCTCTCTCTCTCTCTCTCTCTCTCTCTCTCTCTCTCTCTCTCTCTCTCTCTCTCTCTCTCTCTCTCTCTCGTGTGTGTGTGTGTCTCGTCTGTGTGTCTGTGTCCAGAAGGAAACTCCCCAAAAGGAAATGCATGCATGCGAGGGCTGGACGCCAAGCGGAGCCACCGGGAGGACAGGGGAGCCAGCCTTCTGCCTAGAGTGTGTCCCGCAGGAGGCCAGGCCCCCATACTCACCTCGGCCATAGCCCTGCGTGTGCTTGGCGAAGCTCCTCACCACCGCCTCCACGGCCTCGCGCAGCACGGCAGGGCTCCCAGAAGCGCCGGGGGGCAGGGGCAGCCCGGGGGCCCCAGCCAGGAGCAACGGCGGCGGGGGCGGGGCGGGGGGCGGCGGGGCGGGCGGCGGGCCCGCGGGGGGTGTGGCGGCGCTAGTCGGGGCCCCGGTCACCCCCGGCCGCAGCGCTCGCAGAGTGCCTCTCCCGCCGACACCTACGCCGGGCTGCAGCCGCTGTGCTCGCATCGTCTCCATCCCGGCCGACAGCGGAGCTGGACCCCGCAGCTTGCCAGCCTGGCGAGCTAACGGTCCCTGCTACCCCAGTGAGCAAGAGCCGAGGGACTGAGGGCGGTGCCGGGAGCCAGCTGTCAGTCAAGAGCAGGCGGGGACGAGCTAGATGCTATGCCAATCACTGGTG
Organism: Arvicola amphibius; assembly: GCF_903992535.2. Classification (NCBI taxonomy): domain Eukaryota; kingdom Metazoa; phylum Chordata; class Mammalia; order Rodentia; family Cricetidae; genus Arvicola; species Arvicola amphibius. The sequence goes on along the minus strand of NC_052060.1, from coordinate 8,331,907 downwards.
GAGAGGGAGGGAAGGGGCGGGCCCCTGCGCCACCTTAGGCAAATGATTGAGGAAGGCGGAGGCTGCGGGAGCCAATTGCAAAGAGAAAAGGCGATACAGTGTAAGAGGTAGAGCTTCGGAGCATCTTTGGGAATCCTGTGGTAAACGCTAGAAATCCGGCCAGACCCCTGGGGCGGGGCTTGAAGGAAAAATAGGCCTGGATGCAACGCTGAGTAGACGTGTAACTGGAAAGGGTTCTTAGAGCTCATTTGTCTGGTCACACCACTTTCTAGATGAAGATGCAGTTCAAAGAAGGGATGTGACTCTAAGTTCATATACAATTGGTAGTGAAGCTAAAATGGAGTATGTTGCCGACTTTTAGGAGAACATGCTATGTGGTATACTTCAGTGCACTGTCTTATTTAATAACTGCAAGCATAAACCGAGTTTTTAATGAACAAGGAAAGTGATGCTCAGGAAGGTTAGATATTCTGCCCCAAATCAAATAGCTAGATGGTTAGTGTGGTTCGGACCTAAGTGTACTGACCCAGGTGTTTTCATCTCTTCACTATGCAACATTTAGGGATGGTTTTCTGACTTCAGCTACTCACTAAGGGAGTGAGAGAAAGTAGAGTGTGTTCATCACTGTACCAAAAGAAAGAGCTAGAATACATGCAGAAACCTATCAAACTGAGAAAGTCAGGACATAGATCAGAGAGGGTAACTTTGTTCATAGACCTCCTCAAGCTGAGTTCCAACTTTTGTCCCCACACAGACACCCATGCGCTCACACTATAACACGCTTTTGCTGATTGACTATCATTCCTTTTTTTTTCCCCCTTGGGTGAAGTTACTAGCCCTACCCTCTCTCCTAGGGTGGCTCAGAGATTAAACATGGAGGTGAAAACGGACGAGGCACACTAGGTGAAATGAAATCAAACCCCGTGTTTATAAAAAAACAAAAGCAAGCTGGGCAGTGGTGGCGCACGCCTTTAATCCCAGCACTCGGGAGGCAGAGGCAGGCGGATCTCTGTGAGTTCGAGACCAGCCTGGTCTACAAGAGCTAGCTCCAGGACAGGCTCTAAAGCTGCAGAGAAACCCTGTCTCGAAAAACAAACAAAAAAAAAACAAACAAAAAAAAGCAAAACAAAAAAGTCAAGAAGTAGGAAGTCATATCTGCTTATGGTGGGGGTGGTGGGATCTCTGTAAGAATAAATCATTAAAGGCCAGGCATGGGGAGGCTAGAGGGAAGGCCTGTCACATGCCTTAAAACCTTTACTTGCCTTTTCTTCAACCATATTTGGTCAGATGGGCTCCTGGAAAGCAGATAGCTATAACCTCCAGATACCATCCCCGGCAGTTGTGGCTGTTAGCATCTCCCCCATCCCTCTCCTCTTCCCCCAACCCCATCCCTTCAGGCGGTAGTGACAGAACAGAGACTTCGGAACACATTTATTTGACATGTCAAGTGGCAAGGGGGGCTGGCTTAGGCTTACTCCCCACTTCTACCTGTAAGGGTGTTCATAAGCTCAGACACACAGAAGATCAGCTTCGAGCCCATGACCCAACCCCGGAGTAAACAAGACAATCTGTAGTGTATGTTTGGGGGTAGGGTGGGATGCAGGGTGGGAATAAAAAGCAGCAAGTTGAGAGCATGAAAGGCAGCAACAGAACCGAGACTGGGCACTGTTGCGGGAACCCTAAGAAAAGTGAAGACATCCTGAAAAGCAGATGGAAGCCGGGTGTGAGCAAGGAGCCAGGCATGGAGAAGCAAGACCTGCAGAATGGGGAGAGAGATTCATGAAGAGAAAGCAGAGTATGCGAAAGTACGATAGGCCACGTTTCAGGGCATACATAGAAAGCAAGGGATTGCTTTTCCAGGAGAGCAAAGATACAGGAGACCATCCTTAAGTGGGGGCTCCCTGCTGCTTCTGAACAGATGCCAGTGAGTCTGGGACCCTAGCACATGTGGTCCTCTGTTGGTGTGCTGTGCCTCTGGGCACCCAAGTAATCCCGTGTGCGTGTGAAATGACCAGTACACGAATGTGTGGTTCTATACGCCCAGTAAACACAGTATTTATCCTTCCTCGCTAGTGAGTGTACTGTGCTTGTGGACACATGCTTACCCATGTGTGCGTGCACAGTGCCGTGAGCACATGCAAGAGATCCCGTGTCCGAGGTATCAGCTGGTTCTCCCGCCATCAGGGCCTGACCCTCCCCCTTCTTGGTGGCTGTCACTTCTCTCAGCGCCCTGGTTCCCCTGGCCCGCCTAGACTCTGGAAACCCCCTAGCAGGCGAATCTGCTCAGTCTGCATTGAGTGGCGTCTCACCAACTTGCGCTTGGTCCTGGGAGACCCTGGTGCCCCAGAATGAGGAGGGGCAGGCAGTGAGGGTGCCCGACCTCCGGCTTGGGGGCGAATGTCGGGGATGGGAGGGTGGGGGCTGACGTTGAGAGGAGGCAAGAAACCAGGTCGCGTTTGCGAGATGTGGTCCAGGAGCAGGGTCCCGGAACCCCTGCGTTCCAGCAGCCCGGGACTCCGCCTCCGTCCGCTCAGCGGGGATACAGCCCCGGGCAGACTCTCTTGGGACTGGCGCGGAGAAGAAACTGAGCCCGCTGGAGGGAGGGTCAGCGGAGAGGCGCTGTATCGCCGGCGCTCCAGGGATAAGCGGCTGCACTCGGGTGAGTCAGGGCAAAAATGTCCAGGGGTATCGAGCTCCACGGACTCCATGCGGCTCAGTTTTTGCCTTAGCCCTGCAGGAAGACCAGACTCTTGAGCCTCGGGCGCTGTGTTTCGGCGCGAGAGAGGACCCCCGCCTGTCACTTTCTCCGCCCATGGGGGCGGGTCCTCCGGGCCTTCGGTGCTGTGACGCCGGGAAAGACGCGGTCTACCGGTTAGGGTCAGGCCGTTAAATTCAGCGGCCAGGCGCTCCATCCCCGGTCTCCCTTCGGCAGGAGGGACCGGTTGAGGAGGAGCCACAAGGCCCCAGGGCTCAGAGTTGAGCCTTTTGAGTGGTTTTGGAGGATGTCGAGGCGGCTTGGGGAGAGGCTCGGAAGGGGAAGGGTCATCAGGGGGCTTAGGAACAGGAAATTCAAATACGTCTCTTTTCTCCTCTTCTTCCTGGGCGCGAGGGGATAACGAGCTCCGTCCTCCTCCTGCAGTCTGCAGCTGGACTTCAGAAGGCGACGTGCACACCCCTGGACTAGGAGGAGCGGGTGCAGGATCCTCTACCCCCGGGGACGGTGGGGAATTGAGATACTGCCTGGTCTTCTTGGTGCCCGAGGGCGAGGTATCCGTGGTTATGATGATGACCTCCGTGCCCTTGGCCTTGCAGGCGTCCAGCAGCGTGGCAAGGGTCTCACGGTCCCCGCGGTCCAGGGCGTGGACAAGCGCAGAAGCGCCAGCGTGATCTCGGACTGAGGGGTCTGCGCCATGGGCAAGGAGCAAAGAGGCCACTGCGGCTCCCCCACCCCCGGCGCAAGCGTGCATGAGCGCGGTGCGTCCTAAACGGTCTGCGATGTTGGGGTCCGCGCCTTGCTCCAGGAGGTAGCGTACCATGCGCGCCTTGTTCTGAGGGTCGTCGTAGCGGGCCCTGCAGGCCGCCATTAGCGCAGTTTCCCCCTGGGCATCACCCTCATTCACGTAGGCTCCTCCCTCCAGAAGCAAACGGGCCAAGCGAAGCTTACCCTGACCCACCGCCCGAAGAAGAGCGTGGCCCTCGGTGTGCAGCATAGCTGCGGCTCGGGCGAAAGCACCGATGGAGCCGGGAATGGGACCTGCCGAAGATGGCTAGGAGTGTGGGGGTGGTGGTTGGGAGAGGCCTGAGGTCTTGGTGGTAAAGCCTAGCCCTGTAAAAAAGAGGATAGAAAGAGCTTGTTGATAGGTACGGCAGGGAAACTGAGGCACTGATGAAGATGCCTGGTGTATGACTGGGAGTGATTGATATGATCTCCAATGCAGTCCTTACTCTTGACTCCTGCCTTTGAGCCCCCTCCCCCACAGCGCATGCCAGAGGAGGTGGGAAGGGTGCATCCGCACTGAAGGATGAGGGCTCGTGCAAATACGTACATGCACGCGCAGAGATATTCGCGCCCCCCCATTCGCACCCCACGGCTTATCAGACCTTTCCAACATCCCCCTTTTCTTATCCACACTTGGAATCCCCCTCTCTAGGATACTGAACGCCACCCACCCACACACATGCACCCGTACAGTCATACACATATTTCTATTCCTAACCTCTTTTAGATTGCCACATCCCCAAAAATTGAGTGGGGGGAAGGAAGCAGCTTGCAATTGGGACCTAAAGGGGTGGAGGAAGAATTAGGGATTCTTTTGCCCCTGTTATGTTCCCCGTTGCTCCTTGTTCTTCCCCCTCCCAGGCTGTACCCCCAAATAGATACCTGAATGTCCGCATAATCTTTGCCTGGCCAGGATTGAGGCCCGGGCCATGGGGACCTCCGGGGTGGAGGAGCCGGGTACCTGGGGGCCCACATGGCGTGGGGGGGGCACCCGGATTCCCTTGGTGTCAGTATCTGCGCCCCAGCACTGGATCCTGGTCCCTCCTCCCGGTGCGCCCCGGGCACAGCGCCGGCTCCGGAGGAGAGAAGAGGGGGGGTGGGGGGCGGAGCTCTGCTGTGCTATTTATAGCCCAGTCTCTGCGGGTGGGGGCGTCCGGCACCAAGCCGCTCCCCACCCCCATGCGCACACACATAAGCCAAAAAAGAAAAAAGAAAAAAAACCCAGTGCCTCCAATCTTGACTTCCCTTTCTTAACCCACCTCCCCCAGCCCCAACAAACCTAAGCGCTCCTTAGGAGACTCTCCTGCGACCCATTCAGGAAGCATTCCGATTCTGATTCTTCGTTGAGCTTCAGCAGATCTCCATGAGCTCCAGTATGCCAGACCTGACTGCCACACACGGCATATGGCACTGTGCAGAGGGCTGGAGGGAGGCGGATGGGATCTGCAACGGCGTCCATACAGATCAGAAAGAGGCAGGAGATGTGGCTCCCTTCCCGTAGTTTAAGTATCAGGGAGAGTATAGCCTCTGGAATCAGACAGCAGTATATCCCCGCTGCACCTCTCTCAAACATCACCACAGAGACACTTAGATCTCAGTTTCCGTGGGTCCCTTAGGAATGTGAGGAAAGTAGCTAGCTAGCTTTCCCAGGGCATTTTTTAGGGCAAGGGGGCACTCTCAGAGTTCTTTCCCCCTGTATTTTAAGGGGTGTCTATAGGAGAGAGGAAAAGGGCAGAGCAATGGCCGAACCATGTTACACGGGCGCCCTCATTATAGCTCTACTCCACTAGACTCATTTTTCCATCTCTCTTGAAGGTCCCTGCCTGAATCACTCCTTGTCTCTTCCTATCTGTTGCTCTCACTGCCTCTGCCTCTCCGTGCCACCTGCCCTGTCTCCATGGTTACCAAGGCTTCCATCTGCATATTTTAGGGATGAGTTTGTGTCCAGTTGGAAGGTACCAAGGGAAGTGGGGGCACTGGATAGGTACTAAGGGTTTAGAAAGCTTTCCAAGGATTCTAGAGAATTAAAATGGCCGAGGCCACCATATACAGATACAAAATATGTTACTGGGCAAGGAAGAGAAATACTTGTAGGGAAAACAGCCGCTTATACAAGCTATTGATGTGTACCCGGCATTCTGCAGTGCGTACATCTCCAGCCCCACAACTCTATAAGGTGGGAATAATCGTCTTCTTGTAGCAAATGTAATGAGGTTAAGCAAGTTCCCCCAAAGTTTCACAACTGTTTTTGTACTAGTCCCAAAACTGGGCACTTGGCACTACACTCACATACAGTTTCCCAGTCTAGAGGCCATTTTCTCTGACATCTGGCATATTCTTGTTGTCTACCAACTTCCTCTTCCATCCTGAAGCATGACTCTCCCCTCACCTTACCAAGGGGCTTGAAAAGGCCATTGGGAAATACAGAAAGAAAACCCCACTGGGTTCCTGCCTTCTCTCCCCAGCAACTTCTCTGATCCCCAAGCCACCTCCCACTTCTCAGACACAGTTCCAATCCTAGGTGGGTGAATGAAGGGGGCGGTTTTTGGGTTGCGCTTGATAGCACACCGTAATAACAGAGGCAAGAGTATCATGAGTTCAAGGCCTGCCTAGACTGGGTAACCAGACCGTCTTTTAAAAAAAAAAAAAATTTTAAGTATTCATTGGTTGGTGCTGGAGACTGCGCAGGATTAAAGAGAGGGTCGGAAAGTGGGGGGTGGGGTGGCGCGCAGGGCCAGGAGAGGGCGCCAGAGGCGCTGGAGCTGGAGTCTGGCGGTTGGGCGCCTCCAGGCGGGTGCTGGGAACGAGCTGGGGGGCATAGAGCAGTGTGGTCTCTCCAACCCAGGAGGCCATTTCCCAGCAGCGGATCTCCTCATCTGCCTGGATGAGCTCTGAGCAGCAGGTCGTCTTGGCCGACTCCTGCCATCCAGGCGGTTTCGTCCGGGCTGAGGTAGAGACTGCAGCCCCAGATCTCAGCGCGCCCCACTTCCCAAACCTCAGTTCCGGTTAGGCTCGCTCCCCACCCCGCCTCCTCTCCTCCCCCGCCTCCGCTGGCCAAGATTGGCCAGGGAACCCACCAATGGAGAGCTCGGGGAGGCGGGCCTAGGACGCGGGCTGGAGGAAGAAAAGCGAATTTCAAGTTGGCGGCTGCGTGGGCCCCGAGTGGGGGTGGGACGGCAGGTAAGGCTTTGACTTGGTGACTCTGACCCGGTTTGGTCCGTTGCTTCCCGAATGGTCCACCGTGGCCGACAGCAAGACAGACATCGCTCTCTGTCAGCCTGTCGGGCCAGCCCCCTTCTGGATCCTTGCCCTTTCTCCCCGGTTTCCATTGCCGTGTTGACTGTACATCAAGGAGAGGCAGGGCTTGCTGTCGTGTCTGGGACAGATATTAAAGCAGAAGGCGAGGAAGGCTCATTCTTTTAGCTCAGACTCTGTTACGGTACCAGCCTCTCCCGCATCTGTTACCATTAGCTCCCTGTCAAGAGCCTGACAGACTCCTGTTAGCTATCAAGTCAGCCGAAAACGCTACCCGCTACCCACCGCCTTCCTGGACTGCCTTTCTTAAGAAGAATTAATTGATCCCCAGCCTGACACTGCCTGATTAGCACTATTGGAATCTCTTTGATTTTTAAAAACAATATTTGTGTGTAGGCGTGCGCGCCACGGCTTGCGCACGGAGGTCAGAGGACAACGTAAGCTAGTCAGTTTTCCTGGCCACTTGGCAGCAAGAGCATTTAAAACCATTTCGGTGCGGCTCACGCTCTCCCTCCATCCCTCCCATCCTTTTTATTGGCAGACTCCTGCTCTGTGCTAGGATTACAGGTTCTCTTTTGAAGTTTCTATTCTTTGAACGGAAGGTTTGGTGGGACAGATTGTGGTACTTAATACGTTGTGCTCAATAAGCGTTAATTGAATGGAATTGATTTGTGGGAACCAATGCTCTTGTCAAGGAGGACAAATTTAAACTCCTAATATAATTAGGGAACAATAGAAGACAGCGTAGTATATAATTAAGGGCCTTTAAATTGGTGGTTTCTCGCATTAATGTTTTATAATTACTCTCAGACCAGAGAAGGCAAACAGCAAAGGGAGCGAGAAGGCTTTATGACTCACAAGGTCTCAAGTGTGCAAGGTCTATAGACTCGTATAGTCATTTGTTGAAACAACAGCTACTTACTGAGCACCTACTGCATGCCAGACAATGCTAGACATTGGGGATCATGGTGACCCCTCTGCTAAAATCTGTTCAATGATAGGTTCTCGCTATGCAGCGCAAGCAGCTTGGTCTCCAGCTTATGATTCTCCTGCCTCAGCTTTCTTGAAAGGCTGAGATAATAGACGTGCACCACTACACCACAAATTTGAAAAAAAAAGTTAACTGTGAAGAGTAAATCTAGCCTTACAGATGCTAAGCATTAACTCTGCCCCTGAGCTAAACCCCTACCCCGTGCCAGCATCTTAAAAGAACTCATGAGTTCTTTTCAGATTATTCCACTATTTAATTTATTCTTTATAATTGTTCGACTTAGGTTTATCATTAGTGGGGCTAGGTGGAGTGTGTGCTGCAGCACATCTGTGGAGGCCGAGGAGTGAAGTGTATTCTCCACTTTCATTATAAAACAGGAAGACTGCACTGACGTCATATTTTTCTTTAATGTGTGTGGGTGTCTTGTCTGCATGTCTGTCTGTGTAGTGTGTGTATGCAGTGCCTGCAGAATCTAAAAGAAAGCATCAGATCCCCTGGAGTTACAGACTGTTGTGAGCCTCCATGTGGGGTGCTGGAAATGGGACCAGGGTCCTAGGGAAGACTAACCATGCTCTTAACCACTGAGCCATCACTCCAGCCCTCCCCCCGCCACTTTTTTAAATACTTTTTTTAACAGTGCTTTTCCATAGAATAGGGTTTTTAATATTTATTTATTTATTTATTATGTATACAATATTCCATCTGCGTGTATGCCTGCAGGCCAGAAGAGGGCACCAGTCCTCATTTCAGATGGTTGTGAGCCACCATATGGTTGCTGGGAATTGAACTCAGGACCTTTGGAAGAGCAGGCAGTGTTCTTAACCACTGAGCCATCTCTCCAGCCCCCCCCCCCCCCACCACTTTTTAAGACAGGGTCTCAGAGGTTAGTCTGGCCCCAAACTCACTATAAAAAGATGAACTCAAACATCTGAATGACAGGCTTGGCCCATGGCTTTACGCTAAGCAAGTTTTTATTTATTTTTACTAAGGATTGAATTGATGACCTCATAAATTGCTAGGTAAGGGTATAGCACCCGCCTCTGCATTCTTCTTGTTCGTGTGTGGGTATTTTGTCTGCATGGATGTCTTTTTTTAAAAAAATATTTATTTCTTTATTTATTTTGTATACAATATTCTCTCTGTGTGTATGCCTCCAGGCCAGAAGAGGGCACCAGACCCCATTACAGATGGTTGTGAGCCACCATGTGGTTGCTGGGAATTGAACTCTGGACATTTGGAAGAGCAGGCAATGCTCTTAACCTCTGAGCCATCTCTCCAGCCCCTGCATGGATGTCTTTGCACCACTTGTGTGCCTGACTTTCAGAGGGCAGGAAAAGGTATTGAATTCCCTGGGCCTGTTGTGAGTCACTGTGTGGGTGCTGGGAATCTAACCCAGGTCCTCTGGAAGAGCAGCAGTGCAGTTTTCTACTGAGCTGTCTCTCCAGCCCCCCCGCATTCAAAACAAAACATCCTTTTTACTTGTTAATTGTAGGACATACGTTTATTCCATACAACTGGCAAACACACAGTAAAATAAGGAAAGTGTGCATTATTTACTGATTAGTATTTTACAATCTCAAACTTTATTATCATTGTATCTGTACACACGTGCCACAACACGCATGCCGAGATGAGAGGACAGCTTGGTGAGGTTCTGTCACCGGTTCACTTTTATGTGGCTCCAGGGACTGAACTCAGGTCCTTAGACTTGCATTATCATGCAGCAAGTGCCTTTCCCTGATGAGGCAGCCTACCTGCCCCTGTTGCTAGTATCTTGGTATATAGCCTCAGTTTATTCTGTATGTATGCATAAATTTCTGTGTTTTATAAGTAAATAGGGCCACAAAATAAATTCAATTTTATACCAAGAATGGAAATACAAAAAGATAACAGGTAAACATGGCTTTATATCATACTCTCCTCGCCCTTCACACTACATATTAGCAACCTCCTTCCTGTATATAACTTGAAGTCATGACATTTATGATAACTGATAATACTCTAAAATGGTTTTTTATGATTATTTTATTTTGTTCTTAGACTTATTTATTATGTATATAGTGTTCTGCCCATATGTATCCCTGCAGGCCAGAAGAGGGCACCAGATCTCATTAAGGATGGTTGTAAGCCACCATGTGGTTGCTGGGAATTAAACTCAGGGCCACTGGAAGAGCAGTCAGTGCTCTTAACTGCTGAGCCATCTCTCCATCCCCTTTAAAATGTTTTTTTAAAAAGTAATCTATTATTAGACCACTTACGTCATTTCAGAATTTGTTGTTTGAAACAAGGTCTTACTGTCTAGCCCAGGCTGGCTTGGAACTCCCTATATACCTTAGGCTGACCACTTCCTGCCTTAGCCTCTTGTTCGTAAGACTGTAGGTATGTGTCACCATGCCCAGTTTATGTCAAAACTGTTGCTGCCGTAAATGGTTCTTTAACAAACATCCTGTTACTTTTATTGTAGAATATGAGATTATTAGGATAGATTTTATATAGACTTTTCTGTCCCTCCAGCCAGTTCCCAAATAACCACACAGAGCTTTATTACTATAAATGCTTGGCTAATAGCTCAGGCTTGTTACTAGCTAACTATTGCATTTTAAATTGACCCATATTTCTTTTTTTAAAAAAAGATTTATTTAGGGGCTGGAGAGATGGCTCAGAGGTTAAGAGCATTATTAAGAGCAGGTTAAGAGCAGGTTATTGCCTGCTCTTCCAAAGATCCTGAGTTCAATTCCCGGCAACCACATGGTGGCTCACAACCATCTATAATGGGGTCTGGTGCCCTCTTCTGGCCTGCAGGCATACACACAGACAGAATGTTGTATACATAATAAATAAATAAATATTAAAAAAGATTTATTTATTGCATATACAATATTCCTTGCACGTATGCTTGCATGCTAGAAGAGGGAACCAGATCTCATTATAGATGGCTGTGAGCCACCATGTGGTTGCTGGGAATTGAACTCAGGAACTCTGGTAGAGCAGTCAGTGCTCTTAACCTCTGAGCCATCTCTCCAACTGCTTGACCCATATTTCTTATCTGTGCTCTTCCACGTGGCTCAGTACTTTTTCTCAGTACAACAAGTTCATCTCCTCTCCACATCTCCTTGAGATTCTGAGACCCTCCCCTTGTTCTTCGTGCTCTCTGTTTGTCTGCACATCCCTGCCTAACTTCTACCTGTCCCGCTACTGGCCAGTCAGCTTCTTTATAACCTGACAACAGTGGCAGAGATTCACACAGTGTAAAGGAATAGTCCACCATTTTAACAGTAGGATTTCTAGATTGAGAATAAAGACATTCAGAACCGTGGGAGGTTGTTTAGTCTTTCCATGGAGGTTGCTTTCTACTGCTGTGATAAAACCTTATGACCGAAAGCCACTTAGGGAGGAAAGGGTTTATCTGGTTTATACCTCCCAGTCAACAGTCTGTCATGAAGGAAGCAAAGGCAGGAACGTGGAGGCAGGAACGGAAGCAGAGGCCATGGAGGAGCACTGCTGCCTGACTTGCTCTCCATGGCTTGCTCAGCTTCTTTTCTGTACAACCCAAGGCCACCTGCCCAGTGGTGGCACCACTTGCAATGCCCTGGGCCCTCCCACATCAGTTAAGAAAATGTCCTCACAAACCTGTCCACAGGCCCATCTGACTCATTTTCTCAATTAAGATTCCTTCTTCCCATATGGTCCTAGATTGTGGCAATTTGACCAAAAACTAACCAGCATAGCCAAAGTCCATCTGAGGGGAATATCACCACAGCATGATTATTATCATTTAAGTTTTTGTTAGTTCTTTTGTTAGGTAGGCAATGTTTTTTTTGGGCCGAGGAGATGGCTCAATCCATAAGAATTACTTTCATCTCAAACTGGAAAAGCTAGGTTCATGTCCCTGGAACCCGTGTAAAAGCAGGCCTGCTGTGGTGGCCTGCGGTGCAATACCCGCATCCTGTGGAGAGATGGGAGGTAAAGACCAGCAAGTCCTACAGGAGCTCGCAGCCAGCCATGGCCAACAAGAAAGATCTTGCCTCTAAAGCAAAGCAGAGGGTGAAGACCACACCCAAAGTTGACCCCTGACCTCCACACACATCACAGCCCGCAGGCACCTTCACACACAGACACATACACATGCATACATATCACACACACACACACACACACACACACACACACACACACATCGGACTAGAGAGACAGCTGAGTGGCTAAGTGGGTAACTGCTCTCACAGAGGACCTGGGTTTATTTCCCGGCACCCATCTGCAGCTCCAGCTCCCGGGGAATCTGACCCCCTTGGCCTCCATGGGCACAGCACTCACATGCACATAATTTAAACTAAATATAAATCTTGAAAGAAGGAGACCAGGCATGGTTTTAATTCCAGAACTTGGGAGACAGAGGCAGGCAGATCTCTGTGGTGGGGGGGCCAGCCTGGCCTACATAGTTCTAGAACAACCATAGAGAGAGCCTGTGTGTAGAGTGAACCTGTCTCAGATATATCTATATCTGTCTCTATCTATCTAAGTAGATAGATATAGATAATTTTAAAGTAGTTTTATTGATCAATCTTTTGTCAATTTTCTGTTCAAATTCTTTGCCATTTTTTTTTGTTGTTTGTTTTGAGGCAGGGTTTCACTATATAGCCCTGGCTGTCCTGGAACTCTTTTGTAGACCAGGCTGGCCTTGAACTCACAGAGATCTACCTGCCTCTGCCTCAAGTGCTAGAATTAAAGCTACTTGACACCATGTCCAATCCTTGTCTGTTTTTTTTTAATTAGCTTTTTTTTGAGACAATATCTTATTGTGTAGCCTAGGCTTGCATAGTGTTTGTAATCCTCCTGTCTCAGCTTCTCTTGTGCTGGGATTACAGATATATACCACATGCCCATCTTACTTGCTATTTTTCCTCTCTCATACCAGGGGCTTGATCCCGGGCCTTCTGAGCGAGGGCTATGTCATGGAGGTGCATACCCAGCTATCATTTCTTTTGGGGGGAATGATTTTTTCCATGTAGATCTCCAGGAGTTCTAACATAGTATTATTTCTTACCATGTCTACTACAAATACAGAATTAGAGTGACCCGGGACTGATCTCTACGCCATCTGCTTTCGGGACCTTGCCTACTCTTGTGGCTTAAACTCTTATCTGTAAGCTGGTGACTCTGCCAGAAGTAAACTCCATGTAGGAAGCACAGGGTGCCAGGAGTTCTGTTATTGTTTAGTTTGTCTGTCTTACTCACTGCCTTATTGGCAGTATCCAGCAAATCAGTGGCACACAGTAGGTGCTGTGGCTTGAGGGTTTGAGTGAGCTTGGTCCCAGAGGCTCGTAAGCTTGGATGCTGGGTCCCCAGTTGATAGATCTATCTGGGAAAGATTAGGAGGTATGTCACTGGGGATGGGCTTTGAGGTTTCAAAAGGCCCCATTGTTCCTAGTTAGCTTTCTCTGTCTCTGCCTCATGTTTATGAATGAGATGTGAGCTCTCAGCTGCTGCTCCTGTGCCATGCCTGTATGCCTGCCACCATCCCTGCCATGGTAGTCATGGGTCACCCTCTGAAAGGGTAAGCTCCCAATAAAGCCTCTTCTCTAAGATGCTTGGTCATGGTGTCTCTTCATAGCAACTTAACAGTAATTAAGACAGCTGTTTGTTTTATTATTATTCTCATTTTGCAGAGAAAAAACAAAGTTTCTGTAGTTAGGAAATGAGAGAACTGGGACTTTTATTTTTTATTGTTTTGGATTGTTTGGTTGGTTTTGGTATTTTGGGACAGGAACTTATGTTGCCCAAGATGGCCTGGCACTCGCTGTGTAGCCTAGGATGGCCTTGAACTCCAGGCATCCTGGTTTTACATCTCAGGTGCTAGGATCCCAGGCATGTGCTCCCACACCCAGCTCTGCCTTACTTAGACTCCAGGTATTTGTTGGTGGTTTGTTGTGTGATGTTCTACTCTTTGGCTTTTTGAGGGGCCCACCACCCAGCTCCCAGATAAATCACACACGAAGGCTTAATCTTAGTTAGGAATGCCCGGCCTTAGCTTGGCTTGCTCCTGGCCAGCTTTTCTTAACTTATTACCCTGTCGACCGTTGCCTCTGGGCTTTTCCCTTTCTCTTACTTCTGTGTGTCTTGCTTTCACTCTTACTCGGCTGCTGCCTGGCTGGGTGGCTGGCTGGGTGGCCCCCGAAGTCCTCCACTCGTTGTTGTCTTGCTCCTCTTTGTCCTCAGTTCTCCTTCTGTTTATCCTCTCTGCCTGCCAGCCCTGCCTCACTATTGGCTGTTGGGCTCTTTATTAGGACCATCAGGTGTTTTAGACAGGCAAAGAATCACAGCTTCACAGAGTTAAACAAATGCAGCATTAAAAAAAAAAAGCAACAGACCTTAAAATAATATTCCCCACCAGTGGTTTTTTTGTATGTTGTGTGTAACGTGGCCTGAGTGTGTGGTGTGAAAGCTGGCACACGGGAAAGCACGCGGGGGGGGGGGGGGGCATGTTAATAGCAGATCTGAGCCACGTTATAGGAGACTTTAAATGTCCCCAAGAATCCCTTCTTAATGTTCTATTAGTGCATGTTAATTACATAACAATGGGTTCCATTATGACATTTTCATAGATGTGATTCATCTATGTAGAGTGTATTTCAATCATATCCTCTCTCTCTCTCTCTCTCTCCCCCCCTCTCTCTGTCTCTCTCTCTGTCTCTCTCTCTCTCCTCTCTCTCCTCTCTCTCTCTCCTCTCTCTCCTCTCTCTCTCTCTCTCTTGTTTTCCCCTCCTCTCCCTCTCCTCTATCTACCTCTCTCTCTCCTCTCTCTCTCCTCCTCTCTCTCCTCTCTCCTCCTCTCGTTCTCTCCTCCTCTCTCTCTCTCTCTCTCTCTCTCTCTCTCTCTCTCACACACACACACACACACACACTCAGTTACCCGTTTTTGTCTCTCTGCCATACCTGCTAACCCCCTTATTCCCAATTAGGGCCCCTTGTGCTCTTGTGTCTTTCCAGTGTGCTGTAATCAGTTTCATTAGGGTTGTTTATGGAGCATAGTAAATTATTTCCTTCCTTCCTTCCTTCCTTCCTTCCTTTCTTTCTTTCTTTTTTTTCTGAAACAGATCTCACTATGTAGCCTTGGCTGATTTGAAGATCCCTGCGTAGACCAGATTGGCCTAAGATCACAGAGATCCTCCTGCCTTTCCCTTCCGAGTGCCAGGATTAAAGGCGTGTGCCACCAGACCTGGCTCAGGGAGGCTTTCTTTACAGGAGCTTGAGAACCTTACCAGTGGCTGCACCACCGAAGAAAATGCCTCTCCCTCTCGCATCAGTTACTAAGGTCTTGCAAATTCTCAGGGAGGAATAGATTCCCACGATCCCTTCCTTAAGTGACAGGATGTGAGCAGACCCAGTCTCGTGCCAATCTTGTGTAGCTGATCACCGCTGCTCTGAGTGCAAGGGTTCAACAGCCATGCCATGTCCAGAAATCAGTGTTCCACACACTCCAGCCTTCCCTCCCTTCCATGGGGTTCTCTAAGCCTTAGAATGGCTGACAACAGACAGTCCTGTATCCTCTGTTCTTTGACCAGTCTGTAGTGCCACTGCTGACCGCAACAAAAGGAAACTCCTCTGACCAAAGCCGACCCCAGCACTAATCCCTAAGTGGAAAACATAGTAAATTAGGTGTTTAACAGAGCAGCAGCATAGCGTCCCCACTGGGACCTTGGATCTCCATAGCTGGAAGCTCCTGAAAGGGTGGGTGTACAGCCCCATTTGCTACATACGTGGATTCATTAGTTTCCCAAGCTGAGAGGGCCAACCTGGGCTATCAGAGATCAACAAAACAAGAAAAGAAACAAATGTCCTTAAGTCATGTTAAGAATACCCATGTGAGGGGCTGGAGAGATGGCTCAGTGGTCAAGAGCATTGCCTGCTCTTCCAAAGGTCCTGAGTTCAACTCCCAGCAACCACATGGTGGCTCATAGATAAATAAATATTTTTTTTAAAAAAGAATACCCTTGTGAGTTACTGCAATTGATGTTGATTTTGGTCACCTGGCTGGCATAATGCCCACTAGAAAGTTACTCCATACCCTCCAGTTTGCCACAAGCATATGAGACAAAGTTTCCTATACTACTCACACTTATGAATCAGGAATTATGCTCCTGCCCTGTGGCCTGGGATAGCTACATGCTTTAGTTATCTTTTAGCTTGAACTATCTACAGAGTTTGTTTAGAATTCTGCATGGGACATTTGTCTTTTCCCGGTCATTTATACCACTATGTACCCACAGACATTTACTTTGTACTTTAGGGTTATAATGTAATATTGATTTATCTTATTGGGGGCTGAAGAGATGACTCTGTGATTAAGAGCCCTGTCCAAGTCCCAGCACCTCATCAGGCACCAACGACCATCTGTAATTCCAGTCTCGGGAGAAACAGTGCTCTCTTCTGGCCTTTGTGGGTACTGCACACACATAATGCTTGTTAAACACTCAAACACATAAAATAAAAAATAAAAATCTCAAAAATAAAACAATATATTTTATTATTATGGGTCTGGGTGTGCACATGACTTTGGGTGCCCATGAAGGCCAAAGGCATTGGATCCCCTGGAGCTGGAGTTGCAGGTTTGTGCTGCTGGGAATCAAATTCAAGTTATCTGGGAAAGCAGTATCCACTCTTAATGCTGAGACAACTTCGTAGCCAAAATTTATTAATTTTTAGTGCTTCAAAATCTTTCAACATATGTATATGTGCCTACTTGACTGTAGGAGCACCAAGTATGTGAGCACCACGTATGTGAGCACCACGTGTGTGATCACCACGTATGTGAGCACCACGTGTGTGAGCACCACGTATGTGAGCACCACGTGTGTGAGCACCACGTGTGTGAGCACCACGTGTGTGAGCACCACATGTGTGAGCACCACGTATGTAAGATGACTGTGGGGGCTGGAAAAGGGCATTGGTCTCCTGGAACTTGGGAACTGCCTAGGTTAGGTGGGACCCAAAGCCAGGTCCTCTGCAAGAGCAGCATATACTTTTAATCATCAAACCAGTTCTCCAATCCCCCTTTTAAAAATATTTTAAAGGGCCGGGCGGTGGTGGCGCACGCCTTTAATCCCAGCACTCGGGAGGCAGAGGCAGGCGGATCTCTGTGAGTTCGAGGCCAGCCTGGTCTACAAGAGCTAGTTCCAGGACAGGCTCTAAAAAAGCTGCAGAGAAACCCTGTCTCGAAAAACCAAAAAAAGAAAAAAGAAAAAAAAATATTTTAAAGGGAGATGGCTCAGTGATCAAGAGCATTGCCTGCTCTTCCAAATGTCCTGAGTTCAATTCCCGGCAACCACATGGTGGCTCACAACCATCTGTAATGAGGTCTGGTGCCCTCTTCTGGCCTGCAGACATACACGCAGACAGAATGTTATAAAATAAATAAATAAATAAATAAATAAATATTTGCTGGGCGGTGGTGGCGCACACCTTTAATCCCAGCACTCGGGAGGCAGAGGCAGGTGGATCTCTGAGTTCGAGGCCAGCCTGGTCTACAAGAGCTAGTTCCAGGACAGGCTCTAGAAACTACAGGGAAACCCTGTCTCGAAAAACCAAAAAAAAAAAAAAAAGTTTTAAAGGGGGCAGGAAAGATGACTCAGCAGTTAAGAGCACTGACTGATCTTCCAGAGGACCCTGGTTCAATTCCCACCACCCACATGGCAGCTCAGAATTAACTGTAAACTGTTCCAGGTTACCTAACACCCTCATACAGATATACAGGCAGGCAAAACACCAATGCACATAAATTTAAAAAAATTCAGTGTTTTAAAATTGTGTGTGTGTGTGTGTGTATGAGAGTGCAGGCCCCAATGGAGACCTGGCAAGGGTGTTAGATTCCCTGGAGATGAGTTTACAAATGGTTGTGAGCTACCAGACACAAGTACTGGGAACTAAGCTTCTTCCTCTGCAAAAAGCAGTGCATATTCTCAACTGAATCTCTCCAGATCCCGATTTGTTTATTTTTGAGACATGATCTTGCTATTCAGTCCCAAGTAATCTGGAACTCTAGACCAGGCTGGTCTCAAGCTTGCAATCCTCCTGCCTTAGCCTTCCAAGTGTGGGGTTAGGATTACAGGTTTGTGGCATCACTCCTAACTTCATGTTTTATTTATTTTTAATTAATTAATAGTCTATAGACCAGGCTGGCCTCAAACTCAGAGGTCTGCCTCCCAAGTGCTGGGATTAAAGGCATGTACTACCACTGTCCAGCTACCATTGATTTTTTTTTAAGTGTCATAGAGAAAGGATTTGGAATATAGCCCAGAGGTAGAGTACCTAGCATGAGAGAGGCTCTGGGTTCGAACCTCAGCACTAAGAAAAAAGTCACCTGCCAGAGGCCATCAGATGTCATGTAGCTCCTTATACTTCTTTATCTCTTTGTTTTTGTCTTTATTAGGTTTTTCTCACTGGATCTTGGAGTATCCAGGCCCCCTCCACCATGGCCACCCGGGGTGGGGGCCGGGGTCGTGGCCGAGGCCAGTTGACCTTCAACATGGAGGCTGTGGGCATTGGGAAGGGCGATGCTTTGCCCCCACCCACTCTGCAGCCTTCTCCACTCTTCCCTGTGAGTGTCTCCCTCCCTTCCCCAAGACTCCCATGTACCCCTCACTGACTACCTGTGACCACGGAATCCTCCTGGCCCATCATAAGCTGCCCTCATTTTGACCCTGTGTCTCCAGAGTCCCAACCCACAGAAGACGGTTCCAGGCAAATAAGTGTTTGTTTTTTCTCTTCATAAGATGCTGCATTGGCCTCCCAATCCTCTGGCCCTCTGTTTACAGGGCACAATGGATTCAGCTTAGGGGAAAGGCCCTTTAAGGTGTTTACTGTGGCCTTCCTGTCCTAGACTAACCATTGTGTCTCCTCAGCCCCTGGAGTTCCACCCCGTGCCTCTGCCTGCGGGAGAGGAAGGGGAGTACGTTCTGGCACTGAAGCAAGAGCTGCGTGGGGCCATGAGGCAGCTCCCATACTTCATCCGGCCAGCTGTCCCCAAAAGAGGTCAGTAGGAAGGCTGGCATCGTGTTTGGAGACTTCCATAGGTAGTGCCCATGCTCAGCACGCTCGGGGACCAGCGAGAATCAGGAAGTTTACTACTTAATGGAGAGAGCATTAAAATTCCCCTCTGTGTCTGAAACATACCACCGTACTCAGATCTGAGTTGAACCTTAAATCTGGTGGCTGGTGGGATATTGAAGCATTAACATCTTACTTCATATGTATAAGTGGGTGGGGTACAAACTTTAACCCAACTCAACAGACTCTTAACTAACTGGAAGGACTCTGAGGCTAGGTCTCTGAACACCCTCCTATGCCAAGCATTTCCCCTTCCTTAGGAGAGTAGGAGACTGGAGAAGGTTGCACTACTGCTAGGCTTGGCATAACAGATATTTACCCGTGGTGAGGAAGGACAGTATTTTTATATGGGCAACTAATGCTTTTATACTGAGGCCTTGAGGGTTATTAACCAAGCTAACCCCAGTAGTAAGAAAAAGAGAGAAGACTGAACCCTGGATTTTATCCTGGTGTATACTGCCCAGTGAAGACAGAAGAGAGAGTCTTTGGACTAAGGGCAAAGAGTAACAACAAAAAGGCAGGTTGGAAGAGGGACAAGGTCTTCACCGAAGCTGGCACCATTGGGCTCTGGGCTTGCAGTGAGGTGATCAATAATTCCCTAGAACTAAGAGGGGCTGACCCTTAGGAAAAAATTTATTCTGTGGATAAAACTCTGACTCATGACCTCTGACCCCTCAGATGTGGAACGTTACTCAGACAAGTATCAGATGTCTGGGCCCATTGACAATGCCATCGATTGGAACCCTGGTAGGTGACTGGCCCTCACTGAGTGCCCTCCTTCAGAGGTGCCTCGAACCACCACCTCCCTTTCCTGTGCAGCATCTAGAAACTAGAATCTTAGATGTGCCCTCAACACTCTTTGGTTCTACTTGGAAAACCACTTCACAGTGCCACCTCTCCAGAGAAACTTCAAACCAGCCCCTCCTTCCTGCCCTTTAGAGCCCTGCCCTTTAGTACCAGTCACCACTGATGGACCCCAGGCAGGGTCCTGCTGACCTTCACACTCTCACTGTTCCCAGACTGGCGGCGGCTGCCCCGAGAGCTCAAGATTCGAGTTAGGAAACTACAGAAGGAACGTAAGTGAACCTGGAGAGGATGAGGGTTCATCGGCGGTTGCCACAGTAGCCACGGGAGGGCAGCAGAGCCACATGGTTGCTGCCGGAGGGTGCCCTGGAAAGACGGGTGGAGGAGAGAGGGCTCCTCTGGTAATGCCTCCTGCCACCAGTCGCTAGAAACCACATGGTGGGAAGAAGAGCCTACTCCAACTTCCACATGTTGCACACACACGCGTGTGCGCACGCACACTCAAATAATATAACAAAACATTTTGCAAAAAATAAAAAAGCAAAAGCACCAGAGAAATGGCTCAGTCCTTAAGAGTATGCACTGCTTCCACTCACACCAGGGGCTCACAGTTGCCTCTAACTCCAGCTCCTCCCCAGGCACACGTGTCATACACATTACACACACACGCACACACACACACACACACACATACACACTTAAAAACTGGAAAGAAAGCTACTTAGGAGATGCGCTTCCTAAGGGTTCACTTCTTGATCCTCCAACAGGGACCACCATTGTCCTCCCCAAGAGGCCCCCTAAGAGCGCAGAGGAGAAGGAGGAGACAATACAGAAGCTAGAGGTGAGGAGGAGGTGTGCTAGGCAGCTGGACTCCAGGTCCCTCAGTGCCCCCAGGTCTCCCTGGGTGAGCTGACTGTGAGCTTCTCTTCCTGTTCATCCTCACATGAGACTCTGGAGAAGAAAGAGGAAGAAGTGACTTCAGAGGAAGACGAAGAGAAAGAAGAAGAAGAAGAGAAGGAAGAAGGGGAGGAGGAGGAGTATGACGAGGAAGAGCATGAAGAGGTGAGGGACTTCTGCTCCTCCCTCTCCCCTCACACCCCCTCCTCTCTCCTCCAAACTCTGGGCTCTCATCTCTCTCTCTCTCTCTCTCTCTCTCTCTCTCTCTCTCTCTCTCTCTCTCTCTCTCTCTTAAAAGATTTATTTTGCTGTTTGTTTGTTTGTTTGTTTTTTATGGTCAAGAAAATTAGGGAACAGTATATGAATTTGCATGTCATCCTTGAGCAGGGGCCATGCTCATCTTCCTGTATCGTCCTAATTTTAGTGTTTGTGCTGTAGAAACAAGCACATTTGTTCAGTTTGTGTTTGTGAGACAGGGTCTCACTGTGTAAACTAGGCTGGCCTGGAACTCCCCAGAAGCCCTCCTGCTTCTGCTTCCCAGCGTTGGGAGCACAGGAGTACACCACCAGGCTTATCACACAAGAGAGTTTTTTGATTATTATTTGTGTATGTGTGTGTTGTCAAATGTGTGGAGGTCAGAAGACAACTTGTGGGAGCTGGTTCTCTTCTTTCTACTGTGTGGGTTCTGGTTATTGAACTGAGGTCCTCCAGCTTGGCAGAAAGTTCCTGTCCTACGGAGCCATCCCACTGACCCTGGACTCTCACTGTTACACAAGAGATGTTCTCCGAGAGTTGCAGAGCCTATAGTGGCAATGCCACCAATGGCTCCATTTTATCTGCCTCGGGCCTATTCTCAAAGCACATAACATGGTGAGTGAGAGGGCTCAGAGGGCAAAGGTGCTTGCTGCCAAGCCTGATGACTTGAGTTCAATCCCCGGAACCCACTATGTGAAGGACAGATCTGATTCCTACAAGAGTCCTCTGACCTCGACACATGTACCAGGGCATACACACACACACACACACACACACACACACACACACATGCACCCATACATACACATGCACCCATATACACATAGTCATGAACACAAATAAATAAATATAATGTAAAGATGTGTGGCATGGGGTTGAAGTGATGGCTCAGTGGTTAAGGGCACCTGCTTCCTCTTCAGAAGACTCAGCTCCATTCCCGGAGCCCACATGGTAGCTCACATCCACCTGTAACTTGAATTCCAGAGCAGTCGATGCCATGTTCTGGCATCTGAGGGCTCCAGGCATGCAAACAGCATACAGACATAGGTGCCAACAAAATACCTATACACATAAAAAGTAAAATAAACTTTTAACAGCTGGTAGGGGTGTCCCAGACCTGGAAAGGTGTGTCTGGAAGGGAAAGAACCTGGTAAGAGAAGGGGAAGAAAAACTCCGGTGTCACTGCTGATCTTTGCTTCTCTTTACTTTTCAGGAGACTGATTACATCATGTCCTATTTTGACAATGGAGAGGACTTTGGAGGTGACAGTGATGACAATATGGATGAGGCTATCTACTGAAAATCTGGACCTGTATATCTTTCTTGGTCTGAAAGAGAGGGTCTAAAATTGTTTAGGGTTTTCCGTGGTTGTGCTATTATTGTTTTTGAGAAAAGGATCTCACGTAGCTCAGGCTGGTCTAGAACTCAGTATGTAGCTGAGGTTGGCCTTGAACTCTCGATCCTTCTACCTCCACCTCCCAAGTCTTGAGAGTACCGGGGTACACCACCACAGCAGACTTCCCATTATTTACTTTTGAGGGGAGTCACTCAGTCAGAATCCAGGGGACCCGTGTGCTCCCTGGGGTTGTGATGAACAGCAGCGGCAAGGAGCTGGCTTCCTTCCTCCTCACTCTCCGTGTGGCCCTCACACCTGCGGAAAGGACTGCTATCTAAGTATGAAAGACCGGTTGAAGTGTAACTGGGATGTCAGAGGGACAGCTGCGTACACACCGCTACTCCATCTTTATAAGCCTTATGGACAAACTTGGGGTGGAAACAGTCAAGAGGAATAAGGCCTGTTTTGTATTTTTAAATAAAATGTTTGCATCTGTCTCCTTACCCAGAGTGATGTCTGCTGGGAAAGGGCCGGAGGGAATGCTGAAGGGGATGTCCAGTCAAGCCACCCTCACACACCCCCACTTTCCACCCCACCCCAAGTTCTGAGGACTGAATTTACAGCCTTACAAATGTTAAGCAAGTGTTCTATTTACTAAGCCGTATCCCCAACTCTTTTTATATATATATATTTTTTAATTTTGAGACAGTGCTTTGATAAGTTGCCTAAGTTGGCCTTGAACTAACTCTGTAGCCCAAACAGCCTCCCGAGCTGCTGGGATCCCAGACTTGTGCAGCCGGTGTCCACCCTCTGCTTGTCCAGTGTGACTACTAGGACCTCTTACCCCTACTGTAGGTACAATCAGGAATTCATCCGCAATGCTGCCTGAAAGCGTTGTTGGGGGAAGGCACAGGGTCTCCCACAGACCAGCTGCCTACCCCAGCCTTTGGCCTCCCCACAGGGACGTGACCCGTATAATTCAGGCATGATCACAAGGACACAGCCCTCTCTTTCTCACACCTGACCTTGATCGTGTCCTTATTTACAAATGATTGTAGCTATTTTTGTGCTCAGTCAAGAAAGGCCAGAGAGGAGTGACGCCGTTTTCAGTTACGAAGTTCTCTTCCAGGATCTAGAGAGCCCACTTTGAAAGGCATATTTAGGGAACCCTAAATATCCTGTTCTCACTCCCAGAACCAGTGTGTGGATTGCAATTTCTCTTTTGGTTCTCGCCTTTGTGGAATTTAGTTAGCCTTTCTCACTCTACTTTGGGGAGGGGTAGGCGGTGTTATCCTCCAGGAAGTAAGGAGGGTGGGGAGGAAGGGATTTAGGGACACTCAGGGCTAAGAGACGTTTCCTCGCCCATACAGCGCTCCCTTGGGTGAGGTCACTTCCCTAGGCTCTGATTGGCTTCCGAGGAAACCTTCCTCGAGCTGATTGGTTGCATGCACTCGCCATGCTGTGGCCACGAGTAAGTTGCGTGTCCAGTATAGGAACAGAGCAGGACCTGCATAGATATCTGGGGTGCTACCACGGGAGACTCCACTGAGCATTTAAAAGTCATAAGATGGAATGGGAGAGAAGTGTCAATGATGTCTCAATTGCGCTTAGGCAAGCCGACTGAACTTCCTACAGCAGCGTGAACTACAGACCCGAAACCCAAAGTCAAGCATTTCTGACATGGAGAAGGGGGGAAGGGGAGAGTGCTTAGACTCCATGGCGGGAAAGCACCTTTAAAAGTCTCGTTTGAATGTGGTAGTGTTAAGATAGAAGCCCGGCCAAGAAAACGGAGAAGGGAACAGGAATAGAAACGAACATTCCAGAGTCATTGAGCAATTTGTGATGATTGATGTTTCCTTTTCTAGCTCTCCGCGTGAAGGGTGGAGCCAGGGGACTTGTCGCTGGGGTTTCCCACAGTTACCCAGCTGGTGACTGTAGCTAGGGAGGGACCAGCCGAAAACAAGAGAAAGATCCTGGCAGGTTTTCTTTTGTCTTTCCTCAGTATGTCCCTTCCTCCCCCAGTGCCCCACACACGCAGGAGGAGAGACACTATCCTGACCTGTCACTTAAACTCAGAGCTATGTTGGGAGGCACTGCCACCTGCTAGCCCGCCGGATGCTCCTCTGCTGGAAACTCCCTTTTTATTATATTTAATTTATTTGAGGGTGCGGGGGGAGGGCAGGGGTGGTACAGAGGACAGAGGACAACGTGCAGGAATCAGTTACTCTCCTTTTGCCGTATGGGTCTGGGGCTCAAATTCAAGTTGCCAAGCTTGGAGGCAGACACCCTTGAACCATCTCACGGTCTCTGGAAACTTCTTAAAGCAATGGGAGCAATGATCCCAAAGGAGAGGTGGGAGATAAGGGCAGGAAATGCATCCCCACCTAGCTCTCCCCACGTCCCTTTTCCCAGGATACAGGAGAAAGGAGGACAAAGGTTGGAATGACCACTTGGGATCCATTGTACTGCCTCAAAGACAAAGTGTCATAAAGATCAGGTCATTCTTGGACTCTGCCCTGCCTGGAAGCCTGCCTTTCCTGGCAGGTGACCTTGTTGGACAAAGCCGATGACATGAGACCCAGCACCTTCCCCAGATTCGGTAGTGGTTCCAGGCGTGAGTTAAACTATTTCCACTGACCTTTCCCCAACTTCCCACAAGCACTACCTACCAGACAGGCAGTGACTGGAGTCTAGGTCCAGGAGTAGGGGTCAAAGCTGGTCTCTTGGAGAGGTACCTAAACAGTTGAGGCCCTGCTCACAAACATTTACATCAGACCCAGACAGTGCTTGCCATAATAAATAAGATAGTTTTTATTGTCTAAACTGTTCCGTGCCCACTGCCTGGGCTACAAAGTAGCTTCTACGACAGGAACCCTACTCTCCCGGACCCTCCCAGGTCTCTCCTACTCGGGCAGATGTGAAATGTGAGCCTGCGAACAGGTGCAGGGACTCCAGTATTTGAGGAAAGCCCAAACGGAGATCTGAATGCAACATGCAGTTTAGATCGATTGTGGAGACTCAAGAAAGCTGGAAAATCAGAAGGTAGATCGGTAGAGTCATTAGGCACCTACAATTTGCTAAGGGAAAGATAGTTGGTTTTCTGCAACTTATTTTTATGGTTGTTTGAACTTTGAAAGTAAAGAAGGGTGTAGGCTAGTCAAGAACGAAGCAGGGTGTGGGGAGCTGGAGGTATAGCTCCGTAGGTAGAGCGTTTGCCGAGCATGCTCCAAGTCCTCGCCTCTATCCCTAACACCATAGAAACTGAGCACAGTGGCATATACCTACAATCCTTGACTACATGGAAAATTTGAAGCCAAGACACTGTCTCAAAAGACTTAAAAAACAAGGCCAGGTAGTGGCACACGCCTTTAATCCCAGCACTTGGGAGGCAGAGGCATGTGGATCTCTGTGAGTTTGAGGCCAGCCTGGTTTACAGAGTGAGTTTTAGGACAGGGTCCAAAGCTACACAGAGAGCTCCTGTCTGGAAAAACAAAAAAACAAAAAACAAAACAATCCAAAAACAAACAAGCAAAAAAAGCTAAGTCAAGGGCAATGGTTGTCCTCTCAGACAGGCAATGCGTCATCTCAGGAGAAGCATCATCGTCATCTCAGACAGGAGAAGCATCATCTCTTTGCTTTACTCTCCTTACTCCCTAGTCTTGTGCCCTTCACAAAGTCAAGACGTGCCTCGGTTTCTTTTTGTCTAACACAAGAATTTGGACTAGATGTCTCCAGAGAAGCCTACCACTCAGTAGAGTAGCTGTGGGTCCTCTTGCAAAGTTACAGATGGAGCTGAGTCTCATGCCATTGGTTTCATCCGACAAGGTCACCTGCCAAGAAAAGCAAGACTCCAGGTAGGGCGGAGTTCAAATATGACCTGATTTTTAAGGCATTTTGTCTTTGAGGCAGTAAGCAGTACAACCAATCCCAAATGGTCACTCCAACCTTTGTCCTCCAAATGCCAGGGCGCGTGCCTATTTTGCCAAGCTCATTCAATCCCCTTGATCTCCCCGCCTTATTTTCGGCCAGGCAGGCTAAAGATACACCAGGCACATCGCCAGTTGTCTCCAAGAACCTTCCTAGCCAGAGTAGCCGGGCATCAGCAATTCCAAGAACTCAGAAGACCCCTCAGAGAGGTCAAGGCCACAACCTGCAAGTCAGGACGCAGAGCAAGGACAACACAGAGATTTCAGACCAAAGAAGGGGCCGCAGATATCAGCCTTTCCTATCTGTCCTCAAATACGCCTGGCCAGAAGGCCGAGGAGATAAGTGAGCGTGACAGGAATAGTTCAGTCAGGTAATCTGGCCAGGCTAGCGGTGACCTTTTCTCCACTGACTCTTCCCCTACAGAGACCCACGTTTCCCCCAAGGATAGCACGACTGTGGGAATTTGAAATCCCCATGCGGAATTCTAGTTTCTAGTATTATCCCTGAGAACACTTTGCCTAATTCAATGGGATTTAATGTGTCTTTTCTGCCAGCCAGCTCACCCAGAGGGAGTTAGCAGGCACACACTGATCTAACCCTACATACAAGACCAGCAAGGTTAAAGCCTCCATGATTACAGGGTCTATGACTACTTTCTGTTCTCAAACCTCTTTTAATCCCAGGATCACCAGCTACGGACTGTGCTCCCTACAGTTCAGACTCCTTCCCCTCCCTGAGTGGCCACAATCCTATGAGTCCGCTTCTCTGGGTTTATAGTAAATAACTGAAAAAAAAAAAATAGCCAACTGCTGCCTGACCCAGTGCCCTGCTGCTCGCCCAGTGCTTGAACCCCAGCCCTCTGCCTCCGTCTCCCTCATGATGAGATCACAGGCACACACCACTCCTTCTGGCTTGTTTTCGTTTTATTTTCTTTGAGACGCAGAGGTCTGGGGCTCCTCATGTAGAACAGGCTCATCTCAGACATGGACACGGAATAGTTCTTCTGCCCCAGCTTTCAACGTGCTGGGATTGCCAGGTGTAGTGATTCACACTTTTAATCCCAGCACTTGGAAGGCAGAGGCAGGCGGATCTCCGTGAGTTCGAGACCAGCCTGATCTACAGAGTGAGTTCCAGGAGAGCCAGAGCTACATAGTGAGATCCTGTGCTGGAAAAAACAAAAAGAAACAAACAAAAAAACAACAATAACAACAACAACAAAAACAGACAAAACAGGCATGGTGGCTCATGTCCTTAATCCCACACATGGGAGGCAAATGTAGGCAGATTTCTGAGTTCGAGTCCAGCCTGGTCAACGGTCTACAAAGTGAGTTCCAGGATAGCCTAGGTGGCTACACTGAGAAATCCTGTCTTGAAAAAAGAAAGAAAGAAAGAAAGAAAGAAAGAAAAAGAAAGAAAGAAGGAAAGAAAGAAAGCCCAAACAACAGCAAAAGTGTTGGGCTTATAGGTTTCCATTTGTGCCACCACACTTGGTGTGTTCCTATCTTGGTGTGGTGAGGGGTGAGGTTTTGTTTGCGTGCATATTCATATATGTGCAGATGCATGTGCTCATGTGTGTCTATATATGAAGGGTAGCAGTCAACCTAAAGTGCTGTGACTTCTCACACATGACCCACCTTGTGTTTGGGGACAGGGTCTCTCTCTGGCTTTGAGTTTCTGAAGTAGGGCTAAGGTGGCTGGACACTGGCCTCAGCCACCCACCTGTGTCCATGTGCCCAGCCCTGGGATTGCGGGAAACGGACACCATACCCAAGTCCTCTTACTTGCATGTCAAGCACTTTCCTGACTAAGCCACCTCCCTAGCCTTCTTGGTAATTTTTTTTTTTTTTTGAGACAGGATCTCCAGTTGGTCTCAAATTTGATAGCCTGGCTCCTGGATGCTGGGGTTAGGGTTACAAGCAAGTGGCACCACAGCCAGCAAGTGAAACCTCTCTAACAAAGGCCAGGGGGGTGCCGCAGCCAGCAAATGAAACTTCTCTAACAAAAGCCAGGGGGTTGCGAGGTAAAAGGTAGGGCAAAGGACAACCAGGAGTTCAGGATCATCTTTGGCTTTATAGTGAGTCTGAGTCTCCTGCAGTCCCCTTTGGACAGGGAAAAAAAGCCTTGATGTTTGTTTTCCTTTGGCTCTGCTGTGGCCAGGGAAGCAACCATTTTGAGAGGCAGCTTCTTCCTTGAGTGAATGCTTTCGCCAGGCGGGGTGGGAAAAGGAAATAAGCAAAGATGGACACTGTGTGGGAGAGAGCGCCAGTCCATCTCCGAGGAGAGAAGTAATGCTTCGCAAAGCCTATTTTCTTCCCCCAGGCCTCTCTCCTGGCACCCAGATGCCTTTTCCTGTCTGACCATACTTGGATCTGGTTGCTGTCAGCCCCTCACCTCTCCCTTACTTGGCCTGGATCCTGTTTGAGTCTTGTTTTCCAGTCCAAACCACTACCCTCACACCTGTCGAGGGGTGTCAGCAATGTCTACAGAGCTCTCAGGAGATGGATGGGGGGGGGGGGGGGCCTGGCCCGGAGAGGTGGCTGTGAACAAGGAGATCTTTTCACTTACACTTGTCCTTGTAATCCTTGGGGTACTTCAAATAATTTTTCTATTGTTTTATCTGTGTGTTTATTTTTTGTGACAGATAATGTTTTATGCAACCAAGGTTGACCTGAAATTTGCTATGCAGCTGAGAATAGCCCTGAACTCCCGACCCTCCCATCTCAGCCTCCCTAGTACTGAGATTTCCCCTTCTCGGATTTTGGTGTGTGTGTGTGTGTGTATGTGTATGTGTGTGTATGTGTGTGTGTGTATGTATGTGTGTGTGTTGCATAGAAGTGCAAATGCGTGGCACATGGAGTTCAGGGCACAACTTTGGGGACTCAGCCCTTTCTTTCCATCTTTCCATGGGTTCGGGGATTGAACTCAGTAGCAAGTGCCATTACTTCTGAGCCACTTTCCCCCCCCCCCCCCCTCTCTCCCTCCCTCCCTCCCTCTCTCTCCCCCCCCCCCCCTCTCCCCCCCCTCCCCTCTCTCTCCCTCCCCTCTCTCTCTCTCTCTCTCTCTCTCTCTCTCTCTCTTCCCTCTCTCTCTCTCTCTCTCTCTCTCCAGCATCTGTGAGCAGCTTGTTGTATTGCCAGTTGTGGCCGGTAACTTCCTGTCTCATGCTTCCAAATGCTGGGACTTCAGGAATGCAATGGCACACCAGGCCCCTAAAATGTGGAAATATGGTTTCCCAATGTTTTCAACCAATTTAAACTTTAAGGAAGGAACTCTACAGACTCCTAAACATCAGCAAGCTGTTTTGGCGCTAGTGTTCTGCCTCTGGCTTAGCATTTCCTCTGTTTGTGCTCCATTTAGTCAACTTCAGCTAAAATCAAGATACAGGAAGAGAAACACAAATCACAGTGTGCTTATGCTGGGATTCTATCACAAGCAGAAATTCCATCTCCCTGCAGACTTCCCAGAAACCTTGGAGCATCTGTGTCAAGGATTCCTTCCTTTACCACAAAACAGGGTAGAGTGGATGGGAAGAGCTGCTGAGGCACAGGAAGGACCAAAAGGAGAAGAGGATACTCGTATGCAGTTTAAAAAAGAAGGCCAGGAGAGGACGAAGATCACATTGAGAAGCTCCATAATCTTTCTCTTCCCCACTCATCTCCATGCCCAGTGTCCAGGACCCCCTGCCCATAGTCAACAGGATCTCTTAGGTTTGCCCTTGGCTCACTGCCCCAGCCCCTCCAACTCCATGGGAGCCAGTTTTCTGGGCGGCGGTATCAACATGTCATCATTTCCAATCTCTGACCTCCACGGGCATCTTTTCTACTTTCTCAAGGCGTCTGAAGCCCAAACCTGGGTTTTCAATCTTGAATTCTGTTCCTAAGAATAGGGACAGTAGGGTCCCTGAGGTTTCAGGAGAGTTTGGAGCCCTCCTGCAGGCCTGGCAGGGAGGTAGAACTTAGGTGTCACCCAACCGGGCTTACCTCTTCCTCCATGGAGGGAAAAGGAGCCATCGCTTCCTGCCCAACCCCACTCTCTCTGATCTACGGAGTCTTGGAGGGGAAAAGAATCTGAGCGTGGAACAGGAAGCAAAGTTTCTGCAGCTGGAAGATGAGGCAAGGATGAAAGGCAATGGAGAGAAAGGGACGGGGCAGGACACAAAGATCATGAATTCGGAGCCGGGCGGTGGTGGCACACGCCTTTAATCCCAGCACTCGGGAGGCAGAGGCAGGTGGATCTCTGTGAGTTCGAGGCCAGCCTGGTCTACAAGAGCTAGTTCCAGGACAGGCTCTAAAAAAGCTGCAGAGAAACCCTGTCTCGAAAAACCAAAAAAAAAAAAAAAAAAAAAAAAAAAAAAAAAAAAAAAAAAGATCATGAATTCGGGTGGAGGGATGTTAGGTGGAGGAGTCTTCATCCGTAGAGCTATATAAAGGAAGCCCCTCGATTTACCTCCTCTCCGAGCAACTGAAACCCTTCCCCTCTCCATCTGCCCAGGAGGTTAAAAATAGCCCCGGCGAGCACCTAGCCAGACATTTCCAACCTGTTTGCTGACACTTAGTTGACTTGAAGATGTCTGTCTAGTCAGCAGTTCCATCACCCAAAAAAAGACAGAGAATGGACCTCACTTGACGTCCCAAGACTCGGGTCATGTGGAATTCACAATCCTGTCCCCATGTTCTGTCCTTCTCGCTCCATCGCTCTGTTGCCCGGAGATGAGCAAGCAAGCGGTGCACAGAGCAATCCCAGTACTGAGTTTGTTTATTCTTTTCTCTCTACATAACAGGCTAGAGAAAAAATAGAAAGGGCCAAACCCAGTGAAAGAGAAAAAATAGAAAGGGCCAAACCCAGTGAAAGGTGAGGACAGGACAAGAACAATCCGGATCAACTAAACTGGGCTTCATGGGTAGTCTCAATACCTCTGACCCTTGTACTACCCAGCTAGTCTATCTCTGGGAAAAGATCAAAGACCTTAGCAAACGGAATTCTAAGGCTGGAGAGAGGGTCCTGAGATTAAGAGCACCTATTATTCCAGGTTCCGTTCTCACACACATACACCCATCTGTAACTCCAGTTCTAGGCCCTGCTTGACCTCTGCAGGCACCAGGCATACATGCACATACATACATGCAGATAAAAGCTCATACAGCTAAAAATTTACAAAGAGCTAGGTGGTGGTGATGCATGCCTTTAATCCCAGCTCTCAGGAGGCAGAGGCAGGTGGATCTCTAAGTTTGAGCCCAGCCTGGTCTACAGAGTGAGTTCTAGCATAACCAGGGTTACACAGAAAAATCCTGTCTCAAAACCAAAATTGTTTTCATTTATATAATAAAGATTAATGATAATAAAAAGAAATGTAAAAAAAGAAGAAAAAGAAAGAAAGGAATTCAAGACCTCTCTAGTCTTACATTGTCTGTCTACATTCTCTGGTCCTCAGTTTGCCACACTATTTCGTACATTTCCCCTAAATGTATAAACTGGAGTGGTTAGAAGATTCAGTTACAGTGTACTAGTGGAGGTCAGAGAACAGTTTGCGGGAGTAGGCTCTCTTCTAGGATTATAGGGGTGCACCACTATGCCCAGGCTACTCTTATTTTGAGTAACAAACACTGTTTTTGTTCTAACAGTACCCAGATATATTCTCCACTTACTACACTTTATGTGTTTTCTAAATTTTTTTTAATGTTTTTGTGTCTGTGTGAGTGAATACCACATGTCTGTGGTGTTTAAGGAGGCCAGAAGAGGGTATAAGTATGTGCGTATGTGTGTATATGTGTGCATGTGTGTGTGTGTATGTGTGTGAGTATGTGTGTGCATGTGCACGCATGTGCATGCACATCTGCAGGCACTGTGGCACACCTGTGGAAGTCAGAGGACAACTTTTGAGGAGCTGTTTCTTTCCTTCCATGTGAGTAGTGGGGATGACTCCAGT
The DNA here is from genome assembly GCF_903992535.2 of Arvicola amphibius. Classification (NCBI taxonomy): domain Eukaryota; kingdom Metazoa; phylum Chordata; class Mammalia; order Rodentia; family Cricetidae; genus Arvicola; species Arvicola amphibius. The sequence goes on along the minus strand of NC_052060.1, from coordinate 8,299,914 downwards.
CATCAGGCCTGGCGGCAGATGCCTTTATCCACTTATCTCAATGCATTATCTTATTAGCCCCACTCCCGTTTTAGTAATCTTCACCACACCTTTGAGATCAGCTGCACGTCTGGCTTTCATTTTACAGATGAACAGTCTCAGCTAGGTGTGGTAACATATGTCTACAATTCCAGCATTTGGGAGGCAAGAGGATTATGAGATTGAGGTCAGTGTGGGCTATCTAGCAAGACTCTTTCTCCAAAATAACACAGGCATGCGCACGCACACACACACACACACACACACACACACACACACACACACGCGTGCGCACACGTGCTGGAAATGTGGTTCACATCTGTAACCCCAGTAATCAGGAACATGAGGCAGGAGGATTGAGGCAAGTGTGAGGCCAGCCCGGTTTACATAGTGGCATTCTGTCTTAAAAATATAAAAGCAAGCCAGGCAGTGGTGGTGCACGCTTTTAATCCCAGCACTTGGGAGGCAGAGGCAGGCAGATCTCTGTGAGTTCGAGGCTAGCCTGATCTACAAGAGCTAGTTTCAGTTTTAGGACAGGCTCCAAAGCTAAAAAGAAACCCTGTCTCAAAAAAAAAAAAAAAAAAAAAAAAAAAAAAAAAAAAAAAAAAAAAAAAACAAAGAGAACAAGCCGGGCAGTGGTGGTGCATCCCTTTAATCCCAGCACTCGGGAGGCAGAAACAGGTGGCTTTCCATGAGTTCAAGACCAATCTGGTCTACAGAATGAGTTCCAGGAACCAAAAAGCTACAGAGAAACCTTGTCTCCAAAAACAAAACAGAACAAACTAAATATATATATCATGTTTATATATTTATATATGTATATATATATATATATATTATATATATTCCACAAAGTAAATGACAATAAGTAAATTAGGGGTGGGGAAAATACTTGCTGTACAAGCTCAGGGGCCTGAGCTTGAGTCCCTAGCACTACATAAACGTTAGGTGTGCTGGTACCTCACTATAGTTCCAGTGCTGGGGGGCTGATATGAAGGTCCATCCCCAAGGCTTGCTGGCCAGCCAGTCTAGCCAATCTGTGAGCTGTTGTGTGAGAGGGCTGCTTTTGGTCCCGCTGCCCAGCAAGCTTACACCCGAAATAACCACACAGAAACTATATTCATTTAAACACTGCCTGGCCCATTATCTCTAGCCTCTAATTGGCTAACTCTCACATATTAGTTTAATCCATCTCCATTAATGTTTTTTGCCACTTGACTGTGGCTTACCGGCATGAGTCTAACCAGCGTCTGTCTTGGGCAGGAGAACCACGGTGTCTGCCACACTGCCCTTCTTCCCAGCATTCAGTTCCACCTATCTAAGTTCTGTCCTATCAAAAGGCCAAGGCAGTTTCTTTATTAAACCAATGAAAGCAACACATAGACAGAAGGACCTCCTACACCAGTGAGCTCCAGAGTTAGTGGAAGACTTTGCCTCCCAAAATAAGATGGAGATTGTAGGAGGAAGATGCCTGACCTTGTCCCCTGGCCACCACAGGTTGTGTTTATGTGTTTGAGTGCATGTGTGGTATATTCATACCTTATCAAGAGCACATTTGTGTGTATGCGTGGTATATATATACCTTATCATGAACATATACATGTGTATGTATGCATGCATGGAGAGGTCAAAGGTCAACATTGGGGATCTTTCTTAATTGATCTCTACCTTACTAATAAAAAGAGAGAGAGAAAAAAGGAAAAGACAAATGTTGGAACAGCAGTTACAAGCACTAACCTGGCCTGGATTCCCAGCACCCAGTGGCAACTCCCAAGCATCTACAGCCCCTGTTCTTGGAGATATGAGGCTTCCTTCTAGCTTCTGAGGGCACCAGGAAGACACGTAGAGCACAGACATACAGGCAGACACAGCCACACACAAAGAATAAAAGAAATAAAACTTTAAGCAAAGCAATAGCAAATGTACTGCCTATGGCATGGAGTTTAAACAAGCTGCCCTAAGTCCCATGGCCACAAGAGACACAGGAGGTGTAGAATTCAGTTTGGCTCCAGGCTCTGCGTTCTCAATAACCATTTCTTCTCAGTACTTGTGCTGGATAGCTTTTTTTTTTTTTTTTTTTTTTTTTTTTTGTCAACTTGACCCTAACTAAGGTCATCTGGGAGGAGGGAACCTTAATTAAGGAGATGCCTCCATCAGGTTGGCCTGTAGGCAGGTCTGTGGGGGCATTTTGATTAATGATTCATGTGGGAGGCCCCAGCCCAGTGTGGGTGGTACCATCTCTGGGCGTGTGGTAATGAGATATTACAAGAAAGCAAGCCGAATAAGCTGCGGGGAACAAGCCAATGAGCAGCGTTCCTCCACGGCTTCGGCTTCTGCCTCCAGGTGCCTGCCCTGACCTCCCTCAGTGAGGCCTGAGCTCTGGACACGTAAGCCAGATAAAACCTTTTTCTCCCCCAGTTGCTTGTGGTCATGGTGTTTATCGCAGCAACAGAGGATAAACTAAGACAGGACTATATCCGAAGGCTCACCACTGAACTTTTTCCAGGTCTTAGACTCATCACTTACTGGGCCAAGGCCTGCAACCCTAGATTTAATTAGTAGCCATCTCTGGAAGAAGGTTCCAACCCCAGAAATGCTGTGTTCAGAAAGTCGACATGGAGGAGGGTAAGATTTTCTTCCTGTCAGGCAGTTAGAATAGAAGGGCCAGTTAAATGTATTCTTTATTCCCTTCCGTATTCTGTCACCTAGAGGTGATTCAAGAAAAAAACCTCTAGAAGGACTCGGTGGATTGCTCAAAGATGGGCTGGAGAGGCGGCTCGGTCAGGAACATGCCGAGTGAATTCCTACGGCAATGCTAGCCACACAAGTATGAGGATCTGTGTTAGGTCCCCCAAAACCTACTTAAAAAGCAGGACGAGGCTAATGTTTATAATCCAGGGGTGGGGAAGTGGAGACAAGGGGACTTCTGGGGATCCCTAGCCAGTTAGAGTAGCCTACTTAGTGAATGTCATACTCTGATCTGAGACATCCTAGCTTTAAAAAAAAATTGTGGACAAAGCAACAACACCAAGTTGTGCTCATCAGGGGCACACACACACACACACACACACACACACACACACGAGAGAAAGAGAGAGAGAGAGTTAGTGTCACTAGCTGTGTGTGTGTGATTGTTTCTTGTTGACCATATTGCGTATTTACATCCTTTCTCCACAACTTTCTCTCTCATCGCCCCGACTCTAGTCGGATCCTTGCATTTTCCTCAAAGAAGGCCCCCCCCTTTTTTTTTTGGTTTTTCGAGACAGGGTTTCTCTGCAGCTTTTTTAGAGCCTATCCTGGAGCTAGCTCTTGTAGACCAGGCTGGTCTCGAACTCACAGAGATCCACCTGCCTCTGCCTCCCGAGTGTTGGGATTAAAGGCGTGCGCCACCACCCCCCGGCTGGCCCTTTGTTTTTTGAAGTAACTAGTTGTAGCTGTTGTTTTGTAGCCCAGGCTGGCCTCAACTCACCACTATGTAGCTGAGGATGGCCTGGATCTACTGGTTCTTCTGTCTCCTTTTTAAAGAGAGGATCTCATGTATCCCAGGCTGGCCTCAAACTCACAACAGAGCTGAGCATGACTTGAACATCTGGGATCTTCCTCCCTCTGCCTCTCCCTCCTGGGAGCCACCAGGCCTTTTGTATACTGTATCGAGGATCCAACTCTAGGTTTTTACTTTGTCCATTTTAGGCCAAGAATTTACCAACTGAGCTTCATCTCTAGTCTTAAAAAAAAAGGCCAAAAAAAAAAAAAAAAAAAAAAAGGCCTTGCTGTGTAGCCCAAGCTATCTTGAACTTTTAGTCCATTTGCTTCAGTCTACCAAGGGGTAGGACTACAGGCCTGAGCCACCAGGCCCTGCTACTGGTTTTATTTTCCTTGGGGTATTTTTTTCCCATCTCTCTTTAATTTTCTTTTTGGCTTTTTTCAGATCTTCCAGTACTAGATTGGGCCTAACGAAGGAATAACACTCAGAACTCTGTTGGTTGTGGCTCTTTAAAGATTGGAAGGCAGATGCGTGGGAAAAGAAGCCCGCGTGTGGAGCGGGGAAACAGCTGCACTGGTCCTGGGGAAGTGGCACTAAGTGTGCCTGCAGACAGAAAATGGCCCAGGCTCAGGCAGAAATTGTGTAGAGACAGCAAAAGGAAGTGGAGTGGAGCCTGCTGTGCTCTCAGGAGGGATGGGTTTCCTCTTGGGGAGTAGTTCTGGCAACTTCCTTCCTCAGAGTTAGCTGTGCTACGCGATATGGCAGTGACCATTTTCCAGTCACTGACAGCTCCACACGGCTCGTGGCTGCTGTACACAGCAACCCCATCACCAGAGAACACTCCTCTGGCCAGATGTGGTGACTCCCACCTAGAAGCCCAGTGCTCGGTGGTTGAGGCAATAGGATCGCCAGGCCGTGCAATAATGAGTCCCGGGCTAGTTTGGGTGACAGAGCGAGACCAACCTCAGAAAGAAAAATGAAATCCTGCAGATAGTGGCAGATGGGGTGAGAATGGGGGTTAGGGTATCAGGAAAGGGTGCATCTGTTCTGCCTCTTGCAAGCTTGAATCTCTTAAGTGGCCTGAGGTGTAGCTATCTTCTCCTGGCCACTGATATCAAATCTGAATAAGTAGACTGTACACAAAGACCCAAGCGCAGGCTTCCCCGGCTCTCCACCTCCTAGTCTGGCCCTCTCTCTTGCTTCACCCCTCAAGTCCCTGGAAACCACGCCACAGAAAAAACTTTTCCATCAACTTTGACCTAGTTTCCTGATCATAAATTTAAAGGGGAGGAGCGACTAACTGTTTGAACAGGTGAGAAAACAGGGGAGGACTTCAGGTGAGAGTATTGACAGTAATAGAAAGAGCTAGATACCAGTGCATTGTAAATAGACAGAAAGGAACCAGGATAGGCTGGGAGTGGACCAGCTGGTGTTTGCCTAACATGGATGAAGCCTGTGTTCAGCCCCCAGCGGCATGTAAGCTGGGCATGGCAACACAGGCAATGTCTACAATCCCAGTACTAGGAAGGTGGAGGCAAGACAATCAGAAAGTCAAGGTCACCCTCGTGACACAGCCTAGGCTAAATGAAACCCTATATCAAAAGACAAAGAAAAACATCATCAGCCTTGGGGGAAAAGGCCCTAGCTGTGTGAGCTTGGTGGATCGAAGGACATCCCATCATCCCTGGTATCATATGAAGGTGGGAGGAGGGAACCAACTCCAGTCAACCCCTGACCTTCATATGCACTGTGGCATGCACATGCCCATAGCTGCACACAGACAATAACTTGCTCATATGCACTGTGGCATGCACGTGCCCATATCTGCACACAAACAATAGCTTGTTCATATGCACTGTGGCATGCACGTGCCCATATCTATACACAAATGATAACTTGTTTTAAGCGGGGCAGGGAAGTAAGGAAACGTGTTACGGAGAAGGAATGATAAAGATCGATTCCTAGAGTAGAAAAGAATTTCTGTTTTCAATGTCACTTTCTGTTCCATTCAGACTTCTTGCGGTTTTGGTTTGTTTGGGGGAACACAAGTTCTTCTTGAGCAGACCTGGTGGTACTTGTGGCCAAGGCCCTTGAGTTCTTGGCAGTCAGTCTCTGCCTCTCAGATGCTGCGTTTTAGGTGTGCAGCACCGCAGGAAGCTGTGCCCTGGTGTCTGACACAGCGCTTCAAGGACTGTCCTGGTCTACACAAAGCTAAGGGAAAACCCATCTTGAAAAGCAAGCAGATGAATCAAAAACTGGGAAGCGCTGTGTGGTATCCTCTGCCGTTCTCAGCCTCTCAGTGTGTGGCTCCTTCCAGAACAAGATAATTTCAGCTCGCAGTAAAGTGGTCTCGGGGAGAAACAGAAATGCCCAAACCAAACAGGCGCCAAGGAAAAAGGGTGGGGCTGGATAGTCAACCACTGAGTTTTAACTAAACGTTAAGAACAATACAGTTAGAAAAACTAGCTGCCTCTAAAACATCCAATACCTGCAACTAGAACTAAGGTCCCAAATAGTTATTTTTTTTTCAGCATATAAGCCAGATTGATACTGGGGGAAAATCTCTACAATAAAAACCAAGTTATGAAAGTGAACGTCAGTCAGGCGAGGTGGTAAACAGTGTCTGGGAGGTCGAGCTTAGCCTGAGCTACAGAGAACTTGTCTCAACAAAACAAAACAAACATCCCCACCAACCATCCTTGGGGCTGCTGGACTGAGGCTTCTGCTTGTCACTCTTGGATTTGCAGAGTCTGTTGAACATTAAGGACCACCAAGGGACCACAGGATTCCAGTACTGATTCCCTGCTCACAGGGAAATGAGTAACATTTCTCTCTCGCCTTACTCTCCCAGTCCCTTCTCCCCAGGACCCTCCCGCCTTTGTTTTAATAAAAGCTGCTCATATGGATTAAAAAAATAAATATAAAAAGGAAACTCATTTGCTCCTTTTCAAACCCCTCACAAAAGCTATTTCTTAAAACTGCGTGTAGCTCAGCAGGTAAAGACACTTTCTTCAAAGCCTAAGGGCCTGGTCTCAGTCCCCAGGTTGAGGGATCCAAATTTCAAGGTCAGCCTTAGCTACAGGAGCAAGTCTGAAGGAATTTGGTGATAATTAGCTGTAGATGTGGCTAATTAGCTTCCATCACCAGATCCCACCGACTTAGTCTGAATGGAGCCTGAATCAGCTGGGGGACCACTGTTCATCTTCAACTCTGATGTCACTCGGGGTCTATAGGAACTGCTCTCTTGACAGGGCTTTCAGCATTGTGAAGCAGGGGAAGGCAATTGTGCACACCTACTTCCTAGTAATTTCTCCAATGTTATTTCACAGACAAGAAAAAAAAGAACTTTTTTTTTTTGCCATTAAAAAACTTTTATTTATTTATTTTTTTTTTTTTACAAACGATATCTCCCACCTTGGGGTGAAAATATATTTGGATAAGTACAAAATATAGTTTTTGTCATACAAAAAAGATACACAAAATACAAAAACATAAACGAAACCACCATCAGCTCACATGCTTTCTGGCTGCGCAGTTCAGAAAAGGGTGGAGCTCAGTGCTGACAGAGGACACTGGACAAAGTGCTATGGCTGAGTGACTGGTCAGGCACTGGTGGCCACAGTGAGAGCAGTTAAGAGTCCTTTTTCCTAACACTGGGCGGGAAATGGATGGGGGGGGGGGCTTTTGTGAAATCCTCATTGCAATGCCTGGAGTCCCTGATCAGTGCAGGGCATCTCAATGCAAAGGCTCACAGGGCACGCCCTTCATAGTCAAATCAGAATTACACAATTCTGCATACTGGGACAAAGTCTCCAAAGTAATAACCAAGCTGGGTCTTTAATCTCAGCACTCAGGAGGCAGAGGCAGGGGGATCTCTCTGAGGCTAGCCTGGTCTATGTGTAGAGTTCCAGGCTAGCGAAGGATAGACAAGACCCTGTCCTCAAAAAACAACAAACAAAAAAGAACAACATCAAAACCCCCAGACAAATCCCTTTTCCCTGTCATTGGGCTTAACCCTTAAGACACAGACAGTGGAGTTGACGTCTGCAGTCGAGACTAGCGCTAAAGTGCCAAGAGTCACAGAGATAACAGATCCTCCGTCTGGTTAGGAGTTCGTAAGAGAACGCAGTGCAACTGGCTGTGAAATGGCTTTTATGGCCATGGGGTGGAAGCAGTCAGAACTGCTCTGAGCCCAGGATCGAGTCCACTGAGGCAGCTGCCCTGTGATACACAGGATGTACTCCATCTCCCAGGCCCAAACCACATTGGCCTTGCAAGATTTTTCTTTGTAAGGATACAAAAAGGGAACACTGATTAAAAAACAAGAACAAAACCACCTCTTCCAAAATTTTGGCCATGATTTTCCTTTTTTTTTTTTTTTTTCTAGTATGTGAAATTGGTTCTGTCTTCCATGGCACGGAGAAGTTTGCTGTTAATCTAGAACTCCCTTCAGAAAAAAAATAACCTCCGAAAGACCATGTCAGAAGGTCATTTATACACTGACTCAAGAACTACAGACAACGTCTTCATTTCCAAGGCCCGAGAGAAAGTGGACCTGGGTCTGAACCACCCAGCAAACACTCCTAATACCACACACAGTGCAGGCACTGGCTGGGTCCGCACCACTTGAAGCCGGAGAACCCGCCTGCTGATTACCATCCCTGTAGTGCAGTCAGAGGCTGGGGTGGAGCCGTTCTCCACTCTGAGACTGGGTCTCTAAAACACTGGAGTCCAAGCAGAGAGGCAGAAAGAAATGAGTGAGTATAGACGCATCTTGTCTCCCACACGCTCACTGCACGTTGTTGTTGCTGTTGTTGTTGTTGTTAACGGTGCAGGGATCCACCTGGGGAGGAAGCGTGAAGAGACTATTTTAGTTTTCTTAGGTAGAAAAACCATGTGTTTAATAATCCATCCTTCCTTCAGAAGGCCTGGGATAAAACATCAACAATAAAAAATGGCAATTCTCACCTCTGTGTAAGTGGGTGGGGGCATGAACTGGAACTCAGGGGCATACATGAAGATAGGGCTGTCTTGAGCACCGTCCACGTCATCGAGCAGGGGAGTGGTGGGGCTCTCTAAGCGGTGGTCTTCAGGAATGATGTCCATGTAGCAAGGAGGGGCTACGAAGGGAAAATAGGGATGAGAAATCCAGCTAAGAACCGCCAGACTACCAATTGCACAAGCCCGATCGGGCCAAAGAAAGCTATTTATTAGCCGTAGCTTACCTTCTGGGGTATCTGGGATGTTTAGATCTATCCAACTCATTTCAGAGCTTGTCCGGCTGGCCATGCTGGATGTCCGGCTGCTCAGACCTGACCTGCTGCCAATCACCAGGGGTAGGTCAAGGATGACTTTCTTGGAGCCAGGGACACTCACATAGATCTAGAAAGGAAGGTGGCAGCGTGTTAGATGGGTGGGTAGAGAAGGCACTGAATTTGTACCTGAAGAATTGTTTCCCTTCTAGAGCCAAGCCCCTACTTCACTCACCAGCAAGGAATACTCCACGCGCAGGATGTTGCAGCCCAGGATGGAGGGTCTGATCTTCTGCACGCGGAGGCTCTTGCCACGCCATGACGCACAGGTCCCTGAGATGATGTGATTGCCTCTGACTGAGGACAGCTTCTGAGTTAACACCTTGGTCTGGCCGTTGGCAAGGTAAGTGTGTCGGGCCACAATAGCTGCTTTGGGGACCACAATGCGGGAGCATGTGTTCTCGAAGTCGGCATGGATGGAAATGTCATCACCTGGGATAAGAGATGAAAAGGCGTGAATATCCACGACGTTAACGGAGCTTCCTCTCCTTGACTCCATGCGCCCCTCCCCCTCCAAGCCCACAGTTCTGGCCACCCTGTCTGTGTTTTAATTTAAGCACGAGGTTTTTTTTTTTTTTTACCTTCACAGAACCCCTTTCTCTCGATTCGAGCAGAGACGGACACGCGCCCATCAGGAATGAACATGCAGGAAACTTTCTTCTCCTTTTTAGCTGATACCGGTGCCTGTGTGGAAGGACACGATGTTTTGAGATATTTCAATGCTCCAAGCATATAGTTTAATATCCCTGACCAAGGAGACTAGAACCTTAAAGTAACCCTCACCATTAAATCAGGGGTATTGACGTCCACTAAATCCATCACTTCGAAGTATTTCTTTGCCTCTTGAGTTGGCTGGCTGGGACGATCAAGAAAAGCCTTCACCCAGTAGTCGACACAACCATATTTGCCTTTGAAGGATGTTCCCAGGGGCCTGTGTCAAAACGATGGGGGAACAAATTAATGCTCTCTAAGAACAGTTGGAGATCGGAGGGGGGAGGGAAAGGGAGCTCAGAGAAATAGAGTCCAAGGGGCACTGAGCCAGCACCTACCCTTGAGGAAGTTCAAAGCCAAACTGGTACTGGTATTTGTTTCCAGGTCTCATGATCACCATCTCGTTCTCACCTGCAGGGAAACAAAGGCAAGGGCCCATTAGGTTTCTCGTTACATTTCAAAAGCCTCGGTGTAGACGGTTTGGGCAGCAGACAAGATTATTTTACTTCCATTATCATCTCTTACAGTGGAATAAAAGATTCCGGTGCACTTTCCTGGACAGAAAGCTGCAAAGCCCACAATTACTAAGAGGTTCATCCAGCACAGTTGCCCCAGGAATCGGGAACAGGCTGTGAATACATTAATCTTTAAGTAGCTAAGGCAACACCTTCTGGAAACAGCACCTCAGAAACTGTATACATCACCCTCGGGGGAAGGGCGTGTAGCAAAATGCTTGCAAATTAAAACTTAAAAGTATGGGGACCAACATAATCCAAAACCCTTCGAGCGAACAACTCAAAACACTTGGTGGAGGATCCGGTGCCTCCTTTTAAAGCCCGCCCCCGCCCCAGCCACCATCCGCCCTGCAAAGAACAGCTGGCTCCGTACCTGTTGGCTGGTCTTCCAGGAGCAGCGTGTCTTCGTAGCGCAGGTAGTCCAAGGTCTGTTTGCACTGCTGAGACCCCTGCATCCACAGGACCTTGGCCACTCCACAAGCCAGGATCCTGACGGCTTTGATCCGAGTAACTTCACACACTTCCACTATCACCCGGCCGGCCACCTTCTCCCCACTGCCGTACACCTTCTCCGGGTCGTTGAAGACCACCTCAAAAGACTTGATCTTCTTGAACATCACCATGGTTGGGCTCAGCGGGTTCAAGATGAACGGAAGCCAAAGAGGAAAAACTCCAGGAGCCCTTCACAGCGAATTAAAGCGCTCACTCTCCGGACGGCAGACGGGGCTTGAAAAACCCAAATAAAAATTTAAAGAAGCTCTTCAGCAAACCCCAACAACCGGTGTCTGAAAGCTGCAACCCGCGGGCTGTGCCAAAGGCTTTCAAGAGGCAGCAACAACAGCTGTCTTTGCTCCAGCAGCTGGATGAACTCCGGGTAGGCAGGAGACCAGAGGAAGAGAGTGTCTATCGGGAGCCGGAAACGCCTTTATATAGCTGCCTGGCTAGCAGCACCACGCGAGTGCTGGCTCTGAGGCTCGTGCAGCCCTCGTGCACAGTTCTCCCATTGGCTGCTTGGCTCTTGTTTACCAGGCCTCCAACCAATCAGCGAGGCCGCAGGGGCGCGTGGACACGGTGTGCTCTAGCGGGGAAAATGGTTGTTGTGCGGGTGCGCTGCCTCGCCAGAAGGAGGGGCGAGGCTGGGGCAGCGGACCGCTCACCCCCCACCCCCGGGATTTGGGAGGCCCTGGCCCCGCGACCCTGAACCCCATCCAGGCACTTGGCCTGGGGTCACGGTTGTTTGGGTGACTTGGGTTTTGTTTTGTTTTTTTCTTTTTTTAGGTGAAAGAAAAATGTGCTTAGGAGACGATTTCATGCCTCGTCTTAGCCAGCGCAATTCATTTCGAGGCGACTGTTTATTCCTGGCTCACAAGTTCGCAAGTCTGTGAAAAACAATCCCACTGCCCCCGGGATACTTCAGACTGGATAGAGGGTGCGGCTGTGTTAGTGAGAAAGAGCCCGCCCGGTGTCCTCCTCCTATTGCTTGTCTACTGAGGAACAAAGCGCATATGTCGGATATTTTAAGTCCCCTTTCAGTCCCCATTGGAAAACGGGAACATTTGTCTGGTGTGTCCCCTTCCTTTCAAGTCCCTATGGGCTGCTACTGTTCTCACACGTACATTCTATTCTGTTCTCTGTTCTCTGGAACGGAAGCAGTAAGGGAGTGTCCACATCCTGTTGCTTATCCCCCTCATCTCTTCAGACTACCTGTGAAGTTGGGGAACACTTTGTATATGTTCCCTCATTTACCTCATTGCAACTTTAATGAGGTGTGTACTTTACACTGATCTCTCCTTCTGTTTCTGTTTCTCCAGGAAAAAAGGAGTGGGTACAAAAAAAGGAAGAAAAAGATCCATCACTTCTGACTCCGTTCCCGAGTTCCTGTCACTCTTTGTCTTCCTCCTCTCTCTTAAGCTCGCTAAATGAAATGCATATCCATAAGCCTGTTCCACGCTCACCAGGGCTCAGGTTCTGTTGGCTTTACTTGGCTGGCTGTTGACTAAGCTGACAGAGATGCCTCCAGGAGCTGACTCAAGAAATAAGTCTTAAGTGTGCTAAGAAAACCTCCTGTGCAGAAGGATTCCCGCCCCCTCCCCTTGTCACTGAGTCCTAGACTCCTTCCATATTTGGGCAGAATTATCAGGAGATTGTCACCCTGTTCCTTGTGCTGGGACATGAAGACAGTGGTCCTGAGGTTAAGATGGAGAGGTAAAAAAGCTTTCGCGTGTCTAAAATCCTGCCTTCTGCACAGTTAGGAACCTGTTCGTTGCTGTCCATCAAAGCGCCTCGCCATGCTCACACGCCTTAACTGGGTTGACACCCTAAGGCTAACAAGTTACAACTCAACCTCAATATTAAGCAAGCTCAGAGTTGGATATCACACGGTTGAAAACAATAAACACAACACCAGAGTTTAGGAACATGTTGATCCTTAGGGTGTGTGTGTGTGTGTGTGTGTTTGTTCCAGAAAGGTAACTAGGCTTGAGGTGTTTTCTGATGATAAACAGTATTGATTAAGAACAAAGGAGGCAGGACTCTCATTTAATTCCAAATTGTGCAGGCATCTGGGGGGGGGGATTAGCTTGATATCATAAAACATCAAAATGCTTACCAAAAGCATATATATCAATATTGTTAAATAGTGTGATATGGACCAACATAAGACTTAAAGATTTTTGTGAGCATGCGTGGATGCTTTGCCGCACGTATGCCTGCTGCAGGCAGTCCAGAAGACGATGCCAGATGCCCTGGAAACTGCAGTTACAGAGTTGGAACTGCCATTCTGGTGCTGGGAATTGAATCTGGGTCCTCTGGTACTATTAGCCACCAAGCCACTTCTTCAGCCCCAGCCACGTAAGGTGAGAACCAGGGAGATGGTGCGAGGCCTGACAACCGGGGTTCAGTCCCCAGAACCCCTACAGTAGGAGAGACCCAACCCTAGCCTTTCCTGCCCTACTACTCACACCCACAGACACAGAAAATAAATTAAATGTAAACAATTACTATTTTTGTTTTTTAAGATTTGAGGCGATCAGAAGGAAGGAGGAGAGGTGACTGCAACCCGGTCCCAGAGTGTTGACTTGGGACATCTTAGAGAAAAGGCAACGCTGGGATTTAGTTGAGGTTGTCTATGGAGTACTGATTTTTTTTTTTTTTTAATTTGACAGTTCAGTGTCTTGTTCCCTGCGTGACTGTCCTTTCTTCTGCACTCCCTGCAGACCACTTGTTTGTTCTGTGTTAGGCCAAAACTCTGTTTGACTTTGGCAGCGGCAGCTTGCTTCCCCGGGCCTGTGGCCAAGGCTTGTTCTGAATTGGCTGCCTCCTAGATAGGCTGTTAATGACCTTTCACCTGGTATTCTGATAACAATCTGCCTCTCTCTCTCTCTCTCTCTCTCTCTCTCTCTCTCTCTCTCTCTCTCTCTCTCTCTCTCTCTCACACACACACACACACACACACACACACATCCCTTCTCAGTTCTTAGATGGAAGAAAGTAAAGAGTCTTACAAACTCTTGCCCTACACACAGTACAAACACTCGTGGGTACAAAGACAAGGACAGATGTACCCAGAGGAGCAAGGCAGGGCTTGGCTGGGGAGTTTTGCAAGTGAGGTCATCGCTTACCTGCCCCTTTCCCACCCTCTTCTTCCTGGTGCCAGTAGGAAACCCGTGGTGTTTGTCCTTTGTTTTATTCTCTATGACCTGATAGCCAACACTGGCAGTCTGCAAGCCCAGTGGACAGGAGGAAGCAAGGCCGTGACTCAATCTCTCTTTTCTTTCACCTCTGGCTTTGCAGACATTTAGGGCTGGAAAGGCTCAGCTGGGAAGGCGAACAGAGTGTTTTCCTAACCTCTGGCCAGGACCTCCACTTTGTAAACTTGTCTTCTTCATCCACCGCTCTTTTTCCTTGTTTTTCCCTAAGGAATGTTAGTTTAGAGCTGGAAAAGATGTTAAATGAAACTGTGGATCTGAGACAGCCCAGTTGTTTACATAACTCCAAGTCACAGATAAATAAGACTACCTAAATAATTATATGATAGCCTAAGAATTCAAAGAAACTTTTTTTTTTTTTTTGACAAGGTTGCATGTATCACAGACTGGCCTCAAACTTGCTTTTTTAAAGACAGGATTTCATTATGGATCTCAGTCTAGCCTCAATCTCCCAGAGACTCCGCCTGCCTCTGCCTGGAACTAAACTTTGAGATTGACCCAACCCAAGGACCAATTCTCAACATACTTAGTGTCAAGGCTACTTTATTTGTAAAGCCATCTATCATCTTAGTCTAAACAGAATTTAAAGTTGGGTTGTTTCATTTACTTCACTTCTCCCGATAACCCTGTGACTAGGAGTTAATTAAACCAGGCCCAGAAAGGCGTAGGGATTTGCCCGAGGGCACAGGTTTTGTAAGTACATCCAGAACTTAAACCTAGGTCTATTTGTTCCGTGCCAAGCAGGTGACTCACTCTTACAACCCGGCACTGGAGGTGTAAGGCAGGAGGATTACCAACACTTCATGACTAGTCTGGCTGTATAGTGAGTTCCAGGCCAGCCTGGACCAAATGCTGTGAGACTTGATTTCCCGGTGCTTTGACATGTATCCTTTTCAGATCTTTGTAAAGCCATTGAGAAGGATACAGAGCAAGACTCTAACAGCTTTAAAGAGGACTCTAAATAGTTCCCTTATTTTGGCGGCATGGCATCCTCTCAGACAATCAGCTAATGTCTGGCTGGAGCTGTTCCTGGCCGGGAAGTTTTGATGCTTTTATCAAGGACACCTGAACTAAAAGACTGGCTCGGAAGGGCTCCTGCACAGAATACCTCATCTGGAGGCCCACACTTTGGCTGTTGAAGTACTGAGGTCCTTTTCTTTTTAGACACCTAAGACAGGTCTTGCCTTTCTGCCCAGGTTGTTTGGAAGTCCCTGAGCTCAGCTGATCTTCCTGCCTCCGCCTCCTGAGGTGCCAGGTCTGCAAGGGACACCACAGCTGGCTTAAGACTTGAAAGAGAATCGCTTAAGTCAGCTTTGTCTGTTTAACTAAACTCCTCCCTTTGTAGTTTGACTTCTTCTCTTCCCTCTAGAACAGTGTTTCTCAACCTAGGAGTCAGACTCCTTCACAGGGGCCACCTAAGACCATTGGAAAACACGGATATTTATGTTATGATTCATAGCTATCAAAATTACAGTTATGAAGTAGCAATGAATAATTTTATGGTTGGGTCACCGCATCATGAGGAACTGTAATAAAGGGTCCAACATTAGGAAGGGTGAGAATCACTGCTCTGGGTTTTCTTCAAGGTTTCTGGAAGACACCAGAGTGGGTTTTGTTTTTCTGTTGGTTTTGTTTTGTTTTTTTTTTTTGTTTGTTTGACAACTATACAGTTTAAAAATCACTATTTAAAGAATTAGACATTCACCTTGGCTTTTGGACTTTATTCTGTTATCTTTTGCTAGCAGTTCTATTTTGTTTTCTGCCCACTCCTTCAGAGCTTTTCCTAAGGATTTTGCTTGGATTTCTCTCTTTTTAATTTTTAGATCTATTTTTATTATTTTATGTGCGTGTGTGCTTTGCCTCCATGTACATTGTTCACCACACTCATGGCTGGTGCCTAAGGAGGTGGCCAGCCTCCCTGTGGGTGCTGGGAACCCAACCCGGGTTTTTTTTGCAACAACAAACACTCAGAACCACTGAGCCAGCTCTCCAGCCCAGTGGCCTTCTTCTTCCTTTGCTTTTCATTTCACCCATCTGTACGTAATTCTTTTGAAAATATTATTTTTTAAGATTTATTTATTATGTATACAATGTTCTGCCTGGATGTGTCCCTGCGGACAGAAGTTGGCACAAGATCTTATTACAGATGGTTGTGAGCCACCATATGATTGCTGGGAATTGACCTGAGGACCTCTGGAAGAGCAGTCAATGCTCTTAACCACTGAGCCATCTCTTTAGCCCCCAGTAAATATCATTAAAACTCTGGGTGGCGGAGAGCCTGGAGAGATGGCTCAGTGGTTAAGAGCACTTGTTGCTTTTCTAGAGAACCTGGGCTCCATTCTCAGTACCCACAACCCCTGTAATTCCAGCTCCAGACGGTCTGACCCCTGTTCTGGCTTCCATCAGCACCTGCATACACATGATACATACACACACATGCAGGCAAAACACCCATACACATGAAATAAGAATAAAAAAATCTAAAAAAGAAAAACCCAAAACCACAAAACTAGAATGGGGTATATAATTCCAGCCCAGCATGCATGAAGCATTAGATCTGATCAGCAGTCAACAGGTAAGGGAAGAAGGACCCCTCTAGGTGGTGGTGGTGCAGGCCTTTAAGCCCAGCACTCCGGAGGCAGAGGCAGGTGGATTTCTGAGTTCTAGGACAGACTGGTCTACAGACTGAGTTCCAGGACAGCTAGGGCTACACACAGAGAAATCAGAGAAATCCTATTTTGAAAAACCATGATGGGAGGGGGGAAACAAGGTGAGACCATCATGGATGACTTAAGAGCTTAGTCTAAAACCAAACAGAAAAGTGCTGTACTGTGTTATTAGCCTGTCTCCAGCATTCTAGTTAGTAATTCAAGTTCAACTTATTCAGTAATGAATATACATCTGTCTTCCCCAATAATCTAGCACATTTCCTTTTAAAAAAAAAAATGGGAGAGAGGGAGGGACACGGGTGGATGGGTAGTGGGTTGAGTTTACCCCAGACTGGCGTCTGTCTCCTGAGCTTCTCACCTCCATCTTCCACCTCCACACCCACCTTAGATTTCTTAATAATCTTTGCCTAATCTCCCCACTATAGTCTATGGAGTATAACTCAATTAACCCAACAGAATTTCTTTCCTGCCAGCTCTCGTGATTCTCCAAAACCCTGTGCTTGCTGGGGCTCATTCAAATGCTCTATCCTGGTGTCTGAAGCCTTCACGAAACGGTCGGCCAAACCTGTCCACCCCTTCCTGATCTGTACACCCTCTACCTCTGCAAACCTGGGCACTCGGTGCTTGCCCTGCATTCTTCCCTCCTGTGTGAAGTCCTTGCTCACTCACACTTTCTCTCTACTGGAACACCTGCCTTCCCTCCCCAGCCCTGGGGTTTCATTCTTCTCAAGTCTTGAGGCCAAGTCTTCTCATTTTTTGCCTTACCACTTAATATTATTTTACTATTTAAAATACTCCCTAGCGTGTTCTTTATTTCTCGGGTACATTCTAAGTTGCCCTTTTTCCTTGGTAATGAGTTTATAGAGAGCAGGGCTGGGTCCTTTCTGTAGTTTTGTATTCTTCCTAGCACCTGCCAGAGTACAGCTCACACGGTAAGTAGCGATTGAGCTGGTAGTTGGAGCACCCCTCCAGAGGAGGATACGGGATTGAACTGATGGGTTGGAGCACCCCTCCAGAAGAAAATATGAGATTGAACTGATGGGTTGGAGCACCCCTCCAGAGGAAAATATGAGATTGAACTGATGGGTTGGGGCACCCCTCTAGAGGAGAATGTTTGACAACTTGGAACCTGGTGCTGCTTCATGCCAATGTTGGCTTTTAGTTTTTTTCTTTCCTTTTCGGTTGTTGTCATTTAAGATTTTAAACCTCAATTTCACTTTTCCCTGATTCAAAATCTTTGGATGGATGAATTACGTGTCAAGGCAAGGGGTGAAGGCAGCGGCAGCGAGGGAGGACGGTGTGTTTCTCAACTGCATTGTGTTGATGTAAACAGTCCAAGGAGATGGGACACCGTGTCCCCAGCCTTTCCTGAAAACTTGCCCTTTTCTGAGAAATTCTTTCTTCACGAGTTCAGGAATTCGGTTGCCTCAGCCCTGCCACCCAGTGGGCAGTTAGATGCATTAGCAAGATCTTACTCTTAACAGTTGTCGCAAACACAAGAGCTGTGGTGGTGACCTGACACTTGATCTAGAACATTCCGCTGAATGGCAGAGATGGTTCTTGATCGTGAGGAAAAGGAATAGGCGAGGAATGCAGTGTTCATGACTGAGGAAGAAACTACATATTAAAGCAGTTTCCCATTTTTTTTTTTAAAAATCTACATGACATTTAGCAGCACTTTTTTTTTCTTAGCCTGTGTTAAAAAAAATTAGTTGCAGGACTGAAGAGATGGTTCAATGGTTAAGGGTACTGGCTGCTCTTCCAGAGGTCCTGAGTTCGAATCCAAGCACCCACATGGCGATCTGATGTGCAGATGTACTTCAGACAACTATTAATATACACTAAATCTTTAGAAAAAAAAACATAGTTGCAGACTGGGGGCAGTGGCACAGGCCTTATATTCCAACACTCAGGAGGCAGAGGCAGGTGGATGTCTGTAAAATCTAGGCCAGCCTGGTCTATATAATGAGACCCTGTCTTAAAACAAAAATGGCAAGACAGCTTACTCGTATTCAGAGGCAGGTAGATGATACCTCTGAGAAAAGGATATTGTGATTGACAGTACATATTCTGTCCGTGGTGACTCACAGCTCACCCCCATATCATCTGATGTGTCAAAAAACTCCACTAGTGCTGCTCCGATCCTTCGAACAATAAAACATCACCTCCTTCGTCGTTTCCTGCGATTTCTCCAGACAGACTAAACCCTAACCTCCTCGGTACCCAGCAGCAGGCTAAGCACCTTCCATGTATATACTGATTAGCAGCTTTGTGGGAACTGTCTGTCTCTTCTCACTAAATGGCGCTCTCAAAGGTACAAACCATGTTCTTAAAGTGTAATCCCTATACTTCGAACCCGAGGCAGGAGAATTGCTAAGAGTTCAAGGTCATCTTGGGACAGAGTGGAAGCCTGTCTTAGCACAGACGTTCTAAATAACGGTCACAGACTGGGGTGGTTCAGTTGGTAGAGCATTGCCTGCCATGCATGAAGTTCTGGTTTGATCTCCAACACCAAAGTCGGCCTGTTGGCACGTGCCTGTAATCCCAGCATTCGGGGAGATGGAAGGCAATGGAACAGAAGTTCAAGGTCATCCTCTGAGTTCTAGGACAGCCTGGACTTAACCCCAGTGCTCAGGAGGCAGAGGTAGGTGGATCTCTGAGTTCAAGGACAGCAAGGTCTACAGAGTGCATTCCAGGACAGCCAGGGCTGTATAGAGAAACCTTTCTTGAAACAAACAAACACAAATAAATAAATAAATAAATAAATAAATACAAAATTTATGAAATATTTTAGCTTCTAGATTCTAGCCTGATCAGCTAATGCAGCTCAGGTTGGCTTCAAACAAGAGATGATCCCCTTGCCTCCACCTCCCAACTACTACAATTACAGGTATAAGTCACTTTTTTTTTTGTTTGTTTGCTTCTTTGCTTGCTTGTTTTTATTCTAGCCCAATCTGGACCCTTCTGATTGTCTGTAGACTTGGCTGTGACAGAAGCAAGACAATGAATTTCCTCACAAAAGGAAAATGAAACCACGTCATGGGCTGCTTTCTGTTTCAGGTGATTTAATTTTAGCAAAAAGCCTTTCAGATCTTGCCTGCAGTGGGGGAGAAGTGGAAGGGGGATGGAGAGACTGTTTAAACCTAATTTTTTAAAATGTAAAGATTTGTTTATATTTTGTGTGTATGAGAGTTTTGACTGAGTATATATTTATGTGTATCGTGCACATACATGGCTGGTGCCTAAAGAAACCTATTGTTTGCATGCTACTAAAAATAATAAACAAATTTTAAAAAATTAATTGGCTGGGTATGTGGGAATTGGCTCCCCTAGAATTAGAGTTTAAAACAGTCATGAACTTCCACGTGTGGGTACTGGAAGCTGGAAGCTGTACCCAGGTTCTGTGAAAGAGTTGCAAGTACTCTAACTGCTGAGCCATCCCTCCAGCACTCAACCTAATTTAAAAAAATAAATATTTAAGCCAGGCGGTGGTGGTGTAGGCCTTTAATATGAGCACTAAGGAGGCAGAGGCAAGTGGATCTCTGTGAGTTTGAGGCCAGCCTGGTCTACAGAACGAGTTCCAGGACAGTCTGAGCTTTTACACGGAAAAACATTGTCACAAAAAATGTTTATGTGTGTGTGTGTGTGTGTGTGTATTTGATAAGACTCTTGAAGGCTTATAGATGTAATCACAATAGTCAGGAGGCAGAGGCAGGGGGATCACCTCTTGTTCACAGCCAACCTAAACTAAGCCACAGAATGAGTTGCAGGCTAGTCTGGGCTACAGTGTAACACCTTGTTTCAAAAACAAACAAAAACAAAAGAAATAAAATACATACATATGACTTAAGTAATTGGTTGAAGATAGAAGATATCCTACAGTAAAGATAGGTACATGAAACCCTTGGTTCTATGAACTAAGAGGAGAGAATGTTTTGAAGACAGCCTTGTGCCAGGCGATGGTGGCGCATGCCTTTAATCCCAGCACTTGGGAGGCAGAGGCAGGCAGATCTCTGTGAGTTCGAGGCCAGTCTGGTCTACAAGAGCTAGTTCCAGGACAGACTCCAAAGCCACAGAGAAACCCTGTCTTGAAAAACAAACAAACAACAACAACAAAAAAGGACAGCCGTGTATGTATGTTAGCAACAATGCTACAATGAGGCCAGTTGTATTAATATCACAATGAAGCTGGCTTTAATTATCCTTCCTCAGCTCTCTTTTGTTTTCCCAATGCTTACCATCCATTTACACAAGTGTGTTTGTGAATTGTTTTTTTTTGCTTGTTTGTTTAAAAAAAAAGTCTCTTGCTACACAGGCTCACCTTAGCTGGTCACATCATAGAGTCTGGTCTGAAACTCCTGAGCCTTCTGTCCCCCAAGTATCAGGAGCATAAGTGTAATCCACTATACCCAGCAAGTTATTCATCTCTTTGGTTATTTGTTATTTTCAGTGGCATACAAACAATAGGTTTCATGATGATCATGATGGTGTGCACGTGCGCATACACACACACAGACTGTACATATGAGAGGGTATACACGAGCTTTATGTCAGGAAACATGTAATTTCACTATTTTAGTGATGACGGTAAACACTGTGTCCTGAAAAGAGGCAGGAACTGAGCAAAGTCATGGTTTCGAACACTCTCCCTTCTCTCCCTTCCCTGTTGCTGCTCCAGCTTCCTGGCTCTGATTTTGAGAACTGTAACTACCTGACTTCAGATATTATCTTTTACCCTTGAGATGGGGGAAGACACTTGCCATGATGTATGTTGACAGAGGTTTCTGTCCCACCCGGTCCTGCAGCCGTTCAACCCAAAGAAACACACTGAGGTCTACATTAATCATAAACTGGTTGGCCTAATAGCTCAGGCTTTTATTAACTCTTATAACTTATATTAGCCCATAATTCTTGTCTGTTAGCCGTGTGACTTGGTACCTTTGATCAACGAGGCAGTCTCATCTTGCTTCCTCTGCGTCTGGATGATGCCTGCAGACTCAGCCTTTCCTCTTCCCAGAATTCTCCTGTTCTGGTCGCCCTGCCTATACTTCCTGCCTGGCTACTGGCCAATCAACATTTTATTAAACCAGAACAACTGACAAACCTTTACAGGCTTCAAGACCATTGTCCCACAGAAGATGTGTGTACGGTGGGTAGGGAGGGAGATGTTGCAGGTTGATTTGTAAAGTGGTTGAAGTCACAAGTTTAAAAAGTAAGGGTCGGGTGTGGTGGCACACACGTTTAACCCTGGCACTCAGGAGGCAGAGGCAGGTGAATCTCTATGAGCTCTAGACCAGCCTGTTCCAAGACAGTCAGGGCTACATAGTGTCCCTGTCTCAAAACAAAAACAAACCAAGCAAACAGAAAAGAAAGGGAGTCAGGAGTAGAAGCAGAATAATTTAAGGCTAGCCTAGTCCATGTCGTGAGTTCCAGGCAAGCCTTGGCGATGGGGGGGGGGGGAGGTGGGTGGGTGGGTGCAGGGTTTACCCAGGCGGATCTGAAGCTATGGCCCTGGTTCATCCCAGCACTACCCGGGACGGGGATCATGCGGGAACGCTCAAGCCAAGGTAGAAACGTTTCACTCTCAGATGAAAGGTAATGTAATTATACGTGGGGTTGGAGGGACGACTGGGGAATTCAGAGCTCAGACTGCTTCTCAGGCGGACTATCCCAGTTGAGTTCCCAGACTGCTGACAACTGTTATCCCAGTATTCGACCCGTGCCCTCTGCTGGCCTCCATCGGCATTGCACCCATATTCACACTGGTAAGCCCCCACTCAAGACACGCGTAATTTAAAGAAAATACTTTTAAATTCTTTCAAAAAAAATCATCAAGATAAATGTAAAAATGTTAAAAATAAAAAATATTTTAAAATCTCTATATTAAATGTGTTCAGAAAGCAGCTGTCAGCGGGGCAGTAGTGGTGATCTGGGGAAGCAGAGGCGGGAGAATCTGAGTTTGAGGCCAGCCTGGTCTACAGAATGATTCGCAGGACAGCTAGAGCTACACAGAGAAACCCTGCCTCAAAAACAAAAAAAACAAAAAAAAAAAAAAGGAAGGAAGGGAGGGAGGGAGGGAGGGAGGGAGGGAGGGAGGGAGGGAGGGAGAGAAGCAGAGAAAGCAGCTGTCCCTAAACTCCTCTCCGGGGTAGTTCTCAGTCCGAGCCTTCCTCTTGTGTCCTAGTGTGCTTCTGATTGCTGTGATAAACACCTTGACCAAAAGCAACGCGGGAAGAAAGGGTTTATTTCAGCTTACACTTATAGTGCATCACTGATGGAGGGGAGGGCAGGAACCTGGAGAGAGAAATTCAAGCAGAGGCCGTGGAGGAACATTGCTGACTGGCTTGCTTGCATAGCTTGCTGAGCCTGCTTCTTTATACTACCACACCTGCCCAGGAGTGGCACCGCCCACAGTGGGCTGAGTCCTTCAGCATAAAGCGTCAATCAAGAAAATTCCCCGATGACCCGCTTACAGGCCCATCTGAAGAAGGCATGTTCTCAGTTAAGGGTCTTCCCTCGGGTTTGACAATGGCTTGTGTCAAGTCGACACAACCTAACACCACTATATCTGCTTTGTTTGTTTGTTTGCTTTTTGTTTTTCTTCTTTGTGATGCTTGGGATGGGATCTAAATCATAATGGTAGGAACATATTGAAATGTATCTCTGTTTCTTAACCTTTTTAATTTAATATGTCTTGTTTGTTTTAGACAGGGCTTCACTATGCAGCCCTGGCTAGCCTGGAATTCACAGAGAGCCTTCATGCTGGGATCAAAGGCATGTGCCAACACACCTGGCTTTATAAAATAAAACAATAGCATCTTTTATTTTATATGTATCTATATATCCATGTTCTTTTCTTCAGAAGACAGAATTTGACAATAAATCAGATGATCCTTTTCTGTTTTGCATTTATTTTGTGCTGAATTATTGCCAGGCTATAAATTTTTGTTGTTTCAGTTTCCGCTAGGACCATGGTTCTCAACCTGTGGGTCACGACCCCTTTGGGGGAGGTCCAATATCAGATACTTACATCACGACTCATAACAGTAGCAAAATTACAGTTATGAAGTAGCAGCAAAATAATTTTATGGTTGCGGTCACCACAATATGAGGAACTGTATTAAAGGACCTCACATTAGGAATGCCAAGAAGCACTGTGTCTAAGATGTCTTTTTCTTCTGTGCAGCCTCCTCTTCGGGGTTAGGAACAATTTGTTTCTTTTTAACGAGGGTCCAGCACGGACTTTTCTTTTTGTTCATGGTGGCCTGCCTAGTACCTTCCTGCACCATCAAAGCTAGAAGTTTCCATCCTGGTCAGTTCCAGATTGTGGCGCAGGCCATAGCACACGGGACAGCTTGGGTCCTGAGGCGGAGGACGCTGCTTGACCAAGTTCCAGTGAAACTTTGCCAAGGGATTCAGGAGCTGGTGTGCTGGCCTTTGCTTACACTTTTAGGAGCCGTTGTTAGCATAAGGGGAGTTTCCTGCTTATGCAGTCCCCAGGGAGATATTTTCATGTTCTCGAGGGAAACTTTGAAGACGGGAGCACAACCTGAAATGACAGTCACAGAAGGAAGAGTCTTCCTTGTGCACCAAGGATTTTGGCACCAATAGGGCAGATTCTGAGAAATTTCTCGATAATCTCTGGATACACGATGTCCATTGCCCTCTACTGGAGCCTGTATAAAGGAAATAGGAATAGTGTGGGTTGATGGGAAAATAATTAGATACCAGAATCTTCCTTTCTGGTGTGTATGAAAACAACAAGCTTCTACTATAGAACTGAGGGATGGAAAATGTTATAATCAGTCAGTAAAATGCTTATTGTGAGTTCTTTTGTAAAGCTTGCATTTTAGAAAACATCAAACGATTCTACCCTTAACTTGGTTAATGTAAAAATAATTTCAGACTGTCTAATATATTGTAATCCCATGAGCAGCCAGCCAAGACACAAGCTGTAAAAACAGAAGGTCCTATGCTTTGCAGACCCTGGAAATTTTTTTCTTTTTAATTTTTATTTATATGCACTGGTGTTTTGCCTCCATGTATATCTGTATGAGGGTGTCAGGTATCCTGGGACTGAAATTACAGACAGTTGTAAGCTGTCATGTGGATACAGGGAGTTGAGCCTGGGACCACTGGAAGAACAGTAAGTGCTCTTAACCACTGAGCCATCTCTCCAGCCCCAAGCCTGGAAAATTTGTAACGTCTTGATTTGACAGACACTGTTGGAAAATGTCGTTTCAGGTAAGACTGTCTGTTTTGCACTTTTTCACCCTGGGCATTTAACGGGGAAGTGAAGAGATCCGGGGGGCTCTGATGCTTGCCAAATGACTTACATAATCAGTATTCTATATATAAAAAATAGTCTTCCTGGTTGAGAGCGAGCTGCTAAAGTCTCAGATGTGTATCCATCCCTTTCTTCCACGCCTCCTCTTCAGGTCCCAAACTCTGTTAAAGCTGCACTTGGCAAATCTGTTTTCTCCACGCTCCGCAACCGAAATGGGTGATGGCTTTGGTAGTAGGGTCTCAACACCGAGTTATGTGGGCACCAAGAGCAATGACAGTAGCCTGTATTTATTGCTGGGGTGGCGTGGAGGTTCAGACACTCCTTAGAAATTGATTTTCCTCATTGGAAGGTGGTGGCGCGCGCCCTTAACCTCAGCGCTCAGGAGGCAGAGGTGGGTGGATCTCTGTGGGATCGAAGCCAGCCTGGTCTACAGAGCAAGTTCCAGGACAACCAGGGCTACCCAGAGAAACCCTGTCTTGAAAAACAAGAAAGAAATTGATTTTCCTCTGGAGAATTGCTGGAGTCTTTGAGTAACTTTTTAGCCACTAGCGCCACCTGCTGACAATTTGCGAAGTGGACCGTCGGAACTACTCACAGGGTTAAATATATGTAAGTCTCTTATCTCATTCACCAGAGCAAGAAGAAAATGTTGGCCACCTTTTTGTTTATTTGGCTTTGGTTTGTTTTTAAGAGACTTAGTTTCTCTGTGTAGCGCTGGATGTCCTGAAATTCCTTAGAATTTCACCTGCCTCGGCCTCCTGAGTACTGGGGTTAAAGGCGTGTGCCACCATGCTGGGCTCCCCCACACCTTTTAAATTGCAACTTTACTTAGGTGTGCTTGATTTATGATACGGTGCTCACACTGGCAGGATATAGCTTTATGGGTTTTAATATATATGTTCATCAACCAGGCATGATCTCCTAGTTCACAGTCAGCTTGGTTTACAGAATGAGTTCCAGAACGACCGGCGCAGTTGTAAGCCGAGACTATGTCTTGAAAAACAACAACAACAGTAGATATGTGTATATATATGTCCATGAAATGACTGCCACAGCAAGGTTTTCTCGCCTCTTTCCCTCTCTTTGGCCATCTCCAAGCATCCACTGATATCTCTAAATATATGTCAATTTGTATCTTTTGTTTTTATATAAATGGAAGAAAATTTAGTGTCCTCCCACCCTGATGTCTCTGTGTAGCCCAGATGTCAGTGCACACATGATCTTCCCAAGTGCTGCGAGTATTGACTCGTGCCAACCGGCCATATCCCATTTAATTAATTTATTTACTAAGTCCAAGTTGCCGGGGTTGACTTTGGACTTGAGATCCTCCTGCTCCAGCCTGCAGAACAGCTGGCCTGGCATTCTGCCCAGGTTTTGATGCGTTTGTTCCTTGAGTGTTCTTTTTAATCAGGTCCTAGAAGTAGACTGTCTAGATTAATTGTAAATACACACTGTGATTGTCCTTCCATTTTGAAAATGTTTAATTTCATGTGGATGTACACGTGTACTGCATGTATGCAAGGCGCCCACAGAGGCCAGAAGAAAGTGCTGGATCTCATGAAATGGCATTACTGACAGCTGTATGCTGTCATGTGAGTGCTGGGAACCAAACCAGGTCCTCTGGAAAAGCAACCAGTTCTTAGGAAGCCATTTCTCCAGCTCTTTCTTTCCTTTTGTAGCAAGATCTCATGTAGCCCAGGCTGACCTCATCACTGTGTATGTAGCTGAGGATGACTTTGAACTTCTGATCCCTCTGCCTCTAGATCTTTTCTTTCTTTCTTTTTTTTTGGTGGGGGGGGGAGATGGGGTTCAAGCCAGGTTTCAAGACAAAGTTTTTCTATGTAGCCCTGGCTGTGCTGGAACTCACTCTGTAGACCAGGCTGACCCCGAACTCACAGAGATCTGCTTGCCTCTGCCTCCTGGGTGCTAGAATTAGAGGACTGCATCACCAAGTCATTTTAAGCAACGCTAGGGATGAATCTCAGGACTTATGCTCACTAATAGGCATTCCACCAACTGAACTACATCCCCAATCTCCTCCTCCTCCTCCTCCTCCTCCTCCTCCTCCTCCTCCTCCTCCTCTTCTTCTTCTTCTTCTCCTCCTCCTCGTCCTCCTCCTCGTCCTCCTCCTGTACCTCCTCCTCCTCTCCCTTTTCCCCTTTTCATCTTTCTCCCTTACCCTTTCCTTACTCCCTCCCCCCTCTTTCTCTCCCTCCCTCTTCACTTTCCCCTTTCCTCCTTCTCCCTTACCTTCTTCCTTACTCCCCCCTCCCACCCCATCAGCTCCAGCTGATCTAGAGTCCCTGTTGACCTGTGTACATAGACTAACTAGTCTATCCTGGAGCTTGTAGTGAGCTTCTTGCCTCTGCTGCCTGCATGCTAGGATTGTAGTCAGATTCCATGATGCCAAGAGAGTATCCTCACCTTTAAAAATACCCACCAAGAGCTGGAGAGAGCACAGGTGATAAAATGGTTGTTTGTTATGCAAGCATGAGTTCCTGAATTTTGATTCCTGGAAATCCTCATTTAAAAGGCCGGGCATGGAGTAGGAGAGATGGATCAGCAGTTAAGAGCACTTGCGGTCCTTACTGTTCTTACCGAGGAGCCGGGTTTGATTTCTGGTACCCACGAGGCACCGCACAAACATTTGTAACTTCAGCTCCAGGGGATCCAATGTCCTCTTCTGGCCTCTGAGGGCACCAGACATTCACACAGTGCAAGACATACATGAAGTAAAAATAAATAAATAAAAATAAATAAATCTAAAAATCAAAAGGCTGGGTAGGGAGCACATTCAGACCTCCCCGAGGACAGTGCCATCCCTAACGTCCACATCAGGAGACATCATTGCCTGTAACTCTGGTCCAGGGAGACCCAACCAACCCTGCCCTCACATGCACATACCTGCACAGAGACACTCATGTGCAGAATTAAGTGATGGAAATGAATCTTTCAAAGGCTGACGAAGCTCAGCAAGGTTTCTGCTGCTGATACACACTGTGACCAAAAACAGCTTAGGAAGGAAGGGGTCTGTTTCAGTTTACAACCCCAGGTAGCACTCTGCCATGGGAGGAAGTCAGAGCAGAAACTCAGGGAGGGGCCTGGAAGCTGGAGCTGATGCCATGAGTAGTTTGCTCAGTCTGTTTTTTTTTTTTTTTTTCAGTTTTTTTTTTTTTCAGTCTGTTTTTTTTATGCAACTCAGAAACACCGCCCAGAAGTGGTACCCCCACATTAATCACTAATCAAGACAATGTCTTACAGGCTTGGGTACAGGCTATCTGTTGGAGGCATTTTCTCAACTGAAGATCCTTTTCCCAGATAACTCTAGCTTGTGTTAAGTTGAAAAAACAAACAAACAAACAAACAAACAAAAACAAAACAGGACACTGGGCACAGAAGCGTTGAATCCCGGAGCTACGGACCTCTTGTGAGTTCAAGGTCAGCCTGGTCTACGTAGCAAGACCCTGTCTCAAGACAAAACAAAACACAAAAGATGGATATGAAAAATAAAAAGAGTAGGTAGGGGACTTCGCGATGACTCAGTAAAGGCACTTGACACCAAGCGTGATAACCTCAGTTTGGTCCCACATCATGGAAGGACAGAATGGACTTCAAAGTGTTCTCTGACCTCCACACGTGGGCTATGACATATGCTTAACACATGTGGCCTTCCCGTTAAATAAATAAAAATTTATTCTAAAAGCTGAATTTGGTGCAATTTGTAACCATGCCCTGGGGAGACAGAGACAGGCGGATCCCCCTGGGGCTTGCTGGCCAGCCAGCCTAGCACTCGGTGAGCTTTAGGCCCGTGGGAGTATCCTCTCCTGTCTCAAAATTAAAGCAAAGACAAGACAAAACAAAACAGGAGGGATAACTCCTGGAAAAGACCCCCAGAGTCAACCCCCAGCCTACGGATGCGTCCTTCCCACTGCCAAAATCGATTTTTTTTTTTTTTTACAAAGTTGCTGTACCATTTTACATTCCTACCACATCCGGAGCATTCCA
Source organism: Arvicola amphibius (assembly GCF_903992535.2). Taxonomy (NCBI): domain Eukaryota; kingdom Metazoa; phylum Chordata; class Mammalia; order Rodentia; family Cricetidae; genus Arvicola; species Arvicola amphibius. Next base: position 8,271,206 of record NC_052060.1, on the reverse strand, counting down.
TATCTTGACAATATTTAGGGTGGTCAGACTTTTATTAATTTTTTTAGCTTGTAGTGGTTTTTGTCATGATACAGCCCTGGGCTGACCTGGAACTCCCAATGCAGACCAGGCTGGCTTCAAAGCCCTAGAGCCCTGCCTGTCTCTCCCTCCTGTGTGCTGGGGTTGAGGGTGTGGCCCCCACACTTCCTTTCCACTGTCCTCGTGGGTGGAGGTTGGAGGCTGATGTAGGCGTCTTTCCCACCGGGTTCTCACCTTGTTTTATTTTTAACTTTAATTTTTAAAGATTTTTTTAAAGCTTTATTTTATATTATGGGTATTTTGCCTGCATACGCGAATCATCAGCCTTCCTGTTTGGTTCGGAGCAGGGCTTTTTCAGAACACTCCAAATACTGTACATTCTCTCATTGATCCTTTCTCCACATGCTGCGTTGCTTTGGGCTTGTGCCCTTTCCCAACACCTGCTTCTTTTTGGCTTTTCATGAGAAGACCTCTCTCTCTCTCTCTCTCTCTCTCTCTCTCTCTCTCTCTCTCTCTCTCTCTCTCTCCCTCTCCCTCTCCCCCTCCCCATCCAGGGTTTCTTTGTGTAACAGTCCTGGGTGTCCTGGAACTCACTCTGTAGACCAGGCTGTCCTTGAACTCACAGAGATCTGCCTCTGCCTCCCTGTGCTGGAATTAAAGGCATAGGCCACCACTGCGGGGCCAGAAAGCTTTTGTAGTGGCATCCACAGCCTCATTCCTCCTCTGCCTGGCTCCACAATCACAATCCTTCATTGCTCTGTTTCCTCAGCAATATGCCGGAGTGGTAAAGAGTTAGGTTTCTGAGCTGGGCGTGGTGATGCGTGCCTTTGAATCTCCATAGGCACAGACACAAGAATAAGCCCCATTACTTTTAGTTTTGAGAAGCAGGGTGGAGACAGGGTTCCACTCAGCTCGGGCTGGCCTTGAATTTCATATTTAACTAGGAATGACCTTGAACTCCTGATCCTTCTGCTTCCACTCTCTGAGTGCTGGGATTACTGGATTGTGCTACCATGGCAAGCTGAAAGAATTGTTGTTATTATTATGATTATTTTGCAGTATTAGTGATCAAGCCCAGGGCCCCTTACATGCTGCTCCAATGCTCTCTCACTGAGTTACATGTCTGGTCCTTAGCGCATAAATATATGTTTTAAGGTATATATATATATGTGTGTGTGTGTGTGTGTGTGTGTGTGTCTGTCTGTCTGTCTGCATGAATTTATGTGCACTATTGTATTCAGGTACCAGAGGAGGCCTGACAGTATGCCATATCCCCTGGAACTGGATTTGTGGACCACTGGTTAGTATTGTGGGTGCTGGGAGCAGAACCTGAGTTCTCTGCAAGAGCAATACGTGCTCTTAACCGCCGAGCCATCTCTCCAGCTTCACGCATTTTTAATGTGCTTATAACTTTATTATACAGATATTTAAGTGTTGATAACATTGCCTGACAAATTTTAAGTTCTAAATAAATGTTCGTGACCAGTTTGAACTCCTCAGCCCCACTCCCGTGGTGTTTTGTAACTCCTCCTGCCTACCTGAACCTTCTATCTCATGACTCCATGCTTGGCATCTGAGTTCCACTAGCTTCTCAGTAGCCATGACTCTGGGGATAACTCCCTTGGTTCTCTCTCCTGGAAGATGCTACACACTTCACAGTGCCATCTCCGTGTCATTCCTCACTTCTCGTTACTCTGCTCCTCAACCACCTTCTCCCCACGTGAACCCAAAGGCCATAGAATTCGGTGAAGAACTACATACACACTCCAAGACATAGGTGAACTCTAACTCCGGCACTTGAGGAGTAGAGAGAGTTGGACCAGCAGTTCAAGGCTAGCCTGGGCTACGTGAGGCTCCATCGAAAATAAAAACAATGATAATAAATAATAGTAATACTCATGATTCTTTCCTGAGAACCAGTTTTGTCTACTAGACCGTGGATTCCAAAAGGGCAGATACATGGCTGAAAACTCCGGGACCTCTTTTAGTGGAGTGAACACATTGTGACCTCTTTTAGTGGAGTGAACACATTGTTTCAACTCCACGGCACACGGTCCACAAAGGGGTTCAACACAGGTGACAGAGCACCAGTGTGAAGAATTCATAGCTTTAATAACAGACTAGTGAGGGATGGGGATGCCCGTTTCTGTATTGGTGCTAGTCTTCAAAAGCTGACTTCCTTTGTTTGAGAGCTAGACGATACCCTCTTCATTTCTGAACCCAAAAGCTTTCCCTATTTTCTCCTCTTTCGACTTTCTTATAGATAATCACGACTTCCTTTTTTTAGTTCTTGCCTTTAAGACATCTCAATGCTTTAATGTTTTGCTGGTCATTAGCACGATCACAACCCCTAGGCATGTAGGAGTGATGTCAGTCAGGTGTATGTGGAGTGGAGTAATCAGCCTACTACAAACGGGACTGGGAAAATTAATCCACGGTGAAGAGTCCCTACCAACGTCCGCAATGCAAATCCCTGATCCAGAATCCTTTTTCTGGGATCATTTGAGTCCTGGGCCGCAGCCTCATCTGATAATGGGTGAATGTCACTGTCTCCTGTATCTCCGTCCCCACTGTTTTCTTTGGCTCATCTTTGTGTTTTCTCACACCAACCTCTACCCTCAAATCGTTTCCACACTAGTCACGGGGTTGCTGGCCTACTTACTGAATGCAAATCCACAGAACAAAGAGGCCTGAGAGAAGCGGCACAAGGACGGTTGCTGGGATGAGAGGAGGCCCCGCATCTGAGGGGAAAAGGTGCAATTTCTCTAAATCCGCCAAGAAGACTCGGGCATCGTCCAGAGCTGTCTGGGCTGCCACAGTAAAGTTGGGGTCACCAGAGACCGAAACATCAAAGACACAGGATTGGAAGTAGGCATCTTCAACGGGAAGCCCTTCCTTACACAGCCTTCTGGCAGTATCTAAGGCTATAGCCCCGCGGCGATTGCGCTCTGAGCGAGAGAGTCGCTGACTCGGAGGGCATCCGCCAACACACAGCTGGAGGTCCTGCTCAGCCGAGAAGGCCCGTGCCACGTCCTCGGCTACCCTGATGGAGAAGGAGAGCTGTCCAGCTGTCTGTCGAATGATTATAGTTGTCCCTATGTAGGCGGCTCGGATCTCCACGTGGCTCCCAGGGTTGGCAGTCTGAATGGACAAGCTCGAACCCCCAGGTCGGTCTCCGCCATTGATAGAACCATCTTCAAAAGCAGCAGGAAGATTATCCACCTCGGCCTGGTAGACTTTCTGGTCAATGCATTCCTGCATGTTCTTAAATATGATGGTGATCTGTTCAGGCAAAGAGGAAAATAGTTTATTAGGGCTCAGCGCATCCTCAGCATAGTCAAGCAGCATATATTGTCAGGGATCTGACTCTAGCAGACGCAAATTGTCTTCACGGTCCTCAGTTCTTGATCCCATTCCCCCATTGCCTTCCAATACTATCCAATCCCTATTTAACTACCCCCCATTTTTGTCTCATTCTTAGCAACTCCCCCACCCCCCCAAAATAAAGTGTCCCTTCTGACTCCTCAGCTCTGCTAGCCCTGGCTGCCACCCCAGCTTCTTCTTCAGTGTTACCTGCTTCTGAAAATTTCCCATCGAGAGGAACTGATTTAGAAGAGCAAATGTTTGATAGGAAGAAACCATTCAGGATGGGGGGGGGGGTGTTTGGGGAAGATGAGGAACCAGGAGCTGGGTGGCTGAGGAAGAGTGAGAACGAGGAGTGGTGTTACGGGTGGACCCACGAGAGGCCTGCATTGGGAGGAAAACTGAATCCCTGACCTTCCGGGTGGTGGTTGCGTTGGCCCCTGATGCCACGGGGGAACTGGTGGCCTGGACAAAAAGGAAGTCGTTATCCAGCAGGGGCCAAGCTCCTTGGACACGGCATGTGTGAAAGTGGTGGTGGAAGCTGCGCACATGGGGATCCCCGAAGGAGGCGCAATGCAAGAAACCCGGGGCCCGACCGTGCAGCCGGAAAAACCGGGCCTCGTAGTCACAGGGGTCCGGGGCCGGAGGGACAGGGCCGGCTCCGGGAAGGGCGGGGCCCCGGGCCGGGGGAGGGGCCGTGGGGCCCTGGCGGGAACAGTTGTGCTGGATCATCAAGTCCTCGATGCCGTGCACAGCCGAGTGGAAGGCGAGGTCCCCGCGGCAGGTGCGGGCCGTGCGCCGAGTGCAGAGTGCATAGGAGCGCAGAGCACGACACAAGCCTCCTGACACCCCACCACGGCCGCCTCCGCGCGGCGTGCCCGGTGAGCCCCCTTCCCGAAGGTTCAGAGTAGACGAGACGTATTCGGCATTGCAGCGGAGGATCTTGCACTGGGAGTGAGCTGAGGACAGAAGGAAAAGACAGTGAGACGGTGCCCAGACGCAGGTCCTAGCCAAGTCCAGTACACGCCAGTCAAAGGGCATCCTCCATCCCAGCCATTCCTACCACTCAGCGGGGCTTCTTTCCCAGCCCCAACCTTCAGCCCCCTACTCCTCGCCTCCTTCCCTCTTTTTCTCTACTAAAAATCGTGTAAGCCAGTCAGACTTCTTTCCCCTAGAGTCTAGGGATCTGTGTCCTTCCTCCAGTTAAACGGGAAACAAGACAGGCCTCTTTCAGAGCTGGCGAGGGTCTGGGACTCAGCACCCACTCCCCCTCCCTCATATGTGCTCACAAGCACACACCCACCCGGCTCACAGTCTAACCCCTAGATGTGCCCAGCCTTTCCCTGGCCCTTCCTTACCCTGTCCACAGAGGAGCAGCAGTAGAGTGAGGGTGCTTAAAGTTGAGGGACCGCCGTGGGGGAACCAGGGACTAGGGGCCTGGCCGCGATCCCCCATACCTATCCAGCCAGATTCCCCCAGGCGCCGGTTCTTCCCAGCTGATGAACCTCCTACCTAGTGAATGTCGACAGGCAGTTCTGTGACTGGAAAAAGAAATGTGACTGTGTGTGGGGACAGAGAAGGGCCTGAAGACGGGTCAAAATGATGAGGAGACCATCCTGGGGAGATCAAGACAAGAATTATACAGACTGGAGCTTGGGAAGTGGGAGGCTTCCAGATGTGAGTGTGGCTGGCGAGCCCCTGTGCCCGTTCCTGTGGCCACCTTCAGGTTCCTTGTGCAATACCCCTAGGCAGGGGGTGGGGGTGGAGGGAAGGTTGAATGACCTCAGTGGTCAGAGTCCACCATATTGCCCCATCCTGACTACCAAATAGTAGATGTGTCAAAAATGGAGGGATTCCTGGGGAAAGTGAAGTCCTGATGGTCCCAGTGGGTTCCCCAGAAGTTCTGGGGTCTGACAATGCTCTAAAAACATACCTCTTGCTTGTCCCTCCCAACCATGAGAGGCCTGCCACCTGCCACCCGTTTCTTTTTCTTCATTGCGTTAGAAGGGCACAAAGGGTAAACATTGTAGACTACTGCCTTTTAGAATGTCACTTTTCTGGTGAAAGAGGAGCCAATCTCTTAGCTACTCCAAAGGGCGGGCATTATGATCCCTCTCTCTCAGGATAGGATACAAACCAAGCATTCAAATACTTGTTTTTGCCTGGCCAACAGTTTGTGCGTTTTTTCCAGACCTGAAGAGTAACTCTATTATCCCCACCCACATTTACAAATCCAGAAGCTCCTAGTCTTTGAGGGGACAGATATCAGGGAGGATCTGTCTCCCTTTCTCCTGCCGAAACCCCTCTTTGGAGTAAGTCTATGAATTGGGACGGAGTCCTGTGGGAGGTCTGAGAGGTTGAGGTAGGGACTGGGAGTGTAACTCAGTGGTAGGTGAGTGTCTACCATGCTCAAGGCCCTGGGTTTGGTTCTCAGCATTATCCCCACACCCCAAAGTCTTAATGTCCTAAAGTGCAGAGGAAAGTTAAGAGGACCAGAAAGAGGCACCATGAAACTTCACGTAGACATGACTTGGAAACCAAAACAATGAGGCCGGAGAAGTGGAGACAACTTGGGGACTCGGTAAGGAGAAATCTTAGTTTTCAGAACAGATGTCTGTAATTTTATGAAATTCTAGCCTCAACCCAAACGCTTATCAAAGCAATTACAATATCATCTGAACTTACTGTTTCCCGAGGTCAAACATTATTCTGATACCCGGTTCGCCAGCCATAGTTGCCTATTCTGTTGGTCTGCTCCAGCCAGGGGTCCCCAATCTCTTTCTCCATGTCTCTCCCAGTTCCCCAGACTAGCTGCAATCTCACCGAGGTCAGAGAGCCAGAGAAGGTTTGGTGTGGAGGGAGGGGGAAGGGAGAGGGTATGGCTGGCCAGAGGACTCGACAGCTGAGAGGAGGAGGGAGGTGGCTACTGAGTTGACAGTTTTAAAAATAGCTAAGTCCAAAATTCCAGGAGCATTGGTGGCAGCAGGGTGTGGGAGTGAAGGCAGTGAGAAGGACGAGTGGGATGGACGGAATATGGATTGTCGGGTACCAAGTGAGAGAGAATAAAGAAACATGACAGCCAAGTCAGATATCTAACCCCAGCTTGTATACGCTACCTTTCCTGCCAGTCTGCTCCTCCAGCATTCCCAGTAACTGGGCTCCTGGCCTTTAAGAATGGCAGCGGGTTGTTAAATGCCTCTTATTGATTACCCTCATTCTTACTGTGCTGAGTATCTATCCCATTGAATTCCCACGTATGGGATGTGGAGGTGTCTGGCTTTGAAGCTGGACAGCACACATAATTCCGAGACCCTCCCCCATCTCTGCCAAGTATTTCAGAAGCTGAAAGGCCCAGCTGTTCAGAGAAGAAATCCGAGAGCACAATTGTTTGGGAGGAGGGTTTATGCAGTCCGTCCGGCTCAGATCTCTGCAGCTGTCTATCCCATGTCCACGTTTCCATGATGCCAGTCTGTGCAACAATTCCTCCTCCCTCCCCTCATCAATACACACAAAATTCTAAGTGTCTAGATTGTGTGTGTTTGGGGGGGGCGGTGTAGGAAGACAATAACGGAGGCGAGGGGAAGAACCAGAGCAGATGTTTTTGAAGACTATCTATCCATGGGGAAGAGGCGTTGGGATTGGGAGAGAAAAGAGTAAAGAATATACTTCTGTAGAAAGATTCTGACTTTCGGAAGACATTATTAGAACCACGGAATTTATCTGTGTCCTGTTTTTGCACCTGTAGGCATCTGGGGTCACCCCCTTCAGTATTTGCTGAGAAAAAGGGCACAGGACTGCTTACTGTGTCACCAAAGCCTCTGGCCCTGTCAGCTCTACACCCAGTTCAGTCTACAGGCTCAGATACACATGAAACATGTGGCCTACAAAAGAGAATGTGCGAGGAACATGCATGTTTTTATAATAAATTTAAGGTTTTTTTCTTCAACTATACAAGACCATGCCATAACCTTTTAGCCCCCCCCCCCCTCTCTGTGTGTGTGTGTGTGTGTGTGTGTGTGTGTCTGCGTGGACCCATGTGGACATCAGAAAACAACTCATAGGAGCCAGCTCTCCTCCCACTACATGGGTCCTGGGGATCCAATGTCACGTTTGGTATTGGTTGCCTCCACCCGCTGAGCCGTCTCACAAACCTACAAGAACTCTGACTCTATAAAATGCCCCCAATTAAACTATTCAAGTGACTTGAAGACATAATAATTGGTCTATAATATGCAAAGTGGCATATACTCTAAAATAAGTCCAATAAAACAGTTTCTTGAGGCTGGAGACATGGCTCAGTGGTTAAGAGCACTTGCTGCTCCTACAGAGGACCTGGGTTCCATTTCCAGCTGTAATTCCAGCACCTGTATTACAGCAGGTAATACTAACTACAGCTCCAGTTCCAGGGGATCCAATGCTCTTGGCTGACCTCTGATGCCTTCTGCACACACATGGTGCACATACATACACTCTAACACACACACATATATATACACACTAGCACACACGCATATATACACTCTAGCACACACACACAATTTTTTTAAGTAAATAATTTTTTTAAGGAAATCATTGTTGTTTTGAAATGGTAATGTTAGATGCATAGTCCTAGGCTGGCCTAGAACTCACTATGTTGACTAGGTAGGTCTCACATTTAAGGCAATCATCCTGGGATGATAGGCATGGGCCTAGTACCTAACTACTGTAAAAGTATTTTAAAGTCCTCATTATCATTGACAGTAGTGTTGGTATTATTCTGGAACTATTTTGAATGTGTTGGATTAAAAAAATTAATGGAGGCTAGAGATATAACTCCACCGTTGAGAGCATGTACCCCTTTTGCAGAGAAATTGAGTTTGGTTTCCAGAACCGACATCAGGTGTCTCCAGGGAAGTCAATACTTTCTTCTGGCCTCCTTGGGAACTTCTCAACCCCCCACACACAAAAAATAAAATCTTTGTTTGTTTGGTTTTTGTTTTTTCAAGATAAGATTTCTCTTTGTAGCCCTAGTTGTCTTGAAACTCACTCTGTAGACAAGGCTGGCCTTGAACTCAGAGACCCACCTGCCTCTGCCTCCAGTGCTGAGATTAAAGGTGTACACCACCACACCCAGCTGTAAAATTTTATTTTTAAATTAAGTAATAATGGTGAGTTTTTGTTTTGTTTTGTTTGAAACAGAGTCTCACTATATACCCCAGCCTGGCCTAAAACTTGGAATTCTCCTGCCTCAACTTCCTGGGTGCTGTAATCACAGGTGGCTAACACTGGAGTTTTTGAGAACCATGATCTTTGATGTGGGATAGAAATGCTGATTCATGTTGTTGATGAAATAAAGTAAAAACTATATAATTCTAAATCTAAACTGTTCCAGGGGACTCTGTTGCTCCCTTCTGGTTTCCTCAAGTACTGCATCCATATGGCACATAGACATATATGCAGACAAAATGCCCATAAACATAAAAAAATTAAGTTTAAAAATTAATTTAAATTGCAAAGGGAACTGTGTTCACGGCATTTTGTCTTTAAAAATCCTTGATTTATAATGAAAAAAAAAAAACCTAGAAGCAATGACCATGTAGTAATGAACACTTCTAGGGTCCAAGTTGTGATACATAAGTATGATTTCCCACTATTAGAAATCGGGATTCAGTTGGGTAGTGGTTGTGTACGCCTTTAGTCCCAGCACTCAGGAGGCAGAGGCAGGCAATCTCTGAGGTCGAGGCCAGCCTGATTTACAGAACAAGTTCCAGGAGAGCCAAGGATAAACAAAGAAGCACTGTCTCAAAACACCCTCCCCCTGGGAAAAAAAAAGAAGGAAGAAAGAAACAAACCAGGATTCCTTGTAGAAATAGCTTATTCCTATTTTGGGCCAGGAGTTATCCAAGTTAGGTAGTAAAGTGCTGCAGCCAGCGCAGCCTGGAGAGCCAAGACTGGCGGGGTGTGCCGGGATTGAGACACGGAGGCTTCTTTTCAGGTGGAAACTAAAAAAACCTTTATTTTGCCCAGCAACCTTTTATACCTCTACTCCTTCTGTGGAGATCCACCGGCCAGAAAGAACACAAACATCCTTGTCAATTACAGACCACAAGGAAGTTCCGCTGTCAGTCAGGGGGAGTGAGGGCAGCTGGATCACAACAGTAAGGCTTTAAAATACTGTATCAACCTGGGCATGGTGGCACAGGTTTTTATTCCCAGCACTCAGGAAGTAGAGGGAAATGGATCTCTATGAGTTTCAGGCCAGCCTGATCTACATAAGGAGTTCCAGGCTAACTAAGGCTGCCTAATGATATCCTGTTTCAAACCAATCAAGCAAACAAAGAATGTATCAAAGGGAATAGAAGGAAGCTAGAATATGGCTGTTGCCACTTGCCAAAGATGGAACATTAATTATCAAAATGGATACTGTATGTTGTTATGGAATAGTACTTTAACTATGCAAAGGTATGTTGCATTTGTTTATGTTGTATTTGTATACTTATGCAAAAATATGTTGCTGTTTTACCTTGTCTGCCTAAGGCACCTGATTGATCAAATACTATACTATAACTAGGCAGGAGAGGGATAGGCAGGCTTGGTGGGCAGAAAGAATAAGTAGGAGGAAGAATTTAGGATTGAGAGAAGAAGAGAGAAGAGAATGAGGAAGAAAGGAGGGCCAGGGCAGGCATTTGCAAGCCAGCCAGAATAGAGAAGGACAGAATGAAAGAAAAGTAAAAATCCCTAAGGCAAAATGTAGATGAAGAGAAACAGATTAATTTAAATTAGAAGAACTAATGGAATTAGCATAAGATCAGGCTGAGAATTTGCTGGGCAGTGCTGGTGCTCACCTTCAATTCCAGTACTCGGGAGGCAGAGGCAGTCAGATCTCTGTGAGTTCGAGACCAGCCTGGTCTATAGAACAAGTTCCAGGACAGCCAGGGCTGTTATATAGAGAAACCCTGTTTCGAAACAAAACAAACAAACAAATAAATAAGGCTGAGAATGCATAACTAATAATAAATTTCCATGTCATGATTTGAGCGCTAGTTGGTGGCCCAAAAGAAAGTCTATTACAGTATGTATTGAATTGAAGCACACAAAGTATTTTAAACCTAAATTCATAATTATACTTAAAAGTGAAAAGTGGTTTGGCCATTATTGGAGAAAGCCGTTGTATCACTCCGTTTTGAAAACTGTTGGTAAAAGGAAAGCATCAAATAGTTACACTGTTTTTGTTTTGTTTTAAAATTTTTGTTACATTTATTATGTATACAACATTCTGCCTTAATGTATGTCCACACGCCAGAGGAGGGCGCCAGATCTCAGTACAGATGGTTGTGAGCCACCTTGTGGTTGCTGGGAATTGAACTCAGGACCTCCGGAAGAGCAGCCAGTGCTCCTAACCTCTGAGCCATCTCTCCAGCCCCTGTTACATTTATTTATATTTATATACTTGTGGGTAAGTGGGGGTAGTTGTGTGCCCCAGCACAGGAGTGGAAGTCACAGGGTGACTTGCAGGACCCGGCTCTCTATCCACTATGTAGGTCCAGGGGTGCCTACTGAAACACCAGCTTTGTTCATTTTGTTTTTGTTTTTTGTATTATTGAAGACAAAGTTTCAAAGGTGAGCTTTCAACTTAGCCTAGGATTATCCACCTGCCATGTGCTTCAATGCCAGGTGTGGGCCACCATTCCTAGTTTTATCTTGTTTTTCTTATGGAAACCATATATTAAAATAATGGGAAATTTCTACAAATATTCAATAAATAAATAAAGGTAATGCACAGCCTGGAGGCATCCACTTTTAAATCCTTATACATGGAAGGCTTAAGAGTTCCAGGCAGAGCAGGGCGCCTTTAATCCCAGCACTCGGGAGGCAGAGGCAGGCAGATCTCTGTGAGTTCGAGACCAGCCTGGTCTACAAGAGCTAGTTCCAGGACAGGCTCCAAAGCTACAGAGAAACCCTGTCTCGAAAAACCAAAAAAAAAAAAAAAAAAAAAAGAGTTCCAGGCAGGCCTAGGCTACTAGGCTATTAAACACAAATAGATTTTTGGCAAATTTAAGTATTTACTATATGTTAAAAATAACTATTTTTGAGACCCTATCTAAAAATTAAGTAAATAAAAAAATAAAGATACTATAACATACTTGTAATTCCTGAATTTTATGACTTCTAGTAAGTTAATGTATCTAGGCAATAAGCAACCAAAACTCATCACTAAAGAGAAAAAAATATGTTCTTCTGATTGTAGTGAGGTATACAATTTTACTTTGCTTCTCAAAAAACCAAAAGCTGGGGCTGGAGAGATGGCTCAGAGGTTAAGAGCATTGGCTGCTCTTCCAAAGGTCCTGAGTTCAATTCCCAGCAACCACATGGTGGCTCACAACCATCTGTAATGGGGTCTGGTGACCTCTTCTGGCCTGCAGGCAGACATACAGACAGAATATTGTATACATAATAAATAAACAAACAAACAAATAGTTTAAAAAAAACCAAAAGCTTCGTGTGCTGGTATGATGTGCGAGGTCCTTCTGTATATATGTTGCTTTTATTGGTTGAAAAATAAAGAAGCTGCTTGGGCCTATGGCAGGGCAGAAGAGAGCAAGGCAGGAATTCCAAGTAGAGACAGAGGAGAAAAGAAGGCAGAGCCATGTAGCTGCCTAAGGAGACAGTCCCCAGAACCTTACCGGTAAATCACAAGCCTCGTGATAAAATACAAAACAATAGAAATGGGTTAATTTAAGATATAAGAGTTAGCCAGGAATACGCCTAAGTATAAGCCAAGTATAAGTATAAGGCAATCAGTGTTATAATTAGTATAGTTTTTGTGTGATTATCCCAGGTCTGGGTAGTGGGAAATGAATGATAGCAGTCTCTGTCTACAATGGTGTGATGGTCTTGCAGGAGGCAAGAGGATCAGAAGTTCAAGGCCAGCCTGGGCTACAGGAGAACCTGTTACAAACAAACAGCAAATGCTGTGGTCCCAATGCAGCTTGGGTTCAAGTCCTGAGACAGGGAAAGGGCATTAATGTGAAGGAATGAATTGTTCATCCACAGATGAGTTTCACGCAAGTACCCACCTCCTGAACAGCTCCAGCCATATTTACTTATACATCAAAGCAAGCATGTTTTTCCATATTAACAAACAAGTTTTTCCCATCCTCCAATATTAACCTTTGGCCAAGGCAAATAGGTCAAATATGTTTTCTCCCACCTTTTACATCAAAACTTCTTTAAACCAAAAACACTTTATCATTTTGCTAGCATGGCCAAATATCGAACCAGGTACATTTTGTCTTTACAAAACTAAAAGGTGGTGAACATAGGCACACATTTTCAAGACCAACAACCCCGTTCAAGACACATTTACAGAAATCGGGGTGATCTGCCTCCCATCCTGTCAGCACTAAATCAGACCAGCTCCTGAGGTCTGCAGTGACAGCTGACATCTCCAGACAAGAAACCTGGGAAGCATCACCTCCTGAGGAATTATAGGGGAAAATAGTCAAGAAAAAGTGGGAGTTTGAGGGGGCTGGAGAGATGGCTCAGCAGTTGGTTGCTTGCCCTGAGTTCACTTCCCAACAGCCACATACATGATGGCTCATAACTATCTGTTTGTTTGTTTGTTTGTTTTTTGAGACAGGGTTTCTTTGTAGTTTTGGAGCCTGTCCTGGAACTAGCTCTTGTAGACCAGACCGGCCTACTCACAGAGATCCACCTGCCTCTGCCTCCCAAGTGCTGGGATTAAAGCCGTGCGCCACCACTGCCCGGCTCATAACCATCTGTAATGAGATCTGGTGCCCTCTTCTGGCCTGGCATTCATGCAGGCAGAACACTGTATACATAATAAATAAAAAAATAAATAAATCTTTAAAAAAAGATCACATTTGTCCTGTGTGTGACTGACACTAAAAACTGCCAAGAGAATCATGAGGGAGAAGAGAGCGTGCAGGCCGAGCAGTCCCAGCAGCCTTCTGCGCTGTCCCCACGTCCCCTGGTCCTTGTTCAGCAAGACTGTCCCTGTGGGCTTTGCCTCATCTGGAGACCCATTGGACGATCACGTATACTGGTCCAAAGCTAAGCCCCACAGCTCCCAACAAGCAAACAAAAACATTTCAATCTGATTTTGATCCATCCCTGGTCTAGAACCATTTACTAATTTACAGGAATCTCGGGAAACATCATATGGACCTCTGAGGTGCAAATTCAGATTGCAAAGGTATCCTACAGGACAAACGACCTTGTTCAACAGTAGACTGAAACAAACTGGAGAAGGAAGCATTAGACTGGAGAGGACATCAAAAGACTGGGGATGACACTGGCCTAGCATGCCTGGGGCCTGATGTTTGATCCACTGGAGAAAAAAAAAAACAACCCCCCCCCCAAAAAAAACCCAAAACACAGACCCCCCCCCCCGCCACAGAGCAATCGAACAGGTGAAGGTGTTCAAAGAAACTAAAGCTTAAATTTGACCTCAACAAATCTCTGTGAAAACAACAGTTAAAGGATTTGCTGAAAAAGAATGTTTGGAGCCCAGAAAGATGGATTCAGAGGGGAGATGGGGCAGTAAACACACAAAGAGATTTCTGGCAAACCCACATATTTACTATATCGTTAAAAATAGCTACTTTGGGGCTGGAGAGATGGCTCAGTGGTTAAGCGTATTGGCTGCTCTTCCGGAGATCCAAGATCTGATTCCCAGGACTCATATGGTAATTCACAACTGTCTGTAACCCTGGTCCTAGGAGACCCCACACCCTCCTCTGATCTGAAGCCACTGCATGTAGATGGTACATATACATACATGCAGGCAGAACACTCATACACATGAAAAGAAAAAAAGCTTACTTGGTTCAGGCATGGTGTTTCAGGCTGAAGTCCCCACCCCTGGATATTCCATAGAAATATTCTAGAGACTGAGGAGGGAAGAGTGAGTGTTTGAGGCTAGCCTGGGTTACATAGACCCTGTCTTAACCTTCCTCTCCCCAAACCAATACTAGTTATAGAAATAAAATGAAGAATAACAGAGGACATAGTAAGAATTGTCATTAGAACTCTGAGATTCTCCATTTGCTGTGGTGGAATAATAACCCCCATAGGCTCGTCTATTTGAATGCTTAATCAGCTGGTATACTGTTTGGGGAAAGCTAGGCGGTGTGGCACAGCTGTGGCTTCTTTGGAGGAAGTGTGTCTCTGGGAAAGCCCAAGCCAGGCCCTGAGTCTGTCTGCTGCCTGTTGGTCAGGATGCAGTACTCGCAGAGACTTTTCGTGCGCATGCCTGCCTGCCGCCGCACTCCCCACCCTGAAGATGACACAGGACTCTGAGATGGTAAGCAAGCCCTCAGTTAAATGCTTTCTTTTATGAGTTGCCTTGCTCACGGAGTCTCTTCACAGTGACCGAACAGTGAGCAAGACATTGCTTAAGAAGAGTAAGTCCATCAGGGTAGAAGTGGCACGGACCTTTAATCCCAGGATTTGGGCAACAGAAGCAGGCTGATCTCTGAGGTCAGGGCCAGCCTGCTCTACAGAATGAGTAACCCTAACCCTAACCCTAACCCTAACCCTAACCCTAACCCTAACCCTAACCCTAGCCCTAACCCTGGACGGCCAAGGCTACACATGGAAACCCTGTCTTGAAAAAAAAAGTCCAGGAGCTGGTGGTTCACAATTTTAATCCCAGCACTCAGAAGGCAGAGGCAGGTGGATCTCTGAGTTCAAGGTCAGCCAGGTCTACAAACTTAGTTCCAGGATCAGCAGGGACGACAGAGAAACCAGAGAAACCTTGTCTAAAAACAATGCTTTGGAGGGGGGGGAGGAAGTGGAATCCACTGACTGTGTCCTGGAAATGATGGAGTTGTCATGAGATACATTTTACAGGAAAATGCCACAGAACTTACTATGCATAGACGCTGTAAGAATAGTTTTTACCACTTTTAACACTGGCTAGTGTCTGTTTTTTAGTCAGTAAAGCGCTTCAGCTAGGAAAGATTTTGAAATAAACTGAGTTCCTGAGACAAATCTAACCACAGTCTTTTTTTTTTTTTTTTTTTTTTTTTTTGAGACAGGGTTTTTCTGTAACAGCCCTAGCTGTCCTGGAACTAGATCTTGTAGACCAGGCTGGCCTCGAACTCACAGAGATCCGCCTGCCCCAGCCTCCCGAGTGCTAGGATTAAAGGCGTGCGTCACCACTGCCCAGCCCCTGACCACAGTTTTTAAGTGGGCTAAAATACTGCTTGGGTGTTTAGGGTGGCGCCACCTTTGAAGGCACGGAATAGAATGGCTCAGTACAAGGTTTAGCGGACATTTGAGAGACTTGACAAGAAGATGTTCTGTGAATATTTGGTTAGTATGAGAGAAGCCCTGAGGGCCTAGGGACAGCAGTCATGAGACATCATGAAGGTGACCCACCATAGGAGTAACCATACATAGAAGTGTTTGCCACACTGCTTGGTGTCAGCACCATGCCCAGTGATCAGAAGAATGTCTTCAAACCTTACACCTATAAGGCAGCTCTTAAGTCTTTGCTTCACAGAGAAGCCCAGATATTTGTAACTTCGTTATAGATGTGAGAAGTGGCACACCCTGTTCAAATCCAGCTTTAGTTGGCCTAGAAGTCAGTACTTTGTATCACGGTGGCTGGTAGGTTCACTAGGGGCTGTGCTTAGGTGACATGGGAAGGATACAGACTCAGACCCTGAGGTGGAGAGGACAGAGAAGGCACTCTCTAGGACAGCAGCTCTTCCCTTCCCTAATGCTGTGACCCTTTAATACAGCTCCTCACGCTGTGGTGACCCCCAACTGTGAATCATTTTGTTACTCATTCATAACTGTAATTTTGCTACTGTTACGAATTGTAAATATCTGTATTTTCAGATGGTTTTAGGCAACCTCTGTCACAACCTCCAGGTTGAGAACCACTGCTCTAGGGGGTTGGATTAGAACCTCTAGTTAAGAGAAAAAAAAATCATTAAGCAGAGAAAAGAGAGACTGGGTAGCTAACCTTGAAAGACCGGAAAAGATTACATTTCTATGCTAGGCCCTTTTAGGACCTTGAAGTACACCCCAGTCCCCAGAAGAAGCTAAAGAGCTGAAGGCCGCCCCCGCCCCCTAGCCCCAGCCCCAGGATAAGCTGAAGGCGGCAGGATCCCTATTTAGGGGCAGTATTAGCTAATGGAGAAACATAAGTTACACAAAGTTGCTGACTACACCCCATCCCCCCCACCCGTAGTCATACAGAGAATGCTGACCATTCAACTTCCCCTATCAGCTGGGGAATATTTCAAACAGCCCCTGCAGATGTCTGGACGACCTAACCAAGGGGTTGTTGCTATCCCCCCTTAGATACTAATAGCCTATCAGAACTAACAGCTGAGCTTTACCTCACCTGTAGCCAATTGTGATATAGGATAAGGAATTCTGTATTTTGAGACTGTAACCTTGTGACTGCTTTGTGGTTTTTGTCTTTATAAACCCCTTACAACAGTAGACGGGGTCCTTCTCCCTCCATCTGCTGTGTCAGACCAGACCCGTGCTAGCGAAACCTTGCTTTTGCACTCGGAAGTGGAAGTGTGACTCCATGGTGGCCTTCTTGGGGATCCAGGCAGGACTCAGGCACAACAACCTTCAGCACATGCATAGCCAGAGAGCTAAAAGGAGTCCTGAGGCCCACCCATGTTTATCTTCCTGAGCCTCTCACTTCTTGCCTTAACAGGAAAATCTACCTGATGCTTCATTTATTTTGTGTCAAATGATAGAAACAAATCCCATCGTTCAGGAGGCTGGGGTGGGAGGATCAATATGAATTGGTAACCAATCTGGGCTACAAGTGACACCCTGTCTCAAAATAAGTAAAAAAAAAATTTTAAAAATTTAAATATAACACATTTAAAATTTAGTAAAATTTTAAAGAGGGTGACATGAACAAAAACTAGACTTTTTAAAGCTTATTTTGGATGAACCTAGCAGTGGGGCCTCATTGTTATAAGGACCTACTTGACAAATTCCCTATATAATAACCATGCCTTTTGATAGCTTGATACTTATATATAAAAAAGCAAATATACATTTATATATTTGAAGAGAACCCGGGATTCAATTCCTAGTACCCACATGGTGACTCATCACAATTCAAAACTCCTGTTTCAGGGGATCTGACAGTCTCTCCTGACCTCCAGGGGCATCAGGCATGTGTGCATACAAAGCACTTACATACATAAAATAAAGACATCTAGTTTTTAAAAATGAGAACTCCCAAGTGTGGTGGCATACATCATTAGCCCATACTGTGAGTTCCCTGCCAGTCTGGTCTAGGCACTAAGATCTTGTCTCAAAACAAACAAGAAAAGAAACATAGAACTATAGAACTTCCTTCTTCCCCCTTCTGTTGTAACTATTTAGATATTCAGTTACACTTTTTTTTTTTAATAAAGCAGTCTCCTGCGGTTCAGGTTGACCTCAAATTTCCTGACAAGGCAAGGATCACCTTTGGCCCACACACCCAGCCTTAGGTTATTTTTATTAGCTTAGATTTTTTTTTGAATTTTGTTATATACTTGATGTCTTCTATAGGTTAAAAAACAAAACAACAACAATCAAACAGACTTGCCTCAAGTTTATTTGTAAAACAGCGCAGACACTAGTCATCTACAAATAACGTGCCTGGTGGGGAGGGGCGTCCCACCGGTTGGTCTGTCTTCCCATTGCCAGAGGCCTTCGCAAGGGCCCTGGCACTTCTGGGAGCCTGAGAAAGGGTACGAGATAAATAAAACATAACTTTTGGGAGATACGGGAGGAACTACATCCATTCCCAGCATCCCAGGAGGAAGACAGGTTGAACACCCCCTTCCTCTGAAGGATTCCTTCAAGTCTAACACTCCTGGCTTCTTCGCTGCTTATCTGTGGGCACAAGAACTTTTGCCCTCTTCAGTTAGGGATCAAATAAGACCTCACATACGCTAGGCAAGCACTCCACCACTGAACCATACATATCCCCAGACTATACTGAAGAGCTCTTTTTTTTTTTTTTTTTTTTGGTTTTTCGAGACAGGGTTTCCCTGTAGTTTCTAGAGCCTGTCCTGGAACTAGCTCTTGTAGACCAGGCTGACCTCGAACTCAGAGATCCGCCTGCCTCTGCCTCCCGAGTGCTGGGATAAAGGCGTGCGCCACCACCGCCTGGCTGAAGAGCTCTTGATAGATATTTTTAGAGTATTTTGTATTAAAAACAGGTCTCTCTATGTAGCCTTGATTGGCCTGAATCTCTCTCTTTCCCTTCAATTTTTCCTGACAGAGTTGATAACTAAAGTCTTGGACTTTCGTTGTTTCCTGTCCCCAAGCACTTACTGCAGGTAACAATGTCACTAGCCACTACTGTTATTTAGTGTCTTCTCTTCTCATTAAATGTTAGGTTTTATTTCCTGCCCCATCCACCTTAGATTTGGCTTGCATTAATTATCCTAAATGAAACTCGAATCTTGGCACAACACAGGAAGTTTCTCAGCTAATTGGCCTAGATGGAGTCGTCAAATATTGGCTAAGCACATAAAAGTAGCGAGAAATATGTAACAATTAAGGCTAGTGCAATCTTTCCATGGAGACAAAATCTGCTCAAATTAAGAGTACCAGCTGAATGTAAGAGAAAAATAATACAGTATCCCTGGGATACATGCCCTGCTGGGCCTGAAATAGCCTCAGCAAAGCTGGGGAGTGCACAGCAGGAAGCCAGGAAGCTTTGTAGGTGCCAACACTCAGACTACACCCCACACCAGTTACTCCAGAGTCTCCGGGGAGGAGACTCAAATTCTAAGACTAAACATCATCTCTGCGGTTGGACCGCTGGCCCCAGAGGATTGTGCACACAGGAATAGGTAGGCAGGAAGTACTATGGGTGATTAGGAAAAGACAAGATTAACATCCCTGTGCAGGAATAAATGATAGCGCAAATGGGGATGGCACGCTGATGTTGGATGCTTCTATTTATTTTTATTCTTTAAACATCTATTTTTTAGAGGGCATGGTGGTAAACACCTTTAATCCCAAGACTGCAAAGGCAGGTGAATTTCTGTGAATTTGGGTACAGCCTGGTCTACATAGAGAGTTCCAAGTCAGCCAGGGCTACACAGTGAGAATCCATCAAAAAAAAAAAAAGTTTGTAATTTTATGTGCATGCGTGTGCAGAAGCCAGAAAATGAGAGGAGATCCTCCTGGGATGGATGTTAAAAGTGGCTGTGAGGGCCGGTGGTGAGGGCTGCAGGCTGGACTCAGGTCATATCAAAGAACCACTCGTGTGTTAGCCGCTGAGCTGTTTCTGCAGCATATTTTAAAACTTTTTTTTTTTTTTTTTTTTTTTAACTTTTTGATCCCGGGTCTCTCTGTGTAGTCCAGGCTCTCCTCAAACACAAGATCTTGAGTCAATCATGGTGGCTCATGCCTGGAATTCCAGAACCTTGGAGGTAAAGGCAGGACGGCCAGGAGTTAAGATAAGAGCCTGGCCTCAGAGTTTAAGACCAGGCTGAATGATGTGAGACCCTGTCTCCAAAACAAAACGAACAAAACAAGCTAACAAACAAAAACCTGTATATTTTCGGAGTGGTGTTGGCACATGCCTTTGATACAAGGACAGAGGCAAGCAGGTGAGTTCGAGGCCAGCATGGTCTACAGAGTGAGTTCCAGGACACCCTGGGCTACACAGAGAACTCATCTCGGAAAACAACAAGAGTATACTTAATACATTGAAGATATTGTGCAACCATCTAGTTCTATATTTTCACTAGCCCCAAAGACAGCCCTGAACCTGCTGACTAGCCATTCCACACTGATGATGACCACACTTTCTGTCTCTACAGACTTACCTCCTCTGCGCGTGCCAAATACATGAAGTTATCTGATACATGACCTTCCTGTCTAACTTCTTGATGGCTTTTTTTTTAGGGGCATTTGTTTTGTGGTGTAGATAGGGCCTCGCTATATAGCCCAGGCTGGCCAAGGACTGATGATGCAGACCAGGCTGGCCTTGGCTCGCAGAGATCTGCCCTCCCTCCCCCAGTGTTATGATTAAAGGTGGCTGGCTTGAGGGGTTTTGAAACAGACTTGTGGTGTAGATAGGGCCTCGCTATATAGCCCAGGCTGCCCTTGAACTCCTGATACTCCTGCCTCTTCCTCCCAAGTGCTGGGATTTCAGGCAGGAGTCACCAAGTCCAGCTCTAGGAGGAAGTTTTTGAGCTCCAGCCTTTTTATAGGTGAGTAATGTATTCATATATCACTAGAGGCTGAGGGATTGCTTCCTGAAGTCTAGAATAATACAGTTCGCTTTCCCTTGGAGAGAGTTTTCTTTTCAAATTCATGACTTCCATCTGCTCAGCAAGCACTCGACCACCGAGTCCCATCAGCAGATTACCTTCCCCCCCCCCCCCCCTGTACCATGCCATTTGAAGTCTTCTTTTGCTGAAGGCCATTTGGACCGTGTCTACATTTCCAGAGACCCAGAGGTATCTGTATCTAATAGTGCTCCAGGGAGCACGCATATACAAATATTTATTTACTTGCTTTTAGTTCTTTGGGACTTATTCCTAGGAGTGAAATTACTGAGTCATATTCTATATTTGCCCATGGAGGAGCTCCCAAACTCTCCCACAGCGGCTGCAGCATTTAAGACGTTTATCAGTAGGCCCCAAGGGGCCAATTGCTTCTCCTCATCAACACTTACTCTTTCCCATTTTTAAATAATTTATAGCCATCTACACCTGGTAGGTGTTGCGGTGAACTGAATTAAAATGACCCTCATATGTTCATAGGGAGTGGCACTGTTTTAAAGGATTAGGACATGTGACCTTGTTAGAGTAGGTGTTGCCTTGTTGGAGGAAGTGTGTTACTGGGAGTGGGCTTTGAAGTTTCAGAAGTACAAGCCAGGCCCAGTGGCTCACTCTCCCTTCCTGCTGCCTGCCAATCCAGATGTAGAACTCTTGGCTCCTTCTCCAGCACCATATCTGTCTGCACGCCACCATGCTTCTCACCATGACAATAATGAACTAAACCTCTAAGCTTGTAAGCCAGCCCCAGTTAAATGTTTTTCTTTATAAGAGTCGCCGTGGTCATGATGCCTCTTCACAGCAACAGAGTACCAATTAAGACAGGTGTAAATGCTGTCCTAAATGTGGTTTTGTTTTTATTTTCCTATGGTTAATGTTCTCATGTTCTTGTTGGCCATTTGAATAAGGATTTATTTCCATTTTATTTATGTGTGTGTGCACATCTGTGTATGCATCTGTGCACGAATGTAGCTACCCTTTGAGGCCAGAAGGGGGCCGAACCCCCTGGAGTTAAGGGTTACAGTTGGTTGCCAGCTGGCAGATATGGGTCCTGGGAATGGAACTCAGGTCCTATAGAAGAGCAGAAAGCATTTTTACCATGGAACCATCTCTCCAGCACCTCTCCCCATCCCGTCATTCTTAAGAATATTTTGATTGGATACAGAAATCTGGGTTGAAAGTCCTACAGTGCTTTAAAAAGATTGGTGCCTTCTAATGAGAAATCCACTGTCATTCAAATCATTTTCCTGTTCTTAATTTCAGTATACTTTGCTTCCTTCCTTCCTTTCTTTCTTTTTTCCTTCCTTCCTTCCTTCCTTCCTTCCTTCCTTTCCTTCTTTCCTTCTTATTTTAACTTCCAGAAGTTTCTATGAGGCGCTTTGGCATTCGTATGCTGTGAAGGTTTTGCATCTGTAGGTTTGGTGCTCCAACAAATTTGGGGGATTAATTTTTCAAATCCCTCCCTCCATCTCCGACTTTTTTTTTACTCTTTTGAGATTTTATTAATTTTTTTATTTTATATGTATCTGTGTTTTGCCTGCAGGTACATCTGTGCACTAAATGTGCCTGTGGAGGTCAAAGAGGGTGTTAGATTGAGAGACCAGAAGTTAGGCAGACAGGGAAAGGGTCCATGGATAAGTAATAAGTAACAGAGTAATAAACAATATTTATTTATAATTAAATATGTATATAAATATAAGGAATACATCAAAAAGATGGCAAATTAGCAAGTAATAAGTAATAAAGATGATGAATTTTCTTCCTCAACCTTCTGACTTGAGGCAAAAACTGACTGAGACAATTTTGTCACCTACCATGTGGCCCCCTGCTGATGGATGGGCTCAACAAGTTGGAGGCTGGATCCAAACACGCCACTCACACAACAGTTCCGGGCCACCCAACCATCCTCTCTGTCTTCAAAGTGACCAGCCCTAAAGTAGGGGAGGAAGACTTCTTCCAGGCCTCAAGAAGAAACTGACTCAAGAAACTGGATTTTTCGGCTTTCCAAGTATCCTCTCTGATTCACATAGGGTCTTTTTCTTTGTGTGCTTTTCCTCAGCTTACTCTTTTCTCTCCCCCGCCTTGTTTTTTTCTTTTCTTTTCTTTCTTTTTTCTTTTCTTTCTTTTTGAGACAGGGTTTTTCTGTGTGACCCTGTCCAGGCTAGCCTCAAACTCACCTGCCTCTGCCTCCTGAGTGCTGGGACTAAAATCGTGTGACACCACCCGCCCACTGAAATGGTTTTGTTATCACTGAATTTTGATGAAATTCAAACTCAGATGCTTTAAGTTTTCTCTGGTATCATCTCAACAGGAAGGGTCATCTCCTCTGAGATCTGCCGAGGGCAGAAGTCTGGGCACCCATTTCAGTCTCAGGAGCCACAGCTTATTTCTGTGGTGTTGGCTGGAGCAGAGCCATTATCACTTGAAAGTTTTCTGTCTTTCGAGGCTACCTCTCTCTTGGCACCTTCCACGGAAGGAAAACTATTTGTCTTGCCGAAATACTTTGGATTGTGCGATCGTTTCCTTGAGACCCCAGACTCATTTTCTAACAGGTGGCAAATTTCAATCCCAGAGCGCAAACCTTGTCCTAGGGGTCCTGTGTTGCCAAAAATCACCAGCAGGTGGTAGGATAATCGATGAAAAGGCTCTGTTGATCGAACAAGGCAGGCTGATCATTTTTGAAGATGATCGATCAAAGCAGGCTGATCATTTTTGAAGAACAGCATGCGCTCTTTTTTGTTTGTTTGCTGTATTTTTATTTAATTTTTTCATATAATGTATTTTGATCTTCTTTACCGTCTGAGGGCTTATTTCTTTCGACTTTCTGATTTCTTGTGAGTGTTGTCTGGCTTCTTGAGGACACTGAACGTGTTCGTTCACTCCAGGTAAGGGTCTGGGCATAAACCAAAGAAACAATTCCACCCAAGTCTATTTTGCTGAGAGTTTGAGTTACTTATCAGAACGCGGGCTTCTTGGGCCTCACTGAAGAGCCCTGCAGGGGTGACGATTGCTGGAGTCCCTGTGCAATCTGCATGCAGTGCCACTAAGGGTCTTCTCGCCAGTGATTATTTACTAAGTGTAGAACCTCCGTTTTAGGGGGGCCTTGTGAGTTCCTTGGGCCCTTTCTGCAGCAGGAAATGTTGCAATCCAGAGGAAACAGCTGCAAGTGCAGAGAAATACATTTGTTTCCTTTTGCCAATTCCCTGGGAGTTTTGTTTGATACTCAGTCACCAATATCCAATGTAAACTACCGAAGTAAAGAGCGAGAGACCTATTAGACTCACCCATAACGGAACAAGATCCTGAGTTTTTATGACAATTAATGTTCAACATTTAGATACCTATTAAGTCTGGGATGGGAGGAGTTCAATAGACAGATTCCTGGGGGACAAAGGAGTTTATGAAAAGAGTTTTTTTTTAATGCCACGAACCAATAGAGATGCAGCAGCATGTCCCAGCTTCCGAGTTGAGTTCAGGCCCCAGCACCAGACAGACATCATGGCAGGGTCTCTGAAGGGACTCAGAGCCCAGTGGTCTCGTCTAATAGCTCTCTGAGGCTAGGGAAGGTCTTACTGCAAGAATGGGCAACCAGGGATCCCAGGCAGGAGACAGGGAACACGGGTTTCTTGGGCCTCACTGCAGAGCCTACTAGACAGGGACTCACAATGTCGCCTGTCATAGGGTGCCTGTCAGTATCCGTGAAAGCACAAGGGAAGGCTGCTGCAGAAACTGCTTGAGCTGAGTCTCGAAGTACAGGGAGGCAGAGAGTGGACCAAGGAAGAGTAATAACATCTTAGCATACTCATTAAAAACAACTAAAAGACACCCTTTCGTCAAACACTCCCATATCCTACCCTTTCCCCCTCCTGTTAGACCCTGTTGATAACGAACACATCATTAATGACTCTTCTTTAAAATTCTGTTTTTGTCTTTTACAATCCATTATCAAAAGTGACGTCTGTTCTCACTCAAGGCTTTGATCAGAAGGCAGAGACATAATTTCATCCAAGTGTAGGGAGGTGCTTTTAAACTGTTCTAGGTGAACAGATGTGTACAGTTAATCACTTCACGGTTAGCGCGCGCGCGCGCGCGCGCACACACACACACACACACACACACACACACACACACACACACCCCAAAACCAGACAAACAAAAGACAAGGCCGGAGGAGCGGCTTTTGATTGCTTAATTTTTGAATTTTTTTCTCAACTGTTTGTTTTAAACTATTTCAAACCTACAGAAAAATGATTATACCGTTCCATTAGTTTCCTTGGTTGCCAACATTTTGCCATGCTTGCTTTCTCTCTGTCTCTCTTCCTCCAGCTTCGGTGCAATACCTTGGTGGGGGCGATAGGGAACTTTAAAAGAATCACCTGGGAATGCTCGCCAATTTTTTTCCTCCCGACTCTTTCAGATTAAGCTCTTTATTTTTGTTGTTATTGTTTTTGTTTGTTTGTTTTAACTGGGAGACGCCGCAGCGAGTTAAACTGAGGCGCTTCTGTTCAACCAGCAGGCGGATTTCCCCAGCCTCGGTACCACCTGTGATAGGAGCTGCAGCTAGCGCTGCTATCCTGGAGACCAAATGTTTTAGCGTTTCTCCCTCGATGCTCTTTATATCCATTAGGGAAAATTCAAGGTTCTTTTGGCAAAGTCCAGGCTAGTCCAGGCGATTTGACCGTCTAGAGAGGAGCTGTCTGTCTGCAGAGGTTTGTCTTCTTTTTGTTCGTGGGACTGCGATCCTGTGTAAGTAATCCTCTCCAGGGTTTAAGAGCCAGGCTGGAGAACGCTTTCGCTGTTTTCTATTTGAAGAAACGCGCGGGGAAATTGTCTTGTTAAGGACAGGGTCGCATGCAGAATCTCAGAACTTTAGCTGAACAATGGAAACGCGTAAACTCACAGTTATTAGAGCCATATGATTTTAACGGGAAGCATCAGTCAGCTTCCCTGGTGGTCTAGTGGTTAGGATTCGGCGCTCTCACCGCCGCGGCCCGGGTTCGATTCCCGGTCAGGGAAAATATGCTTTTTTTTTTCTATTCTACTCTTACAACTGAAGAACAAAATCTCTTGAAACATGAAAATGGAAAGAGAAGTCATGCTACAGTTTTAATATCGGATGTCTAAAAAAAAAAAAAAACCCATTTCTAACATTTTCCAGTAGACAAAAGTATTCTTTGGTAAATTCGTCTACTTAATTTTTCAAAAGAATGTTGTACATAATTTAGGATTCAAATTTGCGAAAACGCACGACTGACAACAACCGGACGGACTTCCCTGTTACATCGCCTCCGTGTCTACTGAGGTGATCAGTGCTATTCCCAACTTCGGAGACGCTTTATTTGTGCTCTTGCACGAATAGAGGCAATCTCCGCGGCGCCTTGTCTCTTCCGCGTGACAATTCTTTTTCAATCCTGGCTGACTTGGGTCTCTATGTAGACCAGGTTGGCCTCCAATTTGCATGGTATCTGCCTCCCAAGGCCACAATGACATTCTGTACTTTTGTAAAGAGAAGAAGGCGGTATATTGCAGCTGTTTGACTCGCTAAATAGTGATCAGATCGGCAACACGTTTCTAAAGAGCTAAGCACAGGTCTCAGCGCAACCCTTTCTCTCTTTCTTTCTTCCTTCCTTCCTTCCATAAAGGCTTTTAATTTATGTTTTACATCTCTAGAAAAAGAATCCCACGATTTTCCCTCCTGTGTGCTTTTATCTTGCCTTGCAACCGTTTCTGCATTCGTTCTAAAGTCTCCCACAAACAACCCACAGCACAGCCTTTTCTGGATCATTCGATTCCAGAAGCTCCCTTCAAACGGTAAAAGGAACTGATTTTCTTTAAACGTGGAGATCAAGGGCCACCACAGTAAGTTCAACAGGACGAATCCTAGAGTTCCAGAGTTTCTTTCTCTCTCTTTTCCTTTTGTCTAAATTCTCTTCAGTGTCAAGAAGTGCGCTGGAAAAGAATTTGTTATTGTATTCTTCATATGAAAAGTAATCTAAGTACAACCTCAGCGGGCGTTGGTGGTATAGTGGTGAGCATAGCTGCCTTCCAAGCAGTTGACCCGGGTTCGATTCCCGGCCAACGCATCCGTTATTTTTGTGTTTGATTCTTGGTTTCTAACCCCCGGAACTTGTTCACCAAGTCCTTTTGTAGACAACGCATTCTTCATTTTTTGTGTTGCTCCTTGGGTTCCAATCCTCGGAGCTTGTTCACCAAGTCAGTTTGGAGACAAAGTGGCCTTCCCTACAAGCCTTGTAGATCCGCTTGGTGCAGCAGTCTTGCGTCGCAGACATACACTATTATCCTTTTTACTACTTTTAAATATACTATTATCCTCTTTAGGGAAGTGTCTGAAATGGAGGCTGCTTTCTTTTAAGACTTCAGAGGCGGCTCTGCCTCCGGTTCGGGAGGGAACGCGTGGCGCCTTGGTGACTGGAGTCAAAAAACACCTCCCCGGATTAGGGCCTTCTTCAGCTCGCCAGCTCTGCTCCTTTTCCAGTTGCACCATTCTGGTAACAAAACACTCGATTCCAAAGCACAGGCTGGAGTATGAATAGGAATATCGTCTGGGGGCTGCCTGCAAGATGGCTTTCATTTTTGGAGAGGATTCACAGAAGTGGGCCGGTGGTGCTGCAGTTGTAGGTTTCTTATCTCAGGTAGGGGGGAGGAGGAGGGCTGGGAGTTGAGGAATTGAAGCCCGCGCCAGCAACCAGTAAACGTCAAGGTTGCAAAGTCAGACATTTGACCTTGCAGCCACAGACCGTAAATTGGAACTCACCGGCAGCTACTCTTGTTCAAAGGGCATTATCTCGACGGCGCAACCCGCTGCTCATCCGGTGGCTCGCCGTGATCGTATAGTGGTTAGTACTCTGCGTTGTGGCCGCAGCAACCTCGGTTCGAATCCGAGTCACGGCATATAGTAGTACCGTCCCATTGCAGCTCTTTTGTTGACGATTTAAACTAGCCAAATTCTTATTTTGCCTTTGCGGAAACACTGAGTCACTAATTTCACGCGGCTTATCCTACAAGAGGAACCCAAATTCCGGGGAAGAACCAGGGCTGCAGAGGAGGCTCTTTCCGCCTTCCCCAACAGACGGGCAAAGTTCTCCCGAGACCCCGAATGTTGGCGCCTCTTCTACCCGGCGGAAAACCAAACGCGGGGAGCCGCTCGCCTGCTTCTGCAGCAAATACTACTTCGGTGTATCTCGGTGAATTTTACACCAGATGGCCTGGGCCTTGTTTCTCGGGCAGCATAATCTTGGTGTTTAAAAGGAAACTTCCGCCGAAGAAGAGTGACTAGGACCTATTTTCGCAGTAAGGGTCCCGCACGCCCAAGCCATCATTACTGAGGCCTAGCCGCAATGAGACACCAGAGCGGAAGCTCAGGCTCCCCGAATACGAGTCTCCGCGCGCCCGCTCCCCACTACCCGGTCCCCGCACCGACTGCTCTCCACGTCCCCTCGCTCGGTCAGCTGGTCCTCAGCCCCACGCGCCGAGATACCCAGCTCCCAGGTGACCCCATTCAGAAGGAATCGGAGGAGACAGGCCCTCCTGGCTCTATGTATTCCACTCTCTGAACTTCAGGTTCCTCAGTAGTACAGTTTCAGACAAAAGCTATTAATATAGGCACCAAGTCATGGATTCTCAAAGTTTGTTAACGCCAAATAAAAGTAAGCAGAATTATTGCGCCATTATGCAGAAAGGTTATATAGGCCCAAGGTCGGCCTGTGTCCTAACGCCCGGCTAGCTCAGTCGGTAGAGCATGAGACTCTTAATCTCAGGGTCGTGGGTTCGAGCCCCACGTTGGGCGGTTCATCTTTTCCTTTTATTTTTTTTCCCATAAATTCTAAAAATCTCTACCTCTTATCTGGGAACAGAATCATGAGCATCTAAGCTTTCATTGAAGCCACTGTTGTTTAAAACTTCAGTAAACTGGTCTTAGAAGGTGAAGGCAGAAGGTGTTCTAAAACCAGCATGAACTACGTGAAGGCTTGTCTGAAAAAAGTAGCAAAAAACCACAGCAATAAAACAACGAAGTAACCATTAGTAGTAATGATGATAGCCATGATAAAATTAACCCGCAAATGTCTCCAAAACGTCGCCTCATTTATGCCTAACTCGTTAAAGAAGAATCAAGCCAGTGGTTTTGGAGTCGTGAGAGAACTGGGGTCCGACCGAGTCTTCCTGGAGAAACTGTGCAGCTCTGAGCAGCTCTCAGAGCCCCACGGCTTCCCTCCATCCCCTCATTTCACCCAGGCCCCTTAGAGACCCTAAGACGACCCTTAGCTGGACACATTGTCCCCTGATCCTCGGGATATTAAATTATCCATTCATACATAAAATAAGTGAAAGCTCCAAGATGAGGACCGTTTAAATGGTGTGTATCAAAAAGGGCAATTATTTGTATCAAAAGATTGATGGTGTCTGCAAGAAAATATACATCTTTCCTGGCACGCACACAAGCATGTTGGGAATGATAGCCAAGAGATTCAGATTCTTTTTTTTTTTTTTCTCATGGTTTATTTTTTTTATATTTAAAAATTTCCATCTCCTTCCCTCCTCCTCCCCCCTCCCTCCCCTCCTCCTCCCCCTTCCCTCCCCTCCTTCTCCCCCTTCCCTCCCCTCCCCTCCACCCATACCTCCCCTCCCTCCCTCTCAAGGCCAAGGAGCCATCAGGGTTCCCCACTCTATGCTAAGACCAAGGTCCTCCCAACTCCCCCCAGGTCCAGGAAGGTGATCGACCAAGCTGAGAAGGCTCCCACAGAGCCCGTCCATGAAGAACAATCAGAGCCCAGAGCCATTGTCCTTTGCTTCTCAGTCAGCCCCCGCTGTTGGCCACACTCAGAGAGACGGGTTTGGTCGCATGATCCATCAGTCCCATTCCAACTGGAGTTGGTGATCTCCCATTAGTTCTGTCCCACCGTTTCCATGAGTGAACGCACCCCTCTCGTTCCTGACTTTCTCCCTCATGTTCTCGCTCCTTCTGCTCCTCATCAGGACCTTGGGAGCTCAGTCCAGTGCTCCAATGTGGGGCTCAGTCACCTTCCCCATCTGTCGCCAGCTGGAGGTTCCCTCACGGTCCTGACTTTCTTTCTCATGTTCTCTCTCCTTCTGCTCCTCATCAGGACCTTGGGAGCTCAGTCCGGTGCTCCAATGTGGGGCTCTGTCATTTTCTTCATCTATCGTCAGGTGGAGGTTCTATGGTGATATGCAAGAAATTCATCAGTATGGCTATAGGAACTGGCCTTTTCAGGCTCCCTCTCCTCAGCTGCCCAAGGAACTAACTGGGGGCGTCTCCCTGGAAACCTGGGAACCCCTCTAGGGTCAAGTCTCTTGACAACCCTCAGGTAGCTCCTTAAATTAAGATATATGCTTCCCTGCTCTCATATCCACCCTTCCTATATCCCAAGCACCCCATTCCTCCGAGCTTCCCCCGCTCTCCCCTTCACACTTTTCTCTCCCTATCTTCCCTTGGCCCAGTCTTGCCCAACCCTCAAGTTCCCAATTTTGCCTGGCGATCGTGTCTACTTCCAATATCCAGGAGGATTACTATATCTTTTTTTGGGAGTTCACCTTCTTATTATCTTCTCAAGGATCCCAAATTTATAGGCTCGATGTCCTTTAATTATGGCTAGAAACCGAATATGAGTGAGTACATCCCATGTTCATCTTTATGGGTCTGGGTTACCTCACTCAGAATAGTGTTTTCTATTTCCATCCATTTGCCTGCAAAATTCAAGATGTCATTGTTTTTTACCGCTGAGTAGTATTCTAGCATGTATATATTCCACAGTTTCTTCATCCATTCTTCCACTGAAGGGCATCTAGGCTGTCTCCAGGATCTGGCTATTACAAATAATGCTGCTATGAACATAGATGAGCATATGCTTTTGTTGTATGATTGGGCATCTCTTGGGTAGATTCCCAATAGTGGAATTGCTGGGTCCTGGGGTAGGTTGATCCGAATTTCCTGAGAAACCGCCACACTGCTTTCCAAAGTGGTTGCACAAGTTTGCATTCCCACCAGCAATGGATGAGTGTGCCCCTTACCCCACAACCTCTCCAGCAAAGGTTATTATTGGTGTTTTGGATTTTAGCCAATCTGACAGGTGTAAGATGATATCTCAAAGTTGTTTTGATTTGCATTTCCCTGATAGCTAGGGAGGTTGAGCATGACCTTAAGTGTCTTTTGGCCATTCGAACTTCTTCTGTTGAGAATTCTCTGTTCAGTTCATCGCCCCATTTTTTAATTGGGTTAATTGGCATTTTACCGTCTAGTCTCTTGAGTTCCTTATATATTTTAGAGATCAGACCTTTGTCAGTTGCAGGGTTGGTGAAGATCTTTTCCCAGTCAGTAGGCTGCCTTTGTGTCTTAGTGACAATGTCCTTTGCTTTACAGAAGCTGCTCAACTTCAGGAGGTCCCATTTATTCAATGTTGCCCTTAAAGTCTGTGCAGCTGGGGTTATGCATAGGAAACGGTTCCCTGTGCCCATTTGTTGTAGAGTACTTCCCACTTTCTCCTCTATCAAGCTCAATGTGTTCAAATTAATATTGAGGTCTTTAATCCATTTGGACTTGAGTTTTGTGCATGGTGATAGATATGGATCTACTTTCATTCTTCTACAGGTTGACATCCAGTTATGCCAGCACCATTTGTTGAAGATGCCCTCTTTCTTCCATTGTGTACTTTTGGCTCCTTTATCAAAAATCAGGTGTTCATAGGTTTGTGGTTTAAGATCCGGGTCTTCTATACGATTCCATTGGTCAACTTCTCTGTTTTTATGCCAATACCAAGCCGTTTTCAATACTGTAGCTTTGTAATAGAGTTTGAAGTCAGGGATGGTAATGCCTCCAGAAGAACCTTTATTGTATAAGATTTTTTTGGCTATCCTGGGTTTCTTGTTTTTCCATATAAAGTTGATTATTGTCCTCTCAATCTCTGTGAAGAATTTTAATGGGACCTTGATTGGGATTGCATTGAATCTATAGATTGCTTTTGGTAGAATTGCCATTTTTACTATGTTGATCCTCCCAATCCACGAGCAGGGGAGATCCTTCCATTTTCTGGTATCCTCTTCAATTTCTTTCTTCAAAGACTTAAAGTTCTTGTCAAATAAATCCTTCACTTCCTTGGTTAGCGATACTCCCAGATATCTTATGCTATTTGTGGCTATTGTGAAAGGTGATACTTCTCTGATTTCCCTCTCTGCTTCCTTATCCTTTGTGTATAGGAGGGCGACTGATTTTTTGGAGTTGATCTTGTATCCTGCCACGTTACTGAAGGAGTTTATCAGCTGTAGGAGTTCTTTGGTGGAGTTTTTGGGGTCGCTTATGTATACTATCATATCATCTGCAAATAATGAAAGTTTAACTTCTTCCTTTCCAAATTGAATCCCCTTGATTCCCTTATGTTGTCTTATTGCTATTGCTAGAACTTCAAGCACTATATTGAAGAGATAAGGAGAGAGTGGACAGCCTTGTCGTGTTCCTGAATTTAGTGGGATAGCCTTGAGTTTCTCTCCGTTTAATTTGATGTTAGCTGTCGGCTTGCTGTAAATAGCTTTTATTATATTTAGGAATGACCCTTGTATCCCTAATCTCTCCAAGACCTTTATCATAAAAGGGTGCTGAATTTTGTCAAATGCTTTTTCAGCATCTAATGAGATGACCATATGGTTTTTTTCCTTCAGTTTGTTTATATGATGGATTACATTAATAGATTTTCGTATGTTGAACCAGCCCTGCATCTCTGGGATGAAGCCTGCTTGATCGTAATGGATAATTTTTCTAATGTGTTCTTGGATTCGGTTTGCCAGTATTTTATTGAGAATTTTTGCGTCAATGTTCATGAGTGAGATTGGCCTGTAATTCTCTTTCTTGGTTGAGTCTTTGTGTGGTTTAGGTTGGCAGTGACTCTTGTGTTTCTATATTATGAAATACCTTAAGGAGTATAGGTATTAGGTCTTCTTGGAAGTTCTGGTAGAATTCCGCATTGAAACCATCTGGTCCTGGGCTCTTTTTGGTAGGGAGGTTTCTGATAACAGTTTCTAATTCTTCGCGACTAACAGGACGATTTAGAGCATTTACCTGGTCCTGGTTTAACTTTGGTATATGGTATTTATCTAAAAAACTGTCCATTTCTTTTACATTTTCCAATTTTGTGGCATACAGGCTTTTGTAGTAAGATCTAATGATTTTCTGAATTTCCTCTGTGTCTGTGGTTATGTCCCTCTTTTCATTTCTGATCTTGTTAATTTGCGTGTTCTCCCTCTGCCGTTTGATTAGTTTGGCTAAGGGTTTGTCAATCTTGTTGATTTTCTCCAAGAACCAGCTTCTTGTTTCATTGATTCTTTGGATTGTTTTCTGTGTTTCTATTTTGTTGATTTCTGCCCTCAATTTGATTATTTCCAGTCTTCTACTTCTCCTAGGTGAGTCTGCTTCTTTTTTTTCCAGAGCTTTCAGGTGTGCTGTTAAGTCACCAATGAGCGCTTTCTCCGTTTTCTTTAAGTGGGCACCTAGTGCTATGAACTTTCCTCTTAGCACTGCTTTCATTGTGTCCCATAGGTTTGAGTATGTTGTGTCTTTGTTTTCATTAAATTCAAGAAAGACTTTAATTTCTTTATTTCTTCCTTGACCCAGGTGTGGGTCAGTAGTTGACTGTTCAGTTTCCATGAGTTTGTGGGTTTTCTGGGGGTAGCATTGTTGTTGAATTCTAATTTTAATCCATGGTGATCCGATAAGACACAGGTGGTTACTAATATTTTTTTGTAACTGTGGAAGTTTGCTTTGTTACCAAGTATATGGTCAATTTTCGAAAAGGTTCCATGAGCCGCAGAGAAGAAGGTATATTCTTTCCTATTTGGGTGGAATGTTCTATAGATGTCTGTTAAGTCCATTTGGTTCATTACCTCCATTAAGTCTTTCAATTCTCTGTTAGGTTTCTGTCTGATTGACCTGTCCATTGGTGAGAGAGGAGTGTTGAAGTCTCCAACTATTAGTGTGTGTGGTTTGATGGCTGCCTTGAGTTCTAGAAGTGTTTCTTTTACATAAGTGGGAGCTTTTATATTAGGGGCATAGATATTCAGGATTGAGACTTCATTCTGATGGATTTTTCCTGTTATGAGTATAAAGTGTCCCTTTCCATCTCTTCTGATTGATTTTAGTTTGAAGTCAACTTTGTTGGAAATTAGTATGGCCACACCCGCTTGTTTCTTAGGGCCATTTGCTTGATAAACCTTTTCCCAACCCTTTACTCTGAGTAGATGTCTGTCTTTGTGGTTGAGGTGTGTTTCTTGTAAACAGCAAAATGTTGGATTCTGTTTTCGTATCCAGTCTCTTAGCCTGTGCCTTTTTATAGGTGAATTGAG
Organism: Arvicola amphibius; assembly: GCF_903992535.2. NCBI lineage: Eukaryota > Metazoa > Chordata > Mammalia > Rodentia > Cricetidae > Arvicola > Arvicola amphibius. The sequence continues at coordinate 8,237,181 of NC_052060.1, read as the reverse complement.
TCCATTGATATTAAGTGATATTAATGACCAGTGGTTGTTAACTTCAGTCATTTTTAGTAGTAGAGTTTGTGTGTTTCCCTTCTTCTAGTTGTGCTGGTGAAGGGTCGCTAGATGCCTGAGTTATTGTCGGCGTTGTTGGACTCCTTGGTTTGTGATTTTCCTTCTATTACTTTCTGCAAGGCTGGATTTGTGGCTGCGTATTGTTTAAATCTGTTTTTGTCCTGGAATATCTTGTTTTCTCCATCAATGGTGAATGCAAGCTTTGCTGGGTATAATAGTCTAGGCTTGCATCCATGTTCCCTAAGTGTCTGTAGCACATCTATCCAAGCTCTTCTGGCTTTCATGGTTTCCATTGAGAAATCAGGTGTAATTCTGATAGGTTTCCCTTTATATGTTACTTGACCTTTTTCCTTTGCAGCTCTTAATATCTGTTCTTTATTCTGTATGTTTTGTGTTTTGATTATTATATGGCGTGGGGATGCTTTCTTTTGATCCAGTCTATTTGGTGTTCTGTAGGCTTCTTGTACCTTCATAGGAACATCCTTCTTTAGGTTGGGGAAGTTTTCTTCTATAATTTTGTTGAATATGTTTTCTGGGCCTTTGAGTTGTAATTCTTCTCCTTCTTCTACCCCAATTATTCTTAGGTTTGGTCTTTTCATGGTGTCCCAGATTTCCTGAATGTTTTGTGTTAAGAATTTGTTAGATTTGTTTAGTTCTTTAATCTGTGAGTTTATTTCCTCTATAGTATCTTCAGAGTCCGAGATTCTTTCTTCCATCTCTTGTATTCGGTTGGAAATACTTGTCTCTGAAGTTTCTGTTCGTTTACTCAGAGTTTCCATTTCCAGTCATCCCTCAGATTGTGTTTTCTTCAATACCTCCATTTCATTTATCAGGTCTTGTACTGTTTCCCTTACCTGTTTGATTGCTTTTTCTTGTTTTTCTTGTTTTTCTTGGGTATCTTTGAGAGATTTATTTATTTCGTCTACCTTTTTGTTTGTCATCTCCATTTCTTTATGGCAGTTTTTTACCTCCTGTTTAAGGTCCTCTATTATTTTCATAAAGTACTGTTTAATGTCGGTTTCTTCTATATCTTCTGGGGTAGGGTGTTCAATTCTTGTTGTTTCGGGATGTCTGGCTTGTGGTGATGTCATGTTGCCTTTCATGTTGTTGGAGGAGCTCCTGCATTGGTGCCTGCCCATCTCTTCCTTCAAAAGGAGCGCGGAGGTGTTTGGTGTCCTAGACCAATAATTGCTGTGACTGAAACTGGTTGGATCTCCCCAGTGCCAGAGGAGGACCTATTCTTTGCGTCACAATCTGAAGAAGCCCACACTCCCTTGCAGGAATCCTCAGACCTGCCTGGAGGCCAGGGTCTGACTCCTCTGGGTGGATGGCCTTAGAACAGGAGCAGGACACCTGAGAACACTAGGGAAAGCTTGGGAGACACACAGGGAAGGGAGAAACCGACACAAGCCTGCAGAGGGAAGTGGGGGTAGGGGGTCTGTGCTCTCTTCCAGGGCAGGTTGCCCCAGGGTCCGCATTCACTCACCAGTTCAGATGGAATGTCAGGGCACAGGATCAGGGATTCCAGGCAGCCCAGGGTCAGCAGCCCAGACAAAAGGGCCAAGGTGGGGGCAGGGCGGGATGGAATACCACACAGTGAACCTGGCAGCACAATCTGAAGGAGCCCGCTCCCCTCCACAGGAATCCTCAGACCTGCCTGGAGGCCAGAGTCTGACCCCTTTGGGTGGATGGCCTTAGAACTGGAGCAGGACACCCCAAAGAATGATGGATCCTCTGGCAGACTGTCAGGTCCCCTTGCAGGCCAAGCAGCTCTCAGACAAAGGCCTACCTTGCCCCGGGCAGTCAAATGAAGGCGGGGACCTCCCACCGGCCTGGGTGCACTCAATTCCAGGTCCCCAGAGCCCAAACAGGCTGAGCTGTGGGATTTTGTGGCCCCAAAGACGGGAGGATGAGGCAGGGGGAGGGGGGGAGGATTCTGGGTGCAAGCTGGGAAGGGACAGGAAGAGAGAGGCAGTATCCGGGGAGAATAACCCCTGCAGGAAGAGCAGGAAGTGTGCTGGTGGCAGGGGGAGTTGTGGAGAGTCGGTGGTCCCTCTCCGGGCAGCTGCCGCGGTTCGGGCACTCACTCCTCACTCACCCCAGAGAATGATGGATCCTCCTGCAGACTGTCAGGTCCCCTTGCAGGCCAAGCAGCTCTCAGACAAAGGCCTACCTTGCTCCAGGCAGTCAAATGAAGGAGGGGACCTCCCACCGGCCTGGGTGCACTCAATTCCAGGTCCCCAGAGCCCAAACAGGCTGAGCTGTGGGATTTTGTGGCCCCAAAGACGGGAGGATGAGGCAGGGGGAGCGAGATTCAGATTCTTATAATGAAAGGGCTCACTGTGGGCTCTGCATGGTGGGTGAAAGGAAGAAATTACAAACAGGACACTGTATGACCTTCTGCGAAGGGAGAGGAGAGGAGACAAACAATCAAGGATCAGTTGACATCCATCTTTTCTACGGTGCTGATGCTTCTAGCCTGAACCAAACTGCCCTGGACCATGCTGGTTTCTTGGTTCACTAGAACCAAACAGCATACACAGCATACAGCATGAAGAAACTGTAGGAGCGTATCTAACATGTCGTAGCTTTGCTTTTCTCTTCCTGACCAAACACTCTACTATTGAGGTTTTGTTTTGTTTTGTTTGGTCCTTTTTTAGGGGCATTGGAGACCCCAGGGCTTCCAAGTTGATTGGGTAACTGCTCTCCCACGAAGCTAAGTCCTCCACCCCACCAAACGCTTTTTACTTTTTTTTTTTTTTTTTTTTTTTTGCCTTGACTTCAGTGATGTGAACGCTTTTTACTTTTTGAGACAAGAGTGCTACTGATTTGCCCAGGGTGGAACTGTCTAACCTTGGAGATATAGTGTCTCTGTGTCAGCCTCCCCAGTTGGAAATCTTAACAGTTTTTAATCTAGACGGGGAGAGGGATGGAGCAAGGTTAAAAAGGAAAGTTGGTCAAGACTGGAGTCACTATTGGAGTTGACAGAGGGGTAGCACTTGTCACACATGTGGCTGGGACAGTGCTCTACCTCGGCTCAGAAGTGACTGCGGGAGGGGTCGGGGATGTGTACATAGTCAGGGCCGTGCTATGTAGCCCCAGTCTGGCCCTGGTCCTCTAGCCTCAGCCTCCCAACTGCTGATTTTTCTTTTCTTCCCCTTGGAGACAGACAATGTAGCCCAGGCTGGCCTCGAAATTACAGACACCCTCCTGCCTCTGCCTCCCAAGTGCTGGGATTAAAGGTGTGTGTTCTCATGCCCAGCAATGTTTTTATTTTTAACAGAACAGCCTGGCTGAGCTGTTGTAGCCAGACCACCTCTAACCTGGCAGCAGCCGAAGGCATTTAGCTGGCGTTTTCTGTCTATATATATATATATATATATATATATATATATATATATATATAAAGGTTGTTGTCTAAGGTCTCTGGGGATTGTGCTTTGTAGGTTGGCTTTCTTTGCTTTATGTTTAAAAACTACCTATGAGTGAGTACATGTGATAATTGTCTTTCTGTGTCTGGGTTACCTCACTCAAAATAATGTTTTCTAGCTCCATCCATTTTCCTGCAAAATTCAAGCTATCGTTATTTTTTTCTGCTGTGTAGTACTCCATTGTGTAAATGTACCACAATTTCCTCATCCATTCTTCGATCGAGGAGCATTTAGGTTGTTTCCAGGTTCTGGCTATGACAAACAATGCTGCTATGAACATAGTTGAGCACATGTCCTTGTGGCACGATTGAGCATCCTTTGGATATATACCCAAAAGTGGTATTGCTGGGTCTTGAGGAAGGTTGTTTCCTAATTTTCTGAGAAATCGCCACACTGACATCCAAAGGGGCTGTACCAGCTTGCCTTCCCACCAGCAACGCAGAAGCGTTCCCTTCCCCCCATTTTCTGTCTTTTCAACGACTAGGGAGAAACATAGCAAGGCCTTTAACGCCAGTAGAAGGGTCACAATCAGGCCTTCCTGGTCTACACATTAAGGGCAGGCTTAGCAATGAATAAAGCTCTGTCTTAAGATAAAAAGTGAAAACCCCACCTCAAAAAAGAAAATTAAAAAAAAGGTAAGCGAACAAGTTTAATCCCCCCCCCCCACACACACAACCCCTTAAAAAGAGAGCAAGCAAAAGAGAGAAGGGGAATAAGACTGAGGTAAATAATGAAAGCAATGCTACAGCTGAAAATACCTCTAGTGGGCAATATTTAATGAACACTGATTTATGTGCTCAAATGTTTTTCAAGCTTTTCTCATCAAATATTGGATGGATCTGTAAATGAAATATTCCTATTAACCCTTTCCTACAGTTGGGGAAAGTGAATAATTTGTTCAGAGTCATATCCTGAGGGGAATGAGAGCAGACTCGACGGAGGACCTGAAGGCTTAGCGCACACGCATGAATTCTGAAGCAGAGAAACAAGTGGCCCTGGAGCCTTATGGCCCCAAAACGCGTGTTATTCCGTACATCTGGGTCTTTGCATCGCATCACACTTCTGCCACAATATCTAAGCACTCAAGATGAGTGTGTTTGATAAATCTAAATTGATTATAAATGGTTGGAAGGAGGATTCCAAGTAGGCAAAAGGCACCGTCCCTGGGTGGGCTCGAACCACCAACCTTTCGGTTAACAGCCGAACGCGCTAACCGATTGCGCCACAGAGACTTGCAGGAATTCAGCAGTAAATTCATTTGCTAATCTTAGAACGTGCTTTTGAGCTTGGGGCTACACCCTCAGATTCGTGGTCCTGGCACTTGTTCGCCTTTGCCAGAGCACGCCTAGCTCCCAATGAAAAACCCACGCGGCGCGCCAGGAAAGACGCTCCACTCGCCACGTGGCTTCAAAAAGAAAAAAGCCAGGGTGGGCTTTTAGCCCTACGAGGATTCCATTCTAGAAAAAGCAGACTTGCTTTTTTTTTTTTTTTTTTTTTTGGTGGGGGGGAGAGGGGAGTGTTGCTTACATTCCCTGAAATTTTAGCTCGCAGAGGCCCTCTCTTGGACTCCCTGTGCACTATACACACACGGATTTCTCCACCTCTCAAAAGTAAAGAGAGCTCATCCTCGGGTCTCCTCCAGCGGCTGTGTGCACTAAGAGGGTTGAAAACAAAAGCCGAGTCTGTTCACGCAGGCCACTGTTGGGCGAATTCTGTCCCGAGTCAGTGCGGGGTGGTGGGGGTGGGAGCGGCGTGGTCCAAAGGAAGGAGGTGTGATGGGGAAGCACGTGACTCAATGATAGGGCGGAGCGGAGGCAAGCGCGGCCCTTTTGGAAGGAGGAAGAGAGCCGCGGTGGCTGGCGACTCTTTTCGGATTCCCCATTCTTTCTTGTGATTACTGTGCACGGATTTTGCTTGATAATAAACGGTAAACTAATACATTGGCCCTCCTTCATCATCTGGCCCTTTAACAGTGGGGCCTTGTTGACCTACACCAACAGTTGCTCTTGGAGAGGTGCTGGGGAGAGAGTGCGTGGCTCTGCCGCGGAGCCCACGCCCCTAGTACCCCCCAACCATCCCCCGGGTTTGCGATCCCTGTGCACACTCGCATCCCCTCCTCCCCCATTCCCGCCGGCTCCGCCGCCCTTTAAGCAGGTCTGCTCCGGCCTCTGGGCACTTGCAGCCACGGGGTATCCTGAGGCGGTTCTGCTCCGGGCACGCAAACGCTGAGACAAGTTGAACCTCGCTCAGCATGCCTTCTCCCCTCACTGCCGCCCCCAGCTCCCCTCCCCCCTCCCCCCACCCCCCAACATCCTCTCCTCCCTCGAGCGCTGGTATGGTCCAGCCACTATGAAGCCTCAGCCCAGTTTACTGACCCTCAGCCGCATCTGCTCCTCCTGCTGGTCAAACGTTGTCACTACATCTGAATACTTTCCCACAACCCAGGCATCCGAAGATTGACTCCACTTGCTGGAGTCACAACACATGCAAGGAGGCTCGGAAATCCTGGTAAGTCACTTGGGAGTCTTTAAACGGTAAACTAAACTATTGGGGAAAAAAAGTCAAAAGGCCAATCTTAGAACCTTTCAAGGGCAATGGTTGGGAATCTCACAATGCAGGGAATTAGGGCCCTGCTCACTGCTAATATGGACGGGATGCTAGAAAAACTGAGGAGATAAACGACTTAGCTGAGATATATACGACCTCAGTCATAATTGTGATCAGTCTGGCAGTTCATATCTTATCCTTAAAAATGATTCCAAATGTAGAGATTAGCTGAGAAAATACTACTGATGTTATACAAGTTATTAAATGGTTCTTAGAGAATAATACAGTTTTAACTGACAAGATAGAGGGTTGAGAAATATTTACCAGTGAAGAGGAGACTGGTAATATACAAGCCTTACAAATGTTTACTAAGAGGAATAATACCATTTTGACTGTCAAGATGAAAGCTTTAGAAATATTTCCTGATTCAGAGAGTAGATGGGTGATTGATAATATGCAAACCTTAGAACAGCTTACTATTCAAAATATACAAGCCTTAGAAATTTATTAAATTTCTGATACTAAAAGCGTTTAGACACAGAGGAGTTCAGAGGAGAGCCAACTACACCATCACTGTATGGAATCAGAGAGGAGCTACCCAAGGTTCTTATAAAATCAACCTTCATTTGTCCAGTTACTGTTCAAGAATGATGATTGATAGGCATCCCCAAGGTTACCCAGAAGTCAGCTGGGATCCTATAGAAATGTGAGATTTAAGGAAGCAATAGTTTTATATGATATGTGTTCTCCTTCTGTGAAACAGTTGTTAAATTCGTGGACCACTTGAAGCAGAATTATTCCACAAGGCTGGAAAAACATAGTTACAGTGGCATTGGAATCTGGTCCTCAGAAGAATAAGCCCGAGCTACTGAATATCAGTTTAGGGTTAGAGATTATAAGATTTCCCAAGATAAAATCCTTGGTGAGGGCCATTATGTTGCTGTGGAAAGACAGATTACATTTGATGACCACACCTTGGCCCCATGCCACACAGCAGCTTTGAATGCGTGGGGCAAGACTGAGGAATCAGGAATGACTTTCAGAATTTACTGGGAGACACTGACTGACTGTGGCTCACAACTGGGCTAACAACTCAAGAATTAAGTAATTAATTTCAAACCTTACAAAGTGACAAGGACCTAAATAGTCCAAGAAGTTATCAGCTAGAATTGACAGAGAATTGGCTCTGGTAGAGAAAAAAGTACAAAATGTACACATGGATGGTTTGGATCCAGAATTTGATTGTATCCTAGTTTTTCTACCTTTTACCCATTCTCCTACTGGAATTCTTATGCAGAGAGAAAATATTCTGGAATGGATATTTTAGCCACACTAACGGAACAAAAAATGAAAGACCTATGTAGACAAGGTTTCTGAGTTCACTCTAAAAGAAAAATTGAGACTTTTCAATTAACAGGAATAGACCCAACAGAAATTGTTGTATTTTTCAATAATGATGAAATTGAAAAATTATGGGCAAAAAATGAACATTGATTGGCAAAGAGCTTGCATTTTTTATGGAAGAGATTAACAAAGCAAGAGACTTCCACTTATATAAAGAATCAGTTGAGTCCTTTCTCACATTGTATGGGGAGCATTGATATCTGGAGCCCCTACATTCCACACTGATGCAAATAAATCAGGAAATTTAAGTAAAGCAGCACAAAGCCCTTATGAGATTATTCAAAAGTTATAATTATATGCTCATATATATATATATATATATTCTTGTGGTATTATTAAAGTTTTCACAACCACTTAATATAGTTACTGACTTTCAATATGCAGAGAGACTTGTTTTACATATTGAAACCATAGAACTTATTCCTGATGATTCAGAATTTGTTATTTGGTGTGGGAGAATTGTCTCTATTCTCTCAATCATATTTTAAATAAATGCTGATTGGCCAATAGCCAGGCAGGAAGTATAGGCAGAAAAACCAGACAGATGGCGCAATAAAAATAGGAAAATTCTGGAAAGCAGGAAGCTCCCTTGCCAGTCCTGCCCAGACCAAGCAAGATGTAATCTACCCAACTGAGAAAGGTACCGAGCCATGTGTCTAACATAGATGAGAATAATGGGTTAATATAAGCTACAAGAGCTAATAAGAAGACTGAGCTAATGGGCCACTCAGTTTTATAACTTATAGAGATCTCTGTGTGATTTTATTTGGGGCTTGCTGACTGTGGGGTATTGGGCGGGTCAAAAACCCCAACAAGCAGGCCCCTTCTGTTACAGTTATTCATACAATTACAGGAAATAATGAGGAATAGGAATCATCCCATGTATATAAAACACATCCGATCCCATACAGGTCTACCAGGACCTTTAGCACAAGGTAATGATGAAATTGATCAGTTATTAGTGAATTATTCAGAGTCTTTAACATGACTGTGGGCATGACAGGCTGCAGAAGAGACCAGCAGGATGTAGGCCCCTGACCTCAACCCTAGTTACTGGCAAAAACACAGAATGTTCCCACTTGGTAACAAACCAATCAGAATTAAGACAAACAAGTTCCAGGTGCAGTTTGCTGATAAAGACAGAATGCAACAACCGCCACAGAATGGCAATTTCCTTTCAGCCATAGCTGACCAATCAGCTCAAGCCAAGCACCCGTGGCCCAAGTAGACACCAATCCTAGGTCTGTAACTGGAGATTTCAAAACCCCTAGCCCCCTTGCTCTAAAAACAATAAATAGCTTGCCCCACTGCTGCTCGAGGTCTCTCCTGTTACACCTCTGCACTGGATGGACAGAGGACCCAAGTTCAAAGTCACAATAAAGACTCTTTGCTTTTGCATTTGAACTCGGTCTCTTTTTGTATATATGGATGCCAGGGGCTGAGGTGTTGCCTTAACCCAAACACATTGTAGAAGAGAAATTGCATGTATGATGTCATGATAAATGGTACGATCGTCTGAAAACCTTAAATTGCTGTATCATGTCTGCACGTGGGCTAAAGAGGTTTTAAGGAGGTCAGGCACGGTGGCACAAAGCTCTTATTGCCATCACTATGTAGACAGACCCTGTCGCGGGAATGGGGGCTTGAGGCCAGAATGCAGAGAGGCAGAGAAGGACAGAGGGGGAGAGATTTAAAAGGGACATAGAGATGGCTATAGGCAAAGGCAAGGACACTTGCCATCAGGCCTGACCATCCAAGAGCTTGGTCCACGGAGCAGGCATGGCAGAAAGAGATCCGGCTGCCACAAACTGTCCGGTGTCTTCCACATGCGAGTCATGGCTCACACACATCTGCCCATCGCCACATACACAACACAGAAAAGAGTACTTATTTATTTTATGTATGTGTGTTTGTGCCTGATTGTATGTGTGTGCACGACACACATGCAGGAGGCCGAGAGAGGGCAAAGTGGATCCCATGGACAAGGAACACAGACTCGGGTCACCCCAATACCATGTCCCGACATAGTGTCAGTCTCATGGTGTTTCTGTAGAAGAGAACAGAGAAATCCATACATCAAGAGCCTTGTAAAATGCAGTGGTGGAGACATGAGGTAGGCAGGTTCCAGCGAAGCTGGAGACCTCTGCTGTAGAACTGGCTCTCTAGCTGCCTGGCTTCTCTGACTTCCTATTGGCAGAAGATAGGGGTCTGCCAGTACACACCGAAAGCAGAGACAAGAATGTTAGTCCAAGGAGGTGAGCATCGGTTGGCTATATTTTGGGGTTAGAGAAAATTCAAGATGATTTGTCTCTGGTCCTGCAACACTCCATCCAGCTCTCTGCAAGGAAAAAAGTCCACCAAGCCAAAGGGACGAATGGGATGGGTGTGATGTCACCCCTGGGTGCCGGTTGGGGGTGCAGTCTATGTAGATGAAGGTCGCGCAGGGGCTGCCACGCGAGGAATTTTTAGTGCGGCGTGGAAGGGAGCGCGGATCCGCGGGTGGCAGCGGGGCGCAGGCATCGGGTGCGCGTCCGCGACGTCCTTGAGAATGCGCGGCCAACTGACCATGTATTCAGAGCACAGGGCCGGTGGGGCTGAGTCATGGCTGCGGGAAAGTAATGCACACTCACCCAGCTAAGTGAGCACCCTCAACACGTCTTTGGTTTATTCAGACGAGGGTGACCGAATTGCACTAGTGTTGTGCTGGCCCCTGTGATTTCCCCAAATTTGGGAAACTCGACTGCATAATTTTTTACTAATTTGCGACTGCGTTTGTGGTCTCGGCCTATGCCATTTCCTCATATTTGGTACCCCTTCGTTCTTTTTCTTTCTTTTATGTTTCTATTTCTGTCTTTTTTTTAAATGTCTTTATTTTTGCCCATCCTTGTCAAAAAAAAAAAAAAAAAAAAAAAAAAAAAAAAAAAAAAACAAAGACATCAGCCTTAGAATTGGCATCTTTAGGAAATTATGTCCTGGGTTAGTGAGAACATCCCTTCAGGTCTGGAGATTTTGGTCTTAAAGTTCAGGAGCACTTGTAGGAAACTATGTCTCAAATTTTGGTTTGAGACTCCAGACTTTCCTTAATTGGTTCCTGCACTTAACATGCACCAGACCCGGGCTCGGGACCAGCACACCCCTAGCTGAAAGACAGAAGCCGCTGGTAGAAAGTCATTCTTCTGATTCATTCAAAACAAACCAAAACACCCCTCGTCATTTTATTATCTTCTTAACATAAACTGGCTTTCCACAGCATCAGCTCAGTTCAAAAGCACCTTTCTCTCGGATATGCCCTGGGGTTCCGCCGGGCTCCTCCTCCTCTGGTCCCCGTGGTGGTGCGGAGCTCCCAATCGCACCCCCAGGCCACCCTCGCCCCAGTCGGTCCCTCTCCACTCCGGGTCAAGTTCTTCCATCGCCATCCTGTCCGGACTCCCTGAGCACTGGCACCGCACTCGCCGCCTTTCCCACACGTGTCCCGCTGAGGCTCCAGCACACACCTGGGGTGTCCAGCCGTCGCGCGTCCCTGCTCGGGGTCTGCAAAGGACCGGACCCTAAAGCGCACTTGGGTCCTTCACGGAGTCCTGCTGGGCCCCCGGACCGCGAGTCCGCCAGCGTGGAGTCCCCGGACGCCCCGAACCCAGGGTGACGGCGGGGTCCTAGCATCCCGGAGTCTCCGGGTTCAAAACGTTCGCATGAGCTGTGGAAATAGCGGCGGGGCACTCGGGGCGCCGGGCATGTTGGCTTTGAGGCCTCCTGCTCCGGATGCTCAGTCGTGGGCCCAAGGTTTCCCAGGTGTGGCCGCCGCGGTGACGCCTGACTCACAAAGGCAACCCATCAGAGATCTGTGCACCGTCTCTGTGGCGCAATCGGTTAGCGCGTTCGGCTGTTAACCGAAAGGTTGGTGGTTCAAGCCCACCCAGGGACGATGGCCTTTAGGCTTTTAACAAACAACTTTCCAGATTTACAACCACTTGTGTGCTGACTTGCCAGCTGGAAAGTTGTGTGCTGACTTGGCAACTGGAAAGTGCACACTTCTACATTCTCTCAGAAATTTACAAAGCCCTCGAAAAACCCTATATACTGTACTTAAATAAATAGCCTGTCACATGCTGTGTATTTGTAGCCTGGCATCTGGCAGAGAAAATAGCAAAGTCAATTTGTACTCTTTTTTGATGGGGGGAGGTGCGGTGAAGAGGGGACAACTGTGTACAACCCCTTCCTACTGTCTTTGGTTTATTTGGGGATGGGTATTGTGGGAATCCTTTCTTAATAAAGGAAAAATATGAACAGCAAGTCACCAAAGCACAGAAAACGGACCAGATTTAAATAAAACGGGTAAACTTTACACCACCTGCTAAAAATACGCATATAATAAGGGCAACCGCAAAGTAATTCCTAATCACAATACCCTAGAACCGATTTCTTTCGAAAACCATGTGGTGTGGAAACACCAAAATACATCACAGAAACGGGCAGCCAGGCCGTGTATGGTAAGGTGTCTAGGGACTGACGGTTTTGGCCTCTGCAGGTGAGCAGCCTCTAGGGAAGGCTCTGGACCGCAGGAGCTCAGCCACGGAGGAGAGGAGGGCGATGGAGAGCTATCAGGTGCTTGGGGGATATACTGCGCCTCCAAGAGTGGCACGACACACGGACTTCACAGTTAGCAACTGCCCTCACCACCCAACTGAGGCAAGGACGCCTGCACTCGCAAAGCAGCCTTATTGGAGAAATCACTCTGCAGGACAGACAGGTTCAAAGGAAGCCTCAGGAACTGGTCCACGCTGAGCACCTACGGTCCAGCGAACTCGCCGTGATCGTATAGTGGTTAGTACTCAGCCTTGTGGCCAGAGCAACCTCGTTTCAAATCTGAATCACGGCAATTGTCCTTCCTGTCTGGTGGGCTGCTTTCTTGCCCCATGCACCGCACGCTTAGCTAATGTCTTGACATAGACGCCAGTCTCCCTAGTTCAAGTCCAGCTGACATGGAGGAACTCAAACATTATTAGAACAGTTTGCAGCTTGGAGTCTTCTTTGTCAATCTCGCTGTCTCGGGTGGACTCACAAAATCGCCTACACTGTCAATTACCCTAAGACCCAGGGCATAGTAAGCACCATCTTTGAGCGACACCCCTAGCCCTGGTTCTGGTCGTGTCAGCATGATGCAGGGTCTGAATGTTCCTATCTGGTATTTTGTCTTAGTAACAACACATTATGTGGGAAAGCTTGTTTTCCATGTACTGCCCTCCCCTTTATGTGTCCTCCCCACCCCCATTACTCGTGGTGGCTCCTAGTAATGGAGTCTCAACTGGCCGTCTCCTTCACCAGGCAAGGATTCCAGTGGTAGGACTGGGCTGCATTCAATTCAGTTGTTGGCCAAGGGTGCCCCAGGAAAATCTCCAAACCACCCAGGCTGCTGCTAAGACACAGGGCTGCTCTCCAGAAACTGCCAGCAGGACCCATTGCTGAAGTAATATCCACACATGGAACATGGGGAAATCAAGCTGGGTCATAGAGGAAGCCTGTATCCCTACCAACTAGTTTTTTGGGTGAGAGAAGGTACTCTGCAGGTTATTGAAAAAGAAAAGCAGATGCCAACCAACCCAGTCACAAAACCCTTGACCTACAAAATGTCCTGCCTACAAAATATGAAGGACAATGGTGGCACAGAACTTGTGGGAAAAGTAAACCTGTGTCTGAATTGACTTAAGGCCACTCCAGAAGAAGGAACCCACATGCTTGTGTAGCTAAGAATCAGAGTAGACAGACAGACAGACAGACAGACAGACAGATAGATAGATAGTAGATAGCTCAGTAGTAGAAATCCACACCATCACAAGATGGCGCCGAGCCCCTGCAGGGCCGAATAAACAACTCCATATTAGGCAAGGCTCTAGACAGAACGTCCCACAGGCACGACCCATGTCCGCTCTCCCTATATAAGCAGCTGCCGTTTAGTTCTCGGGGCCCCTCGCTTCCTGCTCTCTCTTTAACCAAGAGGCTCCAATAAAGCATGATTTGAGAAGAATCCTCTACTCGGTGGTCGTTCTTCCCTGCTGGGCAGGGGGGTTCGCTGCAACCAAGGGTAAAACTAAACACTACTGGTTTATAAAATAAATATTTTACCCCATGTCTCTGGGTACCTACTACTGGGCTATCAACTATCTATCTATCTATCTATCTATCTATCTATCTATCTATCTATCTATCATCTACCATCTCTCCCCTTTTTTATAGTCTTGCAAAGAAACACTCTCCACAGAAGGCATGTGGCCCTGATACAGGCTCCTTTTACTCCAACTAGTCATAAGGATCCTCATAATATTGCCTGGTTAGACTATCAAGAGGGGTTCCTTACCCCACCTTTACCCCCAATAGGGTCTTCTCAAATTCTGCATTTGATTAGACAGTCCTAAACTGCATAGTCAACCTAGATGAGAGGTGAAGAAATCCGTTCAGTCAGTCAGTGATGCTGGGCTGGGTCCTGAACCTATGTGAGCCCTGCATGGATGTGTGTCAACCTAAGACAATTAGCATGCCTACTTCATGTGCCTGTCCCTACAGGTCTCAAAAAACTTCTGTCTTTGGTTGGAGGTGATCCAATCTACTAACAGAGCACATATGACTGGGAGGACAAAGTCAAGGGCAGGGATTGGAGAGATGGCCCATGCTTTTGGCTGTCTCAGGAGACCCACTTGACAGCAAACAAACCTCTTTAATGAGCTTTCCAGGTGGACACCACTGCCCTCATCTGGCCACTGAGGGAATTGCATGTAGGTGGTGGCAAAACACCCACAAGTAGAAGTAAAAGCACCACAAAATGACCCAACGTGTCTTGAAGGACTTTATTTCTACTGTGCGGTTATCATTTTGTAATATTACTCACATTTCAAGAACAACAGAGGCAGATTGCTTTGCATTTCCAGATTTCTTTAGTACATTCTTTTGTTGAATGTTCTCATTTCCTGAGAGGCCAGGAACAATGTAGTTGTGTGATGTTGGACACCCTAGTATGCTGTGAATATGTTTTACTACCATTGGTTAATAAAGAGGCTGATTTGGCCAAGGGTCAGGCAGAATATAGCTGCACACATGCTAACAGAGGTACAGAGAGAAGGAAGACAGAGTCCAGGAGATGTCATGTAGCCACCAGAGAAGAGGGATGTCAGAGAATTAATGGTAAATCATAGCCATGTGGCATTACACAGCTTAATAGAAATGGGTTAAAGTAAGAACTAGCAAGTAATAATCTGAGGCATTGGCCGAATAATTATAGTTAGTATGAAGCCTCAGAGTATACTTTATAAGCAGTCATGGGACCGGGCAGAACACAGAAAAGCTTCCAGCTACAGTGAGTTGTGTTTCCCTTTAGTTTTCTCTGCATGATGATTTCATGAACGTGCTGTACAGGGTGTGTACCACATTCTACTGAAGCTAAATATATGACCCTGAGGATGCAATATGTCTAGTTTTTCTGTAGACTTGTGGGTATACACGGAGCAGGCCATGCCATCTGTATCCATATCCAAGGTGCCATCTGCCTGTGTAGGCCATGGCTGGGAAATCATTGTGCAGCCCAAGTTGCCTGGAACTTGCTGATACAGATCCATGCCTGTGAGTTGTGGGTTTACAGGAGTGTGACAGCTCACCTGACTAAAGAAGAGTCTTTGAGTGAGAAGATGGAAATTGCTTTCTATTCATAAAACATTCATTTTATTCAATTGGGGCTTCAAAACAGTGGTCATTACAGACAGTGTATACCCTTAGCAAACTACTAAAACAATGGAAATAATAAAAGAAATAACAAAAATAACAAAAGTTACACTAAAACGAAGAAAACCAAAAAACTAATGCACAGATATATTACGATATATACCAAACCAAAACAATCTAAAACATAACAAAAACAACCAACCAAACAAAATTAAACAAAATTCCCACGTTCCCTTGGAATATTCTTTAAGAAAAAGCAAATCAATAACATGAGACACGAGGAAGTGGATTAGTCTCTGTAGGGAATTATCATCCACACTTGTGTGTGATATGTGGTCAGCGTCAGCTCTGCACTAGAGAGAGAATCTTAGGCTTTGGGTGTGGTCTGTCTGGATAGCAGTGTGACAGAGTCTTCCTTGTCAGATTCCACATCACATATGGAGTCAGCTTGCCAAAGCCCTTGACAGTAGCTGACAGAATGACTCTTGCTCACCCACATATCTCCCTCCATGTTGTTTTGCCCACACTGGGGCCACTTGGTGGTGGATGTTAGGCTTCTGAGTAGTTTGTGGGGTGTCCTCTGAATCTCACGCTTATTTCTGATGCAGTCTTTTCTCTGCAAACCGTGAGCCATCAGAAGTGGATCAGATTGTGGCTGGATCCTCTGATGATGGGTTGACAGTTGTCTCAATGTTGTGCTCACAGCAGAAAGGGACATGGCTTTTTCAGGGGAGGCCTGGATCCTGGAGTGTAGAATGTCATGCCTTCAAGGTGTCTCTGGTTTCCCTCAGGCTTCTCAGTTCTCTTACGAGGTTCTGTCAGAGAAGAAATGGAAATCAGACATAGAAACAGTCTCTCTTGGGCACAGGCAAGAAAAAAAAATCAGGGCCTATTCACCCCTAGTAAAGAAAAGTCAAGGAAGAAAACCCACACCGTGAATCCCCTGGTTGGTGGGAATGGGGCTCAATGGTGGCTCACTTGCCTGGCACAGAGCGCTCCTGCTGCAGCAGCTCCATCTGCAGGAGGCTCTCCTCCTGGGCTGTGGTCTGTTCCAGTTCATGCTGGAGATGTTCAAACCTAGAGGGAAAAGGCAGCTGGAACACAGGCCTGGTGGGGCCCTGACATGTCAGCTTTTGAGCCCCCACCAGCTAGAAGACCCATTGTCTTTTAGCTGAGTTTATTGACTGCTTCCCCAAGGGAAAAGGGTCTGAGTGCCCCTGGGCTGGATTTTTTTCTCAACGTTTAAAAATTGTTATAAGTTGAACTGGAAAATACACTGTGCAGTACTTGGAAAAACAGCATATTTTTCCAATAGTCCAAAAACAATATTTTGGAAGAATATCTTTGTCTCAGTCAGATATTCATGGCCTTGATTAGATACCTGGTGAATGTGAGCAACCTGTAAAACTCTATGTCTGCCCTCTAGTGGAGCCTACACAACACTGCAGAGAAGGCTCTGTTTATTCCTACAGCTCAGAACCTGCATGGGGCTAATTTGTCAACCCCTAATCTGTTTATGGCCAGAGTAAATCTTCTCACAGGAAACTGATGAACCCTGCAGAGAGCCTGCAATTAGGAGTAGTATGCTGCAACCAAGTCAGCAAGAAGACTAGAAACTTCTCTCTAAATGTGATGTTCCTGAAGGAAAATAAAGTGGCAGAGGACACACTGTCCCTCAAAATTGACCTCCTGCTTCTCTCAGGAGAAGGGGACACAACCCCCATAATACAAAAACCAAACATATTGTTTCTTGGACAAAAGATCCTGGTGATTTGCCAAATCGATAGTCTGAGGTATTCTTTCCCTGGATGTGGGTGGGAGCCTTGACAAATAGACTAAAACCCAAACAGGTCAGAGACCCCAAAAAGGATATTCCACTAGACTACACCTCCTTCTGTCAGTCCGTGCTCCTACCTCATCTGGGACTCAGTGTAGTGATGCTGCAGCTTTACTGCCAAGTCCTTTTGCTGGGTAACCATTTCCTTCCGCTTCAGTAGGAATTGAAGGTGTTCCTCCAGTCTTTGATGTTCCTATTCATTAGAAGATTGCGTTCTTAGGGCAGGGTTGTCTGCACCTACGTAACACAGGTCTGCATGTATGTACACAAACACAAACGAACACACACACACATACACACACACACACACACACACACACACACTCCTGGAAACATACAAGAACATGGATGCTCACATACAAGCTTATTGCATTGCATTCACATGTGTAGTTCCTACCTAACACTAACTGAAGAAGAGACCACCTGGGGCCTTCTAGAGAAGAGAGTTAACTTTCATTAGCCCACACCCTCTCCTCCCCGCATTCTAAACCAGGCACAGGGATGTGGTGATGTGGTGAGGATTGTGAACTTTGGCTCTGTTTTGATAAGTTTTCATTCTATTTCTCCTTTATATGTGTGGGTGTTTTGTCTGCCTGTGTGTCTATGCACCACATGCATGCCTGGTCCCTGGGAGAAGAACACAGTGGGCAGAGCAGTCAAGGTAGTGCTTGCCTTGTACACCCAGGCCACAAACGGTGGATGCCAGGGTTCCTTAACCAGTCATTTAGGCTTGCATAGCAAGTTTTCCAGTCTGTACATTAAAGGCTTAGTTCCGTGGTCCAGGACCACTGCCTGATGGTGGACCAGCCCCTTCCTCTCACTCAGTGCTTCCCCGTGGCTCCAGGAGGGCAGCTTCCTCCTACAGGAGCTCTAAACCACAGGTTACTTCATTTTCAGCCCAATGAGTTCAAGAAAACCAGAAAATCTCTACAACTAGTATTCAAATAAACCTTTGCGTCCAGTAGATGATTGTGTCAGGAATTTGTCTAAGTAAGAGAAGAAGGCTGACTCATGGCCTAATGAGTGCATGTATTACTTCATGCTTAACAATATTCCATGGAAGGGCTTGACTTCATTGAATTTTTACTCATCAATGATGGGCATTTGAAAATTTTCTGGTTTGGCAGTGCTCTGAGTAATGCTTCTTCTATAACCTGGGTTCCCCTAGATTCTCTGTGGACCCTTACTTCTCCTTCTGGGATCACTGGGTCATCTGGGGACTGCAATTCAAGTTTCTGAAAAATTATACATATCTTCTCACAGGACTACCCCATTTTACACCACTAACGATTTCTGAGGGTCCTCATTTCTGCCAAACACCATCAGGCCAACTTTGTCTCAGTGTAAAGAAGCTGGGAATGACAGCAGCTTCTGAGCGCTGCAGACACAACCTGCAGTGAGTGCTTTAGACGATGCTGAGCCTGAGTGGGCTGCACCAAGACAGCCTGTTCTCACAGCTCAGCATGGCTGTGGGACTTCTGCTGGGGGCGGCACCTCTGCAGGTCAGCATCTCTTAAATGAGAAAATCCAGGCCAAGATCCAGGGACAAAGTTAACCGAGTCAAGATTGGACAAAGGTGAAAGGAAAATGGCAGCAGGCAATGATGAGGAGAACAAAAGAGGATGCAGAAAAGTCGTTAGTGGGCGGTCACAGTTCACCCAGAGCAGAGAAGGACACACATCCTCAACCGGGCTTTCCTGCTCTCAGGGACCTTGATTTGCCTCAGGAGCCTCTGTCTCACTTCCATGCCCTGCATTACCTTGGTGTTCTGCAAAGGATTTCTTTGCAGATGGATATTTATGTCTCTACAAACATCAGTTTTGTTGTCCTTTGTTCTAGTTAGCTGTGCAAAAGATGGGCAGCACCTTGTACTCCATGACGGATGCAAATTAAAGCTAACCACAGCAGGAACAGTACTTTCTATTAGCACTGGTCTCCAGCATCCTTAAAGATGTCCATGATTCCATGAGTGAACATACATATAAAGGCTCAAAAACATATTCTCAAACCCACAAAGACACATATAAACACAACACACACACACACACACACACACACACACACACCATTCCTGAACCCAGAAAAGCAAAGGAGAAGAGTCGAGTGTTGCAGACCTTTCCTGCTGCAGCGGGAGGCAGCGGGTCCTCAGTGCTGTCTCTCAGTGCTCTTAGACTCAGTCAGGCTTCTGCCCTAGTCTGAACTTCTTTCCCTTGCAGGAAAGTTCTTCATCTCATGACTCACTGACCGTACAGGTGAGTGAAAACCTCTGCACACCTGAGCTTGACCACAAAAGACCAAGTCCCAAAGGAAGAGGCTGCACATGAAGCCTCCCAATAGCTCTAAGCTGACCCATTCTAGTCTCCTAAGAAACCTTACCCAGGCTCCTCCAGAGAAGACCGTGATAGCACCAGAGAATGAGACTGACCCATGGTCATGACCCAGCAACTTTGGACCATAACACAGGGCATAATATATGAAAATAGCCCCAGATCAGTCAGTAGGAGCCGAGTGAGGTCTCCACAGTGTTGTTCTGAAATGCAGCACTCTGTACAGCTATGAGGAGATCTGTACTAAGACATAACCATGCGCATGATAGAGTGAGCATCAGAAGTCAGCACAGAGATGGACTGCAGGTTCTGTGTTGTGAAGCCAATGAGACAAACCAGACAATTCCTGGGAGGTTACCTCAGTTCATTAAAAGGGAAGAAGTCTACTTTTTATTTTGAAAATAGCTCTGGGGCTTGAATTTTTTATTATAAACTCAGTAATGCCAAAATAGTGAAAATGTGTACAAATTTAGAAAAACACCAAGTCCTTTCTCTTTCTTACTAAACAAACCAGTTAGCAATAAGATGAGACAGACAAAGATAGGAAAATCTACCTGTGAGGAGACAGGAGATCCAAAGAGCTCTGGCCTGGGAGCTTAAGCAGAACAAAAATATTCTCTTCTAGCAACAAATGATCCCCAGGCCTTGTCCTCACTCACTCACTCACTCACTCACTCACTCACTCACTCACTCACTCACTCACTCAAAGCTCTGTGATTCTCCCTATGTGGCTCCCAGCATAGAACCCTTCCTACCATACTGACATGTAGGTGTGTGATATGTGATTAACCCATCTCCCTCAAAGAACTGCAACTTCTTCCAGAGCAGGATGGTTTGTTTTCCAATCAGGTTGTGTCTTCCCAGAGGTTACTCCCCAGAAAGACTTGTGAAGAATCCCAGAAATGAACTCTTAGATGGAATGGAGCTGGTCATCTGGGTAACTGAGTGGACGGTTACATGACGGGGTACATATGTGTGTGTGTGGTTAGATAGGTGGGCAGCTTGCTCCTGATGCCTCAGCTTACCTGCTGCTGATTTGTCAAGAGCTCAGAGATCTTCTCAAGGACCTCCTCACAGAGCCTCTTTGTCTCCTCACAGGACTCTTGCAGGAAAATCTGCTCCTGCTGCATCTTTCTGTTGTCCTCTCTCAACATGCCCACTCTTTCCTTCATCTGTGTCCTTTCCCTCAGAAGCCGGCTGTAGAGGGTGCTTAACCATCACAAACAATGATGAGCTCCAGTCCACCTCCATCTGCCACTCCTACCTACTAATATCACCTTCCCTGCAAGGTCCCAAGTCCTCAGACAGCCCCAGTCTGCAGCCCACCTTAGCCAGGCCAGTGTCACCTAGGTGATGTACCTCTGAGAACAGGATTCTGCACTCCAACACACACCGGCCCTACACTGATCATGGTATTGGGAGAACATCATCAGGTATAGAGCAAACATGATCAGAGGGAGGACAGAGGACCCAAGAGGAATACATTCCACACCTGTGTCCCATAGCAACAGGCTCTGTAAGCCCCTGTCGGAGTCCCAGAGATCATTCTTGGTGCAAACCATGTTTTTTTGTATAGAAGCTCTTGAAGCCGATAGGACAGTGTTGGGAGGGGCTCTCAGACTCCTTGTACTTGGGAGAAATCAGTCTGGGAGGACATGTACAAGGTAAAAGCTAGAAGCACAGCCCTCACTTTGGTTCAAAGAGAAATAAGTGCAGCAGCTGTTCTTCCAAAGTGTGGGGTCCCATCCAATCAGACACTCACCTGTAGGAGTTGGTCTCAGTCAGCTCCTTGCAGTTGGAAGAGGCCTCACTGATTTCCTTGGGGGATTTCTCCAGCTCTGATGTCTCCTTCTGGTGATCCATTTTCAGCTCCTCAAGCTCAGAATTCAGCCTGTGGTAGAGCATGGGCCCAGGAACAAAGAACCCCATGAACATAGTCATCAGACCCCCATGAACAAATAAATTAAGGCTGTGTCTTGGATTAGTCTAGTCCACTGGGTTTCACATCCTGAATCCTTGGTACTAGAACCTGTTGATGTTTATTAGACTTGCTAAGCTGCCCCAGGGCCAGAAAGACAAAGCATCAAGAGGGAGTTGGACAGGGCTACATGAGCTTCCTCAGTCGGCCTAGACGAACAAACTAGCTCTCTTTTAATGTCCCAGGATTCTGTGCTATGGGTCTTGGTCTACCTGAAAATTCTGATGACATGTTTTCTGTCTTCAGAAAAAAATGTTTATTCTGTGTTCCTGTTATCACAAGGATGCTCAGAACTCATAATCAGGATTTCCATGGAGGAGACCATACAGTACAATGACTTCCCAGGGAATTCCATTCAGTCACCAAGGCGAGCACAAAGAATGAGGGCAGGGATGCTCAAAGTGGGACTCCAGGGCCTCAACACTTATATCACCTGAGACTCTGAGACAGACAAACCTCAGCCCTGCTACCAATCTCTGACTCACAGGATGTGGATGACACACACACGAACACACACTACTATAAGGGAACCTCTCAGAGACAGTACAGAACGTACTCAGACACCACAGCACCAAGGAGATTTATTGACTCAGAAGAGCAATCATGGAATTGAGGGGGGCAGGAATTCCTCTGTATCAGGTAAGGGCTGAGAGCAAGAATTTTTTTTTTCAGCAGTGGGTTTTTAAGGAGATAAGGGGAAGTTTGTGCTAGGATGAGTTGGTTGGACCTAATTGGACAGCTAAGCCAGAATATTCAAATAGTGAATTTTGATTTCTGCTCCTTGGTGTTTGGTTTCAGGAATGAGTCAGTGACCAAATAAGAGAATGAACCTTGGGAACTAATTTTAGGAAAGCAATTTAATGTTTTACCAAGGCAGAGGAAAAAGAAAAGGGC
The DNA here is from genome assembly GCF_903992535.2 of Arvicola amphibius. NCBI lineage: Eukaryota > Metazoa > Chordata > Mammalia > Rodentia > Cricetidae > Arvicola > Arvicola amphibius. The sequence goes on along the minus strand of NC_052060.1, from coordinate 8,214,996 downwards.
AAAAGCTGCCACTGCCATATTGGCAATTTTTGGTCCCGTTAAGCCCTTCACACACATAAACCCATACACAATTAGGATGCTAGAGACATGTAGATAGGTGGCATTATTTCAGAGTACAAGGAACAGAGAGGTGCCGGGTGAGCTCCAGGCCTTCTGGTCACACATTGAGATAAACCCAGTGGGACCAGGCCCTGCTTCCAGAGCAACCAACAAGAAATCACCCAGTCAAATACAAAGACTCCCATGAACTCAGCACCCAGCATCTCTCACAAGCCAACACCTGTCAAGGCCTCTTTGAAATGTGTATTGTGAGCTCACACACTGCTGCCCCATCCATAGAATGTGATTCAGGCCACAGGCTCTGCTTTTCATTGGGAGGAAGCAGAACAGCCTGGATCCCCATCTCACTCCTACCCAGGCTTCAGTTCTGCCCATCAGATGCACCCAGGAGAAGTAGTTTGGGCAGGAAGACACTTTGGAGGTGCAGCCTCAAGTGCCACGAGGAATGATGGGGTTGACACAGCAGGGTCAAGACAGTCACCAGAGAACTGGACATAATGACTACCTGTTGTTCACATCGTTGTTGGTATAATTGGCCAGGACTGCACGAAGTTCATTCCTTTCATTGGTCATCATCTGGAGCTGAAGGGTCAGTTCATCAACCTTGTTCATCTGCTGCTCCTGCTCAGCGAAGGAGGCTGAGGTCCGTGCCTTTCCAGTACTCCCTGTAGGTAGACAAACATCAGTGAATTTGTACAGTGAGATGGTACAGGGCCATGAGAGATCATGTTGAGTGCCAAGAAGAGGCCTGAGGAAGAGGGAATGCATGGAACCAACTGAAGACCCCAAAGAGAAGAACAACTATCCTCACGTTGGGACCCATAAGGCACGTCTCCATCCCCAATCACCGTTGCTAGATATGTCCATCAATGTTAGGAAGTATTATTTTCAGGTGTGGGACTTTGTTTATGCTGCATTTGTTTAATTTTGTGAAGCTGTTACTGTGCCTGTCTTAAACACCTGATGGTCCTACTAGAGAGATGGACAGCCAATAGCGAGACAGGAGCTGGGATAGGCGGGACTAGTAGGCAGAGAATATAAATAGAAGGTGAACTCTGAGAAGAGGAGAATGAGAAGAAGCCCAAGAACAAGAGTAGAGAACTCCAGGTTTCTGCCACAACTCACTCAGCAGGCATGGAGTAAGAGTGAAAGCAAGATTTACAGAAGAGAAAGATAAAAGCGCAGAGACAAAAGGTAGTCAGGAAAATCTAAGTCAAGAAGAACTCACAAGAAGCACACCAAGCTAAGGGAAGGCATTCATAAGAAAGAAGCCTCCGTGTGTGATTTATTTGGGAGCTTGTCTGGGGGACGTTACTCTCCCTCTTTTTAGTGACACACAAGCAAAAGAAACCCAGTGACGGTGGAGGACAGGGCTGGAACTGGAACCACTGTGGTCCCTCTGTGCTTACCACGCAGAGGCAGAAGGAAAGCAGAGGGCCCTCAGCACAGCAGTTGAAGCCTTAACCATCCCTGGCTCTCTGCCAAACACACCATCAGAAATCCTCGACTCTGGGTCTGCTCTTTAGTAACTCAGAAAAGTAGAAGAGGACCATCACTTCCCAGAAACTTCCACCTCCTGAGTGCCCCTCCTGAAAGGATCAACTGAAGCCTTCCTCCTTCAGGAATCTCTGTCGCCTGCCCAGGACTCACTGTGCTTTCCCCAGAGCCGTTTATTTCTTGATGTGTGACTCGGACACTGAAGGCCATCTTCCCTGTGCCTCTCTCTGGTCTCCCTGCGCTCTCCATCCTGTCTCCCAAGCAGCCTGTTCAGTCGTGTCAGCATGGCTGTGGGTGAACCACACAGGCACTGAACGAATGCCTCAAGGGCAGTTGGCGTTGCCACAACACTGGTGACATCACAGAATTCCAGGCTCTCCAGGAAACAGTAGAATGTCCAGGTCGGGGACTGCTGATGTCATATGATACAGCTATTAACCCCTGCTAACTACTTCACCCAAAAGTGACCTGAGACTAAGGTGCCATTTCCAAGAGCCTCTCTGGGGCCACTGGGGAAGTCTTTATGCACATTCTCTTAGTAAAGCCAGAAATGTAGCCCTCTGCTTCTCACGAGTTATGTGAGAAGGTGAAAGCTCACTTCCCAACCACTGCCCAGGGATGGGTTTTCCCATCTTAAGATCCATACTCAAGTAATGTGAGAAAGAAAGGATGCTTAGAAATGAGGTCAGGCTAAAGGCAGTAGAACAGATGAGATCTATGAAGTGAACAAGCACCTGGTGCAGATCCTCAGACATTTAGAGATTGGAGGGTTCAAAATCAAGAGAAGACACAAAGGAAGTTATGAAAATTTCACCCAGAGTGTCACTAGAGCTCACTCAAGCTCTAAGGTTGATAGTGAAGATGTGACTAGCTCTTGGCAGGTCAAATTGAACCACAGAGCCCAGGTGAGCCTTCAGATACTGAAAGCAAACAGTCGTAGAAAGAGTAGGATGGCCCCAACCTTGAATCAATAGACTGAGGAAAGAGTAGTGGCACCCAGAGTTCAGTGTGCACCATCTAGAGAAGGTGTTAGCATTGGAGACACAAGCATGTGTGCCTACATGAGTGTGCGCACACACACTCACACACACACACATACACACACACACACACACACAGAGAGAGAGAGAGAGAGAGAGAGAGAGAGAGAGAGAGAGAGAGAGAGAGAGAGAAAGCAATAGAAAACTTGGTTTTGAGGATCCTGAGTTGATACTTTTCCTTTTAGTGGGTGTTCCCTCCCCTGCAGAAGAATTGGGTTTCTAACAGCTCCAATGAGTGTCAAGTCTGTCTTGTGTGATGTTTGCTTTACCATACTCCCCAGAGGTCCTATGATTGTGGAGGTGTGGGCAGGTCAGCCCAGCAGTCGAAATGTGATGGCTGCAGAGGCAGGAAATTGATAATACCCTGAGCTACATAGCAAGACCCTGTCCTTCACACAATTATTTCAATTGTGATAAACACACAATTAATCTATCAGCTATTTGTTAGAGGCACGCTTCACTGAATAAAAACATGTATTTTCAGCAGGGTGGTGGTGGTGCACAACTTTGATCCTAGTGCTCAGGAGGCAGAGACAGGCAGATCTCTAAGTTCCAGGCCAGCCTGGTCTGCATAGTGAGTTACGGGACAGCCAGGGCTACACAGAGGGTGAAAAGCATTCATATTGAATGGATAAAGGGATAGTTTTTTGGTTAGGAGCACTGGCTGCTCTTACAAAGAATCCTGGTGTGATTCCCATCACCTACATAGAGGCTCACACCTATCTAACTCCAGATCCAGGGGATCCTACTCTCTTTTCTGATCTCCACAGGAACCAAACAACCATGAGGCCCACATATATGCTATGTGATGTGTGTGTGTGTGTGTGTGTGTGTGTGTGTGTGTTTCTATTGTGCCAGAAAGATGGTAATGGTGTTTCCATTAACATTGAAGACTTAAGTTCAATGTCCAGATTGATATAGATAGTCGTAGATAGTCCAGAGACCTAAGGTAAAACCACACACTACTAGTTAATAAAAGCAAAAAACAGTTTTACCCTAGGTCTCTGGTTTATCTACTGTCTATTTACCTGTCTATCTATCTGTTTATCTATCTATCTATCTATCTATCTATCTATCTATCTATCTATCTATCTATCTATCTATCATCTATCTATCTATCCACTTTGGTTTTTGGTTGCCCAAGCACGTGCTGTGTGTGGGTTCCCTCTTGTGGAGTGGCCTTAAGTCAATGCAGACACCGGTTGGCTTTTCCCACAAGTTCTGTGCCACCATTGTCCTTCATATTTTATAGGCAGACATTTTGTAGGTCAAGGGTTTTATGACTGGGTTGGTTGGCATCTGCTTATCTCTTTCGATCGCCAGCCGAGTACCTTCCGTCAGACAAAGGACTAGAAGGTAGGGATGCAGGCTTCCTGAATGAACAACCTTGTCTTCCTCATGTTCCATGTGTGGATGTTAGTTCAGCAATGGGTCCTGCTGGCAGTTTTTGGAGAGCAGCCTTGTGTCTTTGCAGCAGCCTGGGTGGTTTGGAGATTTCCATGGGCCACCGTTGGACAACAATTGATTAGAATGCAGCCCAGTCCTAGCACTGGAATCCTTGCCTGTTGAATAGATGGCCAGCTGAGACTCCATAATTAGGAGTCATCACTAGTAATGGGATAAAGGACACATAAAGGATTAGGACCATGGAAAACCAAAGACAAAGGTGGGCTATGGGAGCCGCTACTGAGGGACAGGTGTTATGGCCCACCACTTCTGGCAGTGACAGCCTCGTACTCAGAGGAAAAGTGAAGACAATTGTGGAGATTGGCTGGGAATCAAGGTAAGCACCTCTGAAATGGGGACAGGCCCCAAGTACAAAATGACCAGTGTACCTATTGTAAAGAATTAGGCCATTGAGTGGTGGCACATGCCTTTAATCCCAGCCCTCACAGAGTCAGAGGCAGTAGGATCTTTGTGAGTTCAAGGCCAGCCTGGTCTACAAGAGCTAGTTCCAGGAGAGGCTCCAAAGTTACAAAGAAACCCTGTCTCGAAAAAGCCAAAGGAAAAAAAATAGATATGGGCCACTGGGCAAAGTAGTGCCATAGGAAGGGAGGGTGCAGAAAGCCCTGACAGGTAATGGTGGCAGAACATGAAGGAGAGAGCGAATGAGGGGGACAGGATTTGGATCAGTTCCCCAAACCTAGCCTATTCTGCCAAAGATTTGGCCCTTATCCAAAGTCTGCCCAAAGTCTGGCAGTCTCAAAACAAGAGGAATGGTGGCTAACTGGAAGAGGAGTGTATGGACTTGTTGGGACACATCCAACGAACAACTCCTGAAAAGACTGAGGAACTGCTCAGGCAGTCTCACCTGAAGATTTTATGCCTCGGAGACAAGGTGGAGCAAATGGTCTCCAAATGTCTAGCCTGCCAACTGACAAATGTTAAGCCCACCAAGGGAAAACCCAGGGCTCTATCAAGAGGATCTCCACCCGAGTCCTACTGGGAAACTGACTTCACTAAGGACAAACCAGGAAACTATGGCTATAAATATTTGATAGTTTTTTGGATACCTTTTTAGGATGGGTAGAGGCCTTTTCTAAAAAACATGAGAAGGCCCAGGTGGTAGTCTAGAAACGGCTGGGAGACACCATCCTGAGGTCCGGAACTCATGTTTCGCTAGGTTCAGATAATAAACTCACATTTGTTGCCCAGATAACTCAGAACTTGGCCAAAGTGTTGGGGGGCAGTTTGGAAATTACATTGGGTATATGGACTCTAAAGTTCTGGGCAGATAGAGCATATGAATCAGATCCTAAATGATACCCTTGCCAAATTAACTTTGGAAACTAGCGGAGATTCGGTGACTCTCATTCCTTTTGCCTTATTCTGAGTCCAGAATTTCCCCATAAGCCCTCGGACACACCCCTTTGAAATTATGTTTGGCAACCCCCATCCAGATTCCCTAACTTGAGGTAAAATTTGCTTACTGAAGTTAATGATGTTGACTTGTTTGCTTCCCTAGAGGCAGCAGCCCTGGTGCACAAGGACATCTGGTCCAGACTACAAAAGCTGCATACGCAGCACTGCCGTCCACGCCACATCAATTCCCGCCAGGAGACTGGGTCGATATCCAGAGACACCAACAGAAGACCCTAGAGCACTGCAGGAAGTTATCTTATACTGTGAACCTGATCACCACCACAGCTATCAAGGTTGACCATTCACACACTCAAGTAGCAGATTCAGAATTGACTGGACCTCCACCAGAACCACAGTCAGGCAACGCCAAACTCCTCTGGACCACGAGACCAGACCCTGTTAACTGCCTCAAACTAAGACTACCGTGGGTAAAGCCATGGCATGTCTACTCCTTCGCCTATCGCTGCCATGCCCCACCCAAGGTTCCCCACATACCCCTTGGACCCAAACCTGAATAATCTCCAATCCTCAAACAGGTAAGACACTGAATCTTACTTCTAATATGAGGTCAGGCAATACTTGGTACCCAGAATTAACCTTTAAACTCTGCGCCTTGGCGAAGGATTCATGGGATCCTCCAGAGACTGAGAGGACCCCTGAGACTCATAGACCACCTGTCGCTAAAGCGGCTGGTATGCCTGCCCAGGGGGAAAAAGAACTAAAAGTTGTGGGGGACCTGAAAGTTCTAACTGAGTGCCTGGGGATGTGAGACTTGAGCCTCCAACTGGAAAGCTAAAGGGGGAGATTTCATCAGCTTGAGTAGAACCATCCAAGGGGAGTCTGACATCACCATAGGGTTCCAGCAACTCCCAATCCCTCAAGGTCCATTGGCAAAGGGAGGATCAGGCTATACTAACCGGCCAAGGCCCACAGAGGAATTCCTTATACTCTCCAGCTCCTTCTGACCCCACAGAATCCATGAGTTCCTATAGGACCTAACCAGGTTATGTTTCCACCAGTTCTCCCGAAGTCCACTACCACTCCCCCTCCTACTATATGGTCCAGCCCACCACCAGATGAGGAGCTGTGACCCAGATCCCCTCCTGGGACTATTGGACACTTCCTACCAAGTCCTAAATGCCTCTAGTCCAGACCTCACCCACTCCTGCTGTGGCAATTTCCTTGCAGCCTTAGCTGATCAATCAACTCAAGCCAAGCACCACGAGTCTGGTCAAACACCAGTCCTGAGTCTGCGATTGTGCAGATTTCAAGATCCCTTAGCCCTTTTTATTGTGCTGTAACTACAATAAATACCCAGCCACACTCTGCTCAAGGTCTCTCCTGTTTTACCACTGTGTCAGAGGGACAGAGGACCCGAGTTCAAACTCGCAATAAAGATTTTTTGCTTTTGCATCTGGACTTGGTCTCTTGGTGGTCTTTGGGTGTCTGGACTCTGGGCATAAAAATTAGTAAGACATGTGCTAGACACCTCAGAATTTCATAAGAAACACCATGCTAATTGTAGGGGTTTGAAAAAGGAATTTTCGGTCACTTGGCAACAAGCCAAGAAAATTTGAAGGAAATGTCCTACTTCCTCTCTGTGTAACCAGACTTCACTACCTGCAGGGATTAACCCAAAGGGCACTCATAGAAATGGAATTTGGCAAGTGGATGTGTTTCATTTTGCAGAGCTTGTTAAATTGATATCTGTACATCCCCCCATTGATGCATATTCAGTTTTTGTGGGTTTTTTTGGTGGATTATTTTGTTTTGCTTTTGTTTGTTTGAGACAGGATATTTCTGCGTAATATCCCTGGCTGTCCTGAAATGCACATTTTAGACCAGATTGATCTTGAACTCATAGAGAACCACCTGCCTTTGCCTCCCAAGTGCTGAGATTAAAGATATATGCCACCATGCTCAGCACCACATTCAGGTTTTCAAAGGGTAACTGCTTTGAGTTCCAAAAAGGCTGTTATGGTTACACATCTACAAATACACATCTGTCAGAAGTTATGGCCATCATAAGAAAACCTGTACAAATTAAGATGGACAATGCTCCAACATATATTTCTAGTAAAATGAAACTCTTTTTTTTTTGCACATTACAACATCAAGCATATTACAGGTGTTCCACACAATCCTACAGGACAAGCATTTATAGGAAGATCTAATTACACTTTAAAAGGAATGCTTAATAAACATAAACGAGTAATAAAGCCCCCCGGAGATAGACTGCACATTGCTTTATTGACTTCAAATTTTTTAAATGCTAAATGAAAACGTTACAGCAGCAGCAGAGAGACATTGGAAAATAGAAAAAAAAACCACTGAACTAAATTAGCCAATATACTTTAAAGATCTGTTGACCTGAGCTGCCCGGAGAGGGACCACCGACATTCCCCAACTTTCACCCCACCCGCACACTTCCTGCTCTTCCTGCAGGGGTTATTCTCCCCAGATAATGCCTCTCTCTTCTTGTCCCTTCCCAGCTTGCACCCAGAACCCCCTACCCCGCCTCATCCTCCCGTCTTTGGGGCCACAAAATCCCACAGCTCAGCCTGTTTGGGCTCCGGGGTCCTGGAATTGAGTGCACCCAGGCCGGTGGGAGGTCCCCTCCTTCATTAGCCTGCCTCCGGCAAGGCAGGCCCTTTGTTAGCTAGCTGCTAGGCCTGCAAGGAGACCTGACAGTCTGCCAGAGGATCCATCATTCATTGGGGTGAGTGAGGAGTGAGTGCCTGAACCGGGCAGCTGCCCGGAGAGGGACCACCGAAAATCCCCAATTCTCCCCCCCACCTGCACACTCCCTGCTCTTCCTGCAGGGGTTATTCTCCCCGGATACTGCTTCTCTCTTCTTGTCCCTTCCCAGCTTGCACCCAGAACCCCCTACCCCGCCTCATCCTCCCGTCTTTGGGGCCACAAAATCCCACAGCTCAGCCTGTTTGGGCTCCGGGAACCTGGAATTGAGTGTACCCAGGCCGGTGGGAGGTCCCCTCCTTCATTAGCCTGCCTGTAGCAAGGTAGGCCCTTTGTCAGCGAGCTGCTTGGCCTGCAAGGAGACCTGACAGTCTGCCAGAGGATCCATCATTCATTGGGGTGAGTTAATTGAATTCATTGGGGGGAATTGAACTTCTAAAAGAAGACCCAAAGGGGATTATTCAGAGGAAGAAATGGCCAGGCACCAATGCAAGAATTCCTCCAACAATTTGAAAAACAACATGAAAGCACCAGAACCCAACGAAGTTATAACAGGAGGACTTGAACACACTAATCAAGAAGAAGTAGAAAAAATTGACTTTATGAAAGTAATAGAGTCCTTTAAACAGGAGGTGAAAAACTCCCTTAAGGAAATGGACGAGAAGAATAACAAAAAGTTTGAAGAGTTGAGTAAATCCGTAAATGATATCCTAGGAAACCATGAAAAAACAATCAAACAGATAATGGAAACAGTGCAAGACTTGAAAACTGAAATGGAGGCAAGGAAGAAAACACAACCCGAGGGCCATCCGGATATGGAAAATCTATGTAAACGAACAGAGACTACAGAAACAAGCATAACCAACAGAATACAAGAGATAGAAGAAAGAATCTCAGATTCTGAAGATACCATAGAGAAAATAAATGCACTGATCAAAGAAAACAGCAAATCCAACAAATTCTCATCACAAAACATTCAGGAAATCTGGGACACAATAAAAAGACCAAACCTAAGAATAATAGGCATAGAAGAAGGAGAAGAATTACAGCTCAATGGCTCAGAAAATATATTTAATAAAATTATAGAAGAAAACTTCCCAAACCTAAAGAACGATATTCCTATTAAGGTTCAAGAAGCTTACAGAACACCAAATAGACTGGATCAAAAAAACACATCCCCCCGCCATATTATAATCAAAACACAAAACATACAGAATAAAGAAAGAATATTGAGAGCTGCAAAGGAAAAAGGCCAAGTAACATATAAAGGAAAACCTATCAGACTAACACCTGACTTCTCTATGGAAACCATGAAAGCCAGAAGGTCCTGGATAGATGTTTTGCAGAAACTAAGAGACCATGGATGCAAGCCCAGATTACTATACCCAGCCAAGCTTTCATTCACTATAAATGGAGAAAACAAAATATTCCAGGATAAAAACAAATTTAAACAATACATAGCCACAAATCCAGCCTTACAGAAAGTAATAGAAGGAAATTCACAAACAAAGGAGTCCAGCATTGCCCAAAATAACTCAGACATCTAGTGACCCCTCACCAGCACATCTCAAAGAAAGGAAACACACAATCTCTACTACCAAATAAAAAATGACAACCGGAGTTAACATCCACTGGTCATTAATATCACTTAATATCAATGGACTCAATTCACCTATAAAAAGGCATAGGCTAAGAGATTGGATACAAAAACAGGATCCAACATTCTGCTGTTTACAAGAAACACACCTCAACCACAAAGACAGACATCTACTCAGAGTAAAGGGTTGGGAAAAGGTCTATCAATCAAATGGACCTAAGAAACAAGCGGGTGTGGCCATACTAATTTCTAACAAAGTTGACTTCAAACTAAAATCAATCAGAAGAGATGGAAAGGAACACTTTATACTCATTACAGGAAAAATCTATCAGAATGAAGTCTCAATCCTGAATATCTATGCCCCTAATACAAAAGCACCCACTTATATAAAAGAAACATTACTAGAACTCAAGGCAGCCATCAAACCAAACACACTGATAGTGGGAGACTTCAACACTCCTCTTTCACCAATGGACAGGTCAATTCGACAGAAACCTAACAGAGAATTAAGAGACTTAATAGAGGTAATGAACCAAATGGACTTAACAGACATCTATAGAACATTCCACCCAAACAGGAAAGAATATACCTTCTTCTCTGCGGCTCATGGAACCTTTTCGAAAATTGACCACATACTTGGTAACAAAGCAAACTTCCACAGTTACAAAAACGTATTAGTAACCACCTGCATCTTTTCGGATCACCATGGATTAAAATTAGAATTCAACAACAATGCTACCCCCAGAAAGCCTACAAACTCATGGAAACTGAACAGTCAACTACTGAACCACAGCTGGGTCAAGGAAGAAATAAAGAAAGAAATGAAAGTCTTTCTTGAATTTAACGAAAATAAAGACACAACATACTCAAACTTATGGGACACTATGAAAGCAGTGCTAAGAGGAAAATTCATAGCACTAAGTGCCCACTTAAAAAAAACGGAGAAAGCACACATTGGAGACTTAACAGCACACCTGAAAGCTTTATAAAAGAAAGAAGCAGACTCACCTAGGAGGAGTAGAAGACTGGAAATTATCAAACTGAGGGCAGAAATCAACAAAATAGAAACACAGAAAACAATCCAAAGAATCAATGAAAAAAAAAGCTGGTTCTTGGAGAAAATCAACAAGATAGACAAACCCCTAGCCAAACTAATCAAATGGCAGCGAGAGAACACACAAATTAATAAGATCAGAAATGAAAAAGGGGACATAACCACAGACACAGAGGAAATTCAGAGAATCATTAGATCTTACTACAAAAGCCTGTATGCCACAAAATTGGAAAATGTAAAAGAAATGGACACTTTTTTAGACAAGTACCATATACCAAAGTTAAACCAGGACCAGGTAAATGCTCTAAATAGTCCTGTTAGTCGCGAAGAATTAGAAACTGTTATCAGAAACCTCCCTACCAAAAAGAGCCCAGGACCTGATGGGTTCAATGCAGAATTCTACCAGAACTTCCAAGAAGACCTAATATCTATACTCCTTAAGGTATTTCATAATATAGAAACAGAACAGTCATTGCCAAATTCCTTTTATGAAGCTACAATTACCCTGATACCTAAACCACACAAAGACCCAAACAAGAAAGAGAATTACAGGCCAATCTCACTCATGAACATCGATGCAAAAATTCTCAATAAAATACTGGCAAACAGAATCCAAGAACACATTAGAAAAATTATCCACTATGATCAAGTAGGCTTCATCCCAGAGATGCAGGGCTGGTTCAACATACGAAAATCTATCAATGTAATCCATCATATAAATAAACTGAAGGATTAAAAACCATATGATCATCTCATTAGATGCAGAAAAAGCATTTGACAAAATTCAGCACCCCTTTATGATAAAGGTCTTGGAGAGATTAGAGATACAGGGGTCATTCCTAAATATAATAAAGGCTATTTACAGCAAGCCAACAGCTAACATCAAATTAAATGGAGAGAAACTCAAGGCCATCCCACTAAATTCAGGAACGCGACAAGGCTGTCCACTCTCTCCTTATCTCTTCAATATAGTACTTGAAGTTCTAGCAATAGCAATAAGACAAAACAAGGGGATCAAGGGGATTCGAATTGGCAAGGAAGAAGTTAAACTTTCGTTATTTGCAGATGATATGATAGTGTACATAAGCGACCCGAAAAACTCCACCAAAGAACTCCTACAGCTGATAAACTCCTTTAGTAGCGTGGCAGGATACAAGATCAACTCCAAAAAATCAGTCGCCCTCCTATATACAAAGGATAAGGAAGCAGAGAAAGAAATCAGAGAAGCGTCACCATTCACGATAGCCACAAATAGCATAAAATATCTTGGGGTAACTCTAACCAAGGAAGTGAAAGACCTATTTGACAAGAACTTTAAGTCTTTGAAGAAAGAAATTGAAGAGGATACCAGAAAATGGAAGGATCTCCCTTGCTCTTGGATTGGGAGGATCAACATAGTAAAAATGGCAATACTACCAAAGGCAATCTATAGATTTAATGCAATCCCCTTAAAGATCCCATCAAAATTCTTTACAGATCTTGAGAGGACAATAATCAACTTTATATGGAAGAACAAGAAACCCAGGATAGCCAAAACAATCTTATACAATAAAGGAACTTCTGGAGGCATTACCATCCCTGACTTCAAACTCTATTACAGAGCTACAGTATTGAAAACAGCTTGGTATTGGCACAAAAATAGAGAAGTCGACCAATGGAATCGAATAGAAGACCCAGATCTTAACCCACAAACCTATGAACACCTGATTTTTGATAAAGGAGCTAAAAGCACACAATGGAAGAAAGAAAGCATCTTCAACAAATGGTGCTGGCATAACTGGATGTCAACCTGTAGAAGAATGAAAGTAGATCCGTGTCTATCACCATGCACAAAACTCAAGTCCAAATGGATTAAAGACCTCAATATCAATCTGAACACACTGAACCTGTTAGAGGAGAAAGTGGGAAGTACTCTACAACATTTGGGCACAGGAGACCGCTTCCTACGTATAGCCCCAGCAGCACAGACATTAAGGGCAACATTGAATAAATGGGACCTCCTGAAGCTGAGCAGCTTCTGTAAAGCAAAGGACACTGTCACTAAGACAAAAAGGCAGCCTACTGACTGGTAAAAGATCTTCACCAACCCCGCCACAGACAAAGGCCTGATCTCCAAAATATATAAGGAACTCAAGAGACTAGACTTTAAAATGCTAATTAACCCAATTAAAAAATGGGGCACTGAACTGAACAGAGAATTCTCAACAGACGAAGTTCGAATGGCCAAAAGACACTTAAGGGCATGCTCAACCTCCTTAGCAATCAGGGAAATGCAAATCAAAACAATGTTGAGATACCATCTTACACCTGTCAGAATGGCTAAAATCAAAAACACCAATGATAGCCTTTGCTGGAGAGGATGTGGAGTAAGGGGTACACTCATCCATTGCTGGTGGGAATGCAAACTTGTGCAACCACTTTGGAAAGCAGTGTGGAGGTTTCTCAGGAAATTTGGGATCAACCTACCCCAGGACCCAGCAATCCCACTCTTGGGAATTTACCCAAGAGATGCCCAATCATATTACAAAAGCATTTGTTCAACTATGTTTATAGCAGCATTATTTGTAATAGCCAGAACCTGGAAACAACCTAGATGCCCTTCAGTGGAAGAATGGATGAAGAAAGTGTGGAATATATACATATTAGAGTACTACTCGGCGGTAAAAAACAATGACATCTTGAATTTTGCATGCAAATGGATGCAAATAGAAAACACCATCCTTAGCGAGGTAACCCAGGCCCAAAAAGAGGAACATGGGATGTACTCACTCATAATTGGTTTCTAGCCATAAATAAAGGACATCGAGCCTATAATTCGTAAAAAATCCTAGAGAAGCTATATAAGAAGGTGAACCCAAAGAAAAACATATAGTTATCCTCCTGGATATTGGAAGTAGACAAGATTGCCGGACAAAAATGGGAACATGGGGGTGGGGTGGGATGGGGGGAAGGGGGAATGGGGAGAGAAAAGTGTGAAGTGGAGGATGGGAAGAGCTTGGGGGAATAGGATGGTTGGGGTATAGGAAGGGTGGATATGGGAATAAGGAATTATATATCTTAGTTAAGGGAGCCATTCTAGGGTTGGCAGAGACTTGACTCTAGAGGGGTTCCCAGGTGTCCAGCAAGACGACCCCAGCTAGTTCCTAGGGCAGCTGAGGAGAGGGTGCCAGAAATGTACAGATCCTATTGTCATACTCATGAATATCTTGCATATCACCATAGAACCTTCACCTGGCATTGGATGGAGAAAATGACACAGCCCCACATAGGAGCACCAGACTGAGCTCTCAAGGTCCTGATGAGGAGCAAAAGGAGGGAGATCATGAGCAAGGAAGCCAGGACCGCGAGGAGTGCTTTTACCCATTGAGACGGTGGAACAGATCTAACGGGAGACCACCAAGTCCAGTCGGAATGGGACTGATGGAACAGGGGACCAAACCGGACTCTTTGAATGTGGCTGACGGCGGAGGAGGACTGAGAAACCAAGATCAATGGCAATGAACATGAACTCTACAGCATGGACGGGCTCACTGTGAGCCTTGTCAGTTTGGTTGCTCACCTTCCTGGACTTAGGGGGAGCTGGGAGGACCTTGGACTTAACATAGTGAAGGGAACCCTGATGGCTCTTTGTCTTTGGAGAGGGGTGGAGTGGTGGGGGTATGGGCGGAAGGGAGGGGAGGGAAGAGGGAGGAGATGGAAATCTTGACTAAAATAATGAGAAAAAAAAAAAAGATCTGTTGACCTCAGAATGCAAACCAGGATGTGCGTTATGCTGGGAGGTTTTGCTTTTGTTTCTACAGGAGAAGAAAGGCTATGGACATCATCAAAATTGATAAAGTTTTAATTCAAAGAGCAGAGACCTCTTGATCAGGAGAGGTGATAGTTCTTCAACTGATGTGACAATTCAACCTGATGAAAGGGAAAACTCATCCAATTAGGGTCAGGCAGGGTTTTGTTTTTGCCTTTCCAGGAAAATAAAAACATCCAACTGAGAAATATAAAGACCTTTGGACAAATGAAACATCAAATAAAGAAGGGAGAACCATCTGAAAAAACTACTAAGAAAAGGAGTAATCCAGCTTAATAGTGTAGAATACTTCCTACAGGGTAAATTTCATAAACCTTCAAAATGTCTGTTTCTGCTGGTCTCTACAGACATATAAACAGGTTGTCTTTATGTAGCCTCAACTCCATTAAAAATTAAAGCTGGGGGTGCCAGAGAGATGGCTCAAAGTTTAAGAGCCAGTACATGGTAGCTCACAACCATCTATAATGCGATATGGTGCCCTCTTCTGTCATGCAGGCATACATGCAGGCAGAACACTGTTTACACAATAAATAAAGCTTAAAAAAATTAAAGCTGGCTTTGGAGTTGGAGTGTAGCTCTCTCCTCTAAACCTAAGCATGTTGTTAAGAGAAAATTCAAAGTCTCTCTCTAATATCAGAATAGCCACCTGGTATAGGACAGAAGAAAATCAAAATCTAGGGACCATGATTGTCACAAACCTCTTACTCTCAAACTTATTTTGACTCTTTAGAAATTTTCTTAAGGTTTAAAAACTATCTCAAAATTTAAACTTTCTGTTTTGATATTAATGATATCATAAAGTACTGACTAAGGCTAACTTTAGGTTGCGTGTAGCTTTCATGATTTCAGGTTTGAGTTTAAATAGATATTTAGGAATTAAGCCTGGATATCCCGGATGTATTTAATAGGTCATGATCCTTTTACAAACCTAAGACTTGCAGCATCTCACAATAGCTTTAAGTTTTCTCCAGTAAACGACAAACTTTCCTAAAAGCAAGCTCCAAAAGGTCTCCAAAAGGATGATGGGGCCCCACAGTGATGATTAGTGGTAATGCCACTAAGCCAATAAACACTACCCAAAGATCAACGTTGTACTACAAATTACTCAGGATAATTCCAAGGTAGCTAGCTGTGATGGTACTTATTATCTTATATTATTATTGTTTTATAGATTATATTAACCATATAATATATATTATTTATACACATTATAATAAAATAATAATATATAAAATATTTTATTATTGTTTATTATCTTTGAGATTACTTGGGGCAATTAAATACTTCGTAAGATTGTGATAGATAGTAGTTGGATCAGGAATGAAAGGAAGTATAGTTTAACTACTCCTTTTTGATTACTAAGGGTTGAAGAGACGTAGGTATATAAGGTGGAGGTGACTTTGGAAATAGATTTTTCTAGTCACTTAAGGTCTAGTAGGGTTAATGCTGTTTTAAAGCTTCTATTAAGTGGGTTGATAGGGAGGATTTGATGTATGATTGTTGGGCAGTACCTAGGGAGGTAGAAAATAAGTTAGTGGGCGAGGGCTTGGTTGGTGAGAGATTATTTGTTAAATTATTGAGTTCTAATGCAATGGCAAATCCTGCAATGGTTACTATTAATGTTGTGGTTTTTAAGTATCATGGTATAGTTATAACTTGGACAGTTGTGGGTGGGATGTTGTATGAGATGAAGAACCCTGCTATAATGCTTTTGAGGGCTAAGCATTTGATTGTGTTAATTAGTAATGGGTCATTTTCTTTAATTATAATTGAAGAGGGGAATCGAGGTTTAGTCATTAAATCCAAGTAGACGATTCGTATGCTATAAACAGCTGTTATTGAGGTGGTTACTAGTGTTACTAAGAGGGCTCAGACGCTGCTGTAGCAGGTGTTGGCGGCTTCAATAATTAGGTCTTTTGAGGAGAAGCCTGTTATGAAAGGCATTCCCGTGGGGACTAAGCTACCAATGGTCAAACATGAAGATGTAAATGGTATGGCTTTTGCTAGGCCACCTATTTTTCGAATGTCTTGTTCGTCATTTAGACTGTGGATAGTGGATCTGGAGCATATAAACAATATGGCTTTAAAGAACACACGTGTGCAGATATGTAAGTAGGCTAGGTGAGCTTGGTTAATACTCGTGTTACTATTATCAGGCCTAATTGGCTTGATGTGGAGAATGCTACAATTTTTTTGATGTCATTTTGGGTAAGCGCACAGATTGCTGTAAAGTGGTGATCACACCTAAGCATAGTATAGCTGTGAAGACTGTGCTGTTGTTAGAGGCAAGGGAGTGGAATTGGATTAATAGGGAAATCCCTGCTACAACTGTAATGCTTGAGTGAAGGAGTGCGGACACAGGAGTTGGGCCTTCTATGGCTGATGGGAGTCATGGGTGTGGGCCGAATTGTGCTGATTTACCTGTAGCTGCGATCAGGAGACCTATTAGGGGGACAGTATTTGGGTTACCTACCATGAAGATTTGTTGGAGTTGTCAGGACTTGGAGTTTATGCAGAACCAGGCTATTGCTAGGATGAACCCAATATCACCAATATGATTATAGAGGATAGCTTGTAGGGGTGCTGTGTTTGCGCCAGCTCGACCATACCATCAGCATAGGAAAGACATGATTCCTATGCCTTCTCAGCCGATAAAATGTTGGAATAGATTATTACCTGAGGTTAGGATAACTAAAGTAATTAGGAATTAGAGTATTTAACAAATCAATTTAGGTGTGGATCTGAGTATATATATCATGTGGAAAACTCTATAATTGATGATGTGACGAATAGAGCTACTGGTAGGAAAATAATTGAGAAGAAGTGAAACTTTAGACTTAGGGATAGGTTTATAGTACCAATAGTAATTCAATGTCAGATGGTGATGATTAGTTCTGCATCAGTGTTGAAGAATGAGGATAGTGGATTAAGGCTAATAAAGAATGCATTTTTAATACACAGAATTACATAGTTAGGAAAGTTAATATATTTTGTTATATTAGTGAATGAAATGATTATTGGAATACTAGTAGTATAAGGATAAGGAAAATCGAGGACGTAATTGTGTTTATTACTTTCATTTGGAGTTGCACCAAGTTTTTGGTCCTAAGACCAACAGATTACTTCTACCCTATAAAAGTAAGAAAGCTGTGTGTTTAAATACAGAGGCTTGAGTTAGCAGTTCTTGCATGCTTTCTTGGTAAATAGGGAGATTTATATCCTATCCCCAGATTCACAGTCTGATATCTTTTTAATTATGGTTTATTTAATTTTATTTTATGTGCATTGGTGTGAAGGTGTCAGATCCCCTGGAACTGGATTTTCAGACAGTTGTGAGCTGCCATGTGGGTACTGGGAATTGAACCTGGGTCCTCGGGAAGAGCAGTCAGTGCTCTTAACCACTGAGCCATCTCTCCAGCCCCACAGTCTGATATTTTAAACTGTATTTACATAATGTAAGTCCCATGATTAGCTTAGGGTTGATTGTGAGTAGAATATGGGCAGGATAAGAAGGGCTATTAGTGTAAGTTCTCGTGTGTGTGAGGGTTGGAGGTTATTTGTGGGACTGGTTAGTTTGCCTCATTGTGTGGTGATAATTGTGTACATGGAGTACAAGGAGGTAATTAATACGTTAGTTCCTAGTAGAATAAGTGAGGGGTTGGATCAAGAGAACAGTGAGATTATAATTATTGATTCTCCAATTAGGTTAATTGGTGGGAGGGCAAGGTTAGCTAGGCTGGCTATGATTCATCAGGTAGCCATTAATGGAAATACTATTTGTTGCCCTCAAGCTATAATTATCGTTCAGCTATGAATTTGTTCGTAGTTTGTGTTTGCTAGGCAGAGTAATAGTGAGGATGTGAGACCATAGGCAGTCATTAGTGCTGTGGCTCCTATAAAGCTTCATGGTGTTTGAATCATAATAACTGTAATGACTAGGGCCATGGGACTTCCTGAGGAGAAAGCGATGAGTGATTTTAGGTCTGTTTGTCGAAGGCAGATGGAGCTTGTTATGATTATTCCTCATAATGATAGCAGTATGAATGTGGAGGCTATAGATTTGGTTACTGGGTCTAGGATTATGGAAATTCATATCATACCACATCCCCCTAATTTTAGCAGAATCACTGCTAGATTCATAGATTCTGTGATAGGCCCTTCTACATGGACTTTTGGAAGTCACAGGTGGACCCCATATAATGGTATTTAATTATGAAAGCTATTATGTATGCTAGTCATAAAATACTGTTAGACCATGTTTGGTTAATAGGTGAAGAATTTAATGATATTAGGATGAAGTTAGTGTTCCTTTTGAAGTTTGGCTATAGATAATGACATCAACAGGGGGATAGATCCTACTAGTGTATAAAATAAGAAGTAGATTCTGACATTTAGTCGTTCTGTTTGATTCCCTCATCGGGTAATAATGATAAGGGTAGGAATAAGGGTGGCTTCAAATAGGATGTAAACTATAATAAGTTTGTTTGCAGAGAATGTTATGACAAGTAGAATTTGTAGGGATACTAGTAGGGAGACATAAAGTTTTGTTATGTTCAGGTTCTTTTTTGATGTGATTGTGGCTGCCCAGAAGTGTAAGTGGAAGGAGTCATGTTGTGAGGACTGGGAATGGTGCAGACAATGGCTCTGCGGAGAATGGGACAGAGAAGTTTAGGCTGCTTTTGTCATTTTGTCATCATAGGTTGATGGAAATTAGGTCAATAAGAAGGCTGTAGGTTGTGATGTTAATTCATACTTTTTCAATACTGGAGAACCAAGTAAGGGGTAGCAGTATGAGTGAGGGGAAAATAACTTTTAGCATTGTAGCAAGTTTAGGTTTTATACGAAATCAGAGCTGTATGTGTTTGAGATTTTTTTGCCAGTAGGGCTAGTCCTACGGCTGCCTCGCAGGCTGTGAACACTAGAATTACAACGGGGACTGGAAATATACTTATTGAGTGTGTGTTTAGAGGTGTAATTGTGTCTAGAATAAAGAGTGAGAGCATATTCCTTCTAGGCAGAGTAGAGTTGATAAAGGTGGGATCAAAATGTTAGTGTTCCTAGGAATGGAAAGATAAAGGCCAATGTAAGGTTAAATGCCGCAGGTGTCCTTTTTGGTAATTATGATATTTATCATAATCTAATGTGTCAAAATCATTATTTTTAATTAAACTAATTACCAGCTATCCTGTTCATTCTAGGCCTTTTTGGGATCACTCGTAGGCGAGGCCTAGGGCCAGGATAGTAATGAGGATAAATGCAATCAGGGTTGGTAGATGTATGTTAGGGAATTGCACAGCTCATGGTAGGGATTAGAGTAGTGCAATTTCTAAGTCAAAGAGCAGAAAGGTGATTGAAACTAGGAAAAATCTTATAGAGAAGGGTAATCGAGCTGAGCTTATCTGCTCAAATCCACATTCGTATGGGTTAGCCTTTTCTGTATACATATTTAGATAAGGTAGTCAGAAGGCTACAGAGATTAGGATAATGGTAGGGTGATGTTAATTAATAAAATTAGTAGTATGTTAATTACTTTCTTCTAGACTATGACCAGGGCTAACTGACTGGAAGTCAGATGCACTGGTTATACTAAGAAAGTGAGATCTCATCAACAGATAAAAACGTACAAGAATAAACTACATCTACACAGTGTCAGTATCATGCTGCTGCTTCGCAGCCACAGTGATGCTTGGATGTAAAGTGAAATTTTAATTGTCGAAGAAGGCAGACAATGAGAAAAGTGGACCTGATGATTATGTGAAGGCCATGGAAGCCTGTTTCTATAAAAAAAAAAAATGTTGATCCGTAAATCCCATCTGAAATGGAGAATGAGGTTTCGAAGTATTCTGAGGCCTGTAGAATAGTGAAGTAAACCCCTAGTAAAATTGTAATTGGTAGGGCTTGATTTATGCTGTTACGTTTTCCTTCTATTAAGCTGTGGCGAGCTCATGTAATTGACACTCTTGATGCTAGAAGTACTGATGTGTTCAGAACGGAGTCTTCTAAGGGACTGAGTGGGGTAATTCCTGTTGGTGGTCAGCAGCCTCCTAGGTCGCGTGTTGGAAGTAAACTTGAGTGATAAAAGGCTCAGAAAAACCCTGCAAAGAAAAATACTTCAGACACAACAAATAGGATTATTCTGTAACTTAGGCCCTTTTGGACGATAGGAGGAGTATGGTGGCCTTGATATGTCCCTTCTTGGATTCCATCACATCATCCTTGGTACATAGTGAGTGCATTCGCTAGTAAGCCTAGTGAGAGGAGGGTAATTGAGTTACAGTGGAATCCTATTACTAGGCCTGAGGTTAGTAGGAGGGCAGAAAAGGCTCCCGATAGATGTCATGGGCTTGGATTAACTATGTGAAATGCATGTGTTTGGTGGGTCATTATGTGTTAGCATGTAGGTAAAGGCAGACTAGAAGGCTAAATATGTGGCCTTCAATTAAGGCTAAGGGAACCTCTATAATGGTGAGCGGAGCTAGAATGATTAATGTAATTGTAGCAGTAGGCGGGCTAATACTTGTAGGAACTAGTGTGGCTCTCCAATAAGTGAATTAATAGATGTCCTGCAGTGATACTGGCTGTTAATGGACTGCTAAGGCTACAGGTTGAATGGATAAGAGAATAGTTTTGATTATAATAAGTATGGAAATAAGAGAAATTGGAGTGCCTTGGGGTAGGAAATCGGTTAATGAGGCTTTAGTTTGTCACTGAATCCTAGAATTACAGCCCCAGCTCATAAAAGGATTGCTATTCCTAGATTTGTAGACAGTTGTGTTGTGGAAGTAAATGCGTGTGGTAGTAGCCCTAATAGATTTGTTGAGCCAATGAATATGATTAAGGATACCAGTATTAGAGATCATGTACGTCCTTTAGGGGAGTGAAGAAGTATTATCTGTTTAATATTAGTTTCACTAATCATTGCTGGAATGAATGAAATCGATTAGAGATTAGTCATTTGGAAGAGGTTATTAATATTGATGGACGTATAACAATAAGGACAACAAAGGGTAGTTCTATTATTGTTGTGCTAATGAAAGACGCGAATAGATTTTCATTCATTTTGATTCTCAAGGGTTGCCTGTTTTTATAAGTTGAACAGATTTAATTGATGGTGTTTGTGGGAAGTTATGTAATGAAATTTTAAGTTGTACGAGGATAAATAATGTGACTGTAGTGGAGAAGACAGTGATAAATCATGTGGATATGTCCAGTTGTGGCATTCACTACGGAGATTGGACATCTCTAATTTTAATTTAAAAAGGTTAATGCTCTAAGCTTCATAATGCAGTTAAATTATCAAGAGAGATCAGTCTTCAAAAATTTTTAGGGGGACCATTTCAAGTACGATAGGCATAAATTTGTGATTAGTTCTGCAAATTTCTGAACATTGTCCATAGAATAAATCAGGGTGTTTAGATAAGATGGTCACTTGATTTAGTCATCCTGGGATTGTGTCTGTTTTAAGGCCCAGGGAAGGGATGGCTCATGAGAGTAGGACATCTTCAGATGAGATGAGTATCTGGATTGGTAGTTCTACAGGAAGGACTACTCGGTTGTCTACTTCCAGCAGTCATAGTTCTCCAGGTTTTATTTTTTTCTTTCTTTTTTTATTTTTAATTAAAAATTTCCACCTCCTCCCATTTTCTTCCCTCTCCCCCCATCACCCTTCCCCTCCCTCTCCAGTCCAAAAAGCAGTCAGCTTTCCCTGCCCTGTAGGAAGTCCAAGGTCCTTCCCCCTCCATCCAGGTCTAGGAAGCTGAGCATCCAAACAGACTAGGCTCCCACAAAGGCAGTACATGCAGTAGGATCAAAACCCAGTGCCATTTCCTTGGCTTCTCAGTCGATACCTTAACCCTTACATTTTAACACAAAGGCAGCAGACAATAGAGACAGGTACATTAGTTAGCTAAATATTTTACCTATTAATTTAATTTGTTTTTTCAAGACAAGCTCGCTGTGTTGCAGCTCTGGCTGTCCTGTAGAAAAGACTGGATAATTTTTGTTAGTGGGGGACTGTGTTCATGCTTTCCCCTGATATTTTCTGTTAAAAAAAAAATAGTAAACTCTTCTCTTACTTTCCATGTCTTGATGGGTTTCTTTTTCTATTTTGTTTTGGTTTATCTTTTTTGTCTTTTTTTAAAATGTCTGTCTTAGTGGTCAACCTTGCCATGAAAATTATAGACCTCTTCCTTAGAAGTTACATTTTTAGGAAATTAGGCCCCGAGTTAGTAAAATTCCATTCAGGTCTGGAGTTTTTGTCTTAAAGTGCAGGAGCACTCTCTCTCAAATTTTGGTTAATCCTTCAGACCTTCCTTCTTTCCCGCACTTAATATGCACCAGACCCAGCCAGCACACCTCTAGCTGAAAGACAGGAAACAACCTTTGCTAGGAAGCAAAAATTCTGTTAAATCAAAATAAAACACCCCTCGTGATTTTATTATCTTCCTAACATAAAATAGCTTCAAACTGCATCAGCTCAATTCAAAGTAACCTTTCTGTGGGATATGCCCTAAAGCTCTGCAGAGCTCCACAGGGCTCCACCTCCTCTGTTCCCTGGGAGCAGAGACCACAGTCCCACCTCAGGCCAACCTGGCCCTCTTTGTTCCCTCTCCACTCCGGGTCAAGTCCATCCATCTCCTGCCATTCCGGACACCAAGAGCACTGGCACCGTGATCGCCGCCTTTCCCACATGTGTCCCGCTGAGGATCCAGCACACACCAGGTCTGACCAGGTCCTGGAGTGTCCGTGCCCATGCTCAGGGTCTGCAAAGGACCGGACCCTAAAGCGCAATTGGGCTCCTTCGCAGAGTCCTGATGGGCGCCCAGACCGCGCGCCTGCTAACATGGAGTCCCTGACGCTCCAGACACCCTGGGGAGCCGGGGTCCCAGCGTCTCAGATCCCTGGGTTCATAATGTTCCCCCCGAGCTAGGGAAGCGGCCACGGGGCACGAGGATCCTGCTCCCAATGCTGGGCAACGGTAAGACGGGCTAGCCAGGTGTGGCCGATGCGGTGACACTTGGATGACCAAAGAGATGCGACCCTAACTTGTTCATTGTCTCTGTGGCTTAATCGTTTAGTGCCTTAGATTGGTGGTTTGAGCCCACCCAGGGATGATGACCTTTAGGCTTTTAACAACTTCCAAATTTACACCCACTTACTTGTGTGCTGACTTGGCAACTGGAAAGTGCCAAAAAGCACCCTCCTACGTTCTTTCCAGAAATTTACGAAAAACCCTAGCTCATATATTTAAGACCCCAAATTGTACGTTTTAACTGCAGCCCATACATTTTATACTGATGCAAATAAAACAGGGAAGGCAGGTTAAAATCAGAAGAATTAAGTAAGGTGGAACAAAGCCCTATAATTCTGTCCAGAAGGCAGAATTATATGCTATTTTTTGTGCTAAGGGATTTTAAAGAACCTCTCAATATAGTTACTGATTCACAATATGCAGAAAGAGTTGTCTTACATATTAAAACTGCTGAATTAATACCAGATGATATGGAATTGACTTTGTTATTCATCCAGGTGCAAGACATAATCAGGAATAGGCTTTGTCCTATATACATAACACACATCCAATTCCATATGGGTCTGCCAGGTCCTCTAGCACAAGGAAATGCAGAAATTGATTAATTATTAATTGGAAGTATGTGTCAGACCTCTGAATTTTATTAAAAAACCATTATGTCAATAGCAAAGGTTTAAAGAAGGAGTTTTCTATTACATGACAGCAAGCTAAGGAGATTATAAAGAGGTGTCCTTCTTTGTGAGTTTGAGGGCAGTCTGGTCTACAAGAGCTAGTTCCAGGACAGGCTCCAAAGCGGCAGAGAAACCCTCTTTCTCTCAGGGAAAAAAAATAGGTGTCCTACTTGCTCTTTCTAAAATCAAGCATTGGTGCCTGCAGGGAGTAACCCTAAGGGTACTCAAAGGAATGAAATATGGCAGGTGGATGTGTTCCACTTACAGAATTTGGTAAATTGAAATATGTACACCACACCATAGACACATATTCAGGTTTTCAATGGGCAACTGCCTTGAGCTCAGAAAAGTCTGATTCAGTAATCACACATTTATTAGAAGTTATGGCTATCATGGGTATTCCTGCACAAGTAAAGACAGACAATGGTTCAACATATACATCTAAGAAAATGAAACTGCTTTTTTGCTTATTATAATAAAACACACATTACAGGTATACCAAATAATCCTACAGGTCAGGCGGTTATAAAAAGGTCAAATCATAATATAAAAGATATGCTGAACAAACAGAAAGAGATGAAAAATACCCCGAGAAATAGATTGCATAATGCTTTATTAAACTTGAATTTTCTTAACACTAATGAGAAAAGAATAACAGCAGCAGAGAGACAGTGGATAATAAAAAAAATCTGAATTGAATCGACCAGTATATTTCTAGGATGTGTTGACCTTACAAGAGAAACCAGGAAATGTGCTACGTTGGGGAAGGGGTTCTGATCTTATTTCTACAGGAGAAGAAAAATTATGGATACCATTAATATTAATAAAGATTCATTTTGAAAAGGAGTAATCTATTGAAATGGAGAAATGGCAGCTCCTCTACAATGGTAACAACGATATAGGTGGTAATGAAAGCCATATAGGGTTGGGGCAGGGTTCTAATCTTATCTTTGCAGGAAAATACACATCATCAAAACTTCAAGAGAACCTGTATGTTTGAATGCTGAAAGAAGAAAAATAAGTATCCACAAGAGGCATCTAGAAAACAAAATATGGTTTATGAATCTAGGTACTGTTTACACTTACATTTATACATACTCTGATATATATATATATATATATATATATATATATATATATATATATAGATGATATGATAGTTTACATAAATGATCCAAAAAGTTTTATGAAGAAACTTCTACAACTCATCAAAACTTTCAGCAATATACCAGGATACAAGATTAACTAAAGAAAAAACTCAGTAGCCCTCCTGAACAGATGATAAAAGGATTGGGGAAGAAATCAGAGAATCAACACCCTTCACAATAGCCACAAACAGCATAAAATATCTCAGAGTAACTCTTACCAAACACATGGAAGACTTGTATGACAAGAATTTTCAGTCTTTGAAGAAAGAACTTGAAGAAGACACCAGAATGTGGAAAGATCTCCCATGCTCTTGGGTAGGTAGAATTAACATAGTAAAAATGACAATCTTACCAAAAGCAATCTACACATTCAAGGCAATGCCCATCAAAATCATAGCAAAATTCTTTAAAGACCTTGAAAGAACGGTAGTCAACTTGATTTGGTGAAGCAAAAAACCCAGGATAGCCAAAATAATCCTGTGCAATAAAAGATCTTCTGGAGGCATCACAATCCCTGACTTCAAACTCTACTAAAGAGCTATAGTTCTGAAAACAGCCTGGTATTGGCATAAAAACAGACAGGAGGAATAGTAGAACTGAATAGAAGACCCAGATGTCAATCCACACATCTTTGAACACCTGATCTTTGACAAGGAAGCAAAAAAATATCAAACGGAAAAAAGAAAGTGTATTTAAAAAGTGGTGCTGGCATAACTGGATATCAGCATATAGAAGAATGAAAAGAGAACCATATCTATTACCATGCCCAAAACCCAAGTCGAAATGGATCGAAGACCTCAACAAAAAGCCAGCCACACTGCACCTTATAGAATAGAAAGTGGGAAATACAATTGAATGCATTGGTACAGGGAACCACTTCCTAAATATAACCCCAGCAGTATAGATACTGAGAGAAAAAATTAATAATCTGGACCTCCTGAAACTACAAACTTCTGTAAAGTACACAGTCAACAAGACAAAATGACAGTCTACAGAATGGGAAAAGATCTTCACTAACTCCACATCAGGCAGAGGTCTGATCTCCAAAATATACAAAGAACTCAAGAAATTGGATACCAAAAGAACAGATAATTCAATACAAAATGGCATACAGACCTAAACAGAGAACTCTCAACAGAGGAATCTAAAATGGCTGAAAGACACTTAAGGCAAGGTTCAACATCCTTAGTCATCAGAGAAATGGAAATCAAAACAACTCTGAGATTCCATCTTACACCTGTAAGAATGGCCAAGATCAAAAACACTGATGACAACTTATGCTAGAGAGATTGTGGGGAAAAGGAAACACTTCTGCATTGCTGGTGGAAATGCCAGCTGGTACATCCCCTTTGGATGTCAGTGTGACAGTTTCTCAGAAAATTAGGAAACAACCTTCCTCACAACCCAGTAATACCACTTTTGTGTATATATCCAAAGGATGCTCAATCGTGCCACAAGGACATGTGCTCACCTATGTTCATAGCAGCTTTGTTTGTCATAGCCAGAACCTGGAAACAACCTAAATGCCTCTCGACCAAAGAATGAAAAAGGAAAATGTGGTACAGTTACACAACAGAGTACTATACAGCAGAAAAAAATGACATCTTGAATTTTGCAGGAAAATGGATGGAGCTAGAAAACATTATTTTGAGTGGCATAACCCAGACACAGAAAGACAATTATCACATGTACTCACTCATAGGTGGTTTTTAAACATAAAACAAATAAAGCCAGCCTACAAACCACAATCCCAGAGACCTTAGACAACAATGTGGACACTAAGAGAGACTTTCATAGATCTAATTAACATGGTAAGTAGAAAGTAGAAAAAGACAAGATCTCCTGAGTAAATTTGAAGCATGGGGACCTAGGGGGAGGATCAAAGGAGGGGGGAGGGGAAAGGCAGGCAGGAGAGCAGAGAAAAATGTTGAGCTCAACAAATACCAATTTAAAAAATAAAATAAAATAAAAATATATATCTAACTGGTTTTGGCATTGGGCAATGGTTATGTACTTTTCTAAATCCAAGGTTGTTCTTAAAAGGAATATTCAGAGTTTCTGTCTCATATTGGGAGCCATCTGGTATGGAACAGAAGGAAGATTTTACGAAAAAATGTACTTTCTCCATGCCTATTTTGTCTATATCATATTCTTCATTGTATGTATGCTTATCTGAATGGTGTTTAAGTTTTCCATGATGAACAATAGATTTTTCTTTCTTTTTTAAAAAATATTTATTTCTTTATTTATTATGTATACAATATTCTGGCTGTGTGTTTGCCTCCAGGCCAGAAGAGGGCACCAGACCCCCTTAAAGATGGTTGTGAGCCACCATGTGGTTGCTGGTAATTGAACTCAGGTCCTTTGGAAGAGCAGGCAATGCTCTTAGCTTCTGAGCCATCTCTCCAGCCCCCACAATAGATTTTTCTACAGATCCTTGTCCTGCAGTAATCTTTGAAGTTTCCCGGAAGAAGATGGGGCCCCACAGCAACCACTCCACCTAGTTGAGATGACATCGTGATGTAGACAGGGCTACTATAAGACCGTTTTGTGTACCCAGCCACTGAAATGCTGCACCTTCTCATATTCTAGCCAGAACTCCAAATGAGAACTTTGAAAAAAAAAACTTATTGACTGCTTGGAAATTGTTTGCAGCTATACTGTAATTTTGGAACTTAACCACCACTTAATTTTTGCAGGATCCCATCAAGAGAACATTTCCCCATGACGGTGAGAAGCAATTCTAGAAGACGCTGGCCCTATCCAAAAAAGGTTTGTCCATAGGGTTGGGAACACTGTTTAGGGGTTATTTATTCTTACTTGTACTAGATAGAGGGCTGGAAAGAAAACTATGTTTGTTCAAAAAAAGGGAGGAACAGTAATAGTGGGTAATAGAGTGAATACTTGTGACTTGTGAGCTATTATTTATGGATAATTTACATTGGTATAGTTTTTGTTTATTTGTTACTTTTGCTTACATTACTTGTACATATATACAAAGTTTTTTTTGTCAGATTGTACATATGCATGTTTCTACCTCGGTTTAGGACATTTTGTATACTGATACAACTCTTAGGGTATATTTTCATATTGCATTATATATTACTCCTACCTCTGATCCAGATACTTACAGATTGTTCACATGTTGAGGTCTTTGTCCTCATTTGTTGCACATTTGTTTACAGATTATTTAATATTCTTTTTTTTAAAGATTTATTTTATTTTTATGTATTCAGTGTTCAGCCTCATGTATCCCTTCAGTCGAGAAGAGGGCACCAAATCTCATCACAGATGGTTGTGAACACATGTGTTTGCTGTGCAAAACTGGCCTTTGGGCAAGGAACTGTCAATGCCTCAACCACTGACAAGTTACACAGTATCCAGAAATGGATAAGCAGGACTGTCAAATCTTGCCAAGATAGGGTAAAATGGTTTTGAAAAATTTCCTGCCTCTGATAATGGTCTGTTAGTTGCACTAGGCCTTAGCCAAAGTTGGTTGTTTCAACGTTGTAAAGTGCAACTTTGGGTGATTGCTCAGGTAGCTAATTGTCTCCATCATATATTGCTCCCTTTCAAAGCTACTTGATTGTTCTTCCTGCCTGCTCAAGTAATATTATCTTGCTTCTCAGGCATCCAGTGGGGTTGAAGATTAGATAGTTGTAGTTACTGTACTCTTATGATCTATCCAAGCCATTTCCTATACAAGACTTAGACTCCATAGAATAGAATGTTTATTAAAACTTTTAGCATATGTTCCTTGCTTAATACTGTTTATGTTGGTTGTAATTCTAATTATACTTGATATCTGTTCCTAGTGTACATAGTTTTGTATCGGCTTTGGAACTCTCTTATTTTGAACAAAAAGGGGAGGTGCTGTGGGATCACTTTCTGCTCCTTAAGCCAATAGCCTTTAAGATACCAGCCCACTTGGGCATGAACTCTTATAGTTTCTAAAGCAGCAGGAACCATGTGCCTGTTCTCTTGCTTAGGGCTCCTGTTCCAGCTGCTAGACTCTGTTCCTGTTTGTGCTCAGAGGACTGTTGTTTAGGATGGTGATCTGTAAGTTTTCCCTTAAATGAACAACCCTTTTATTATCCTAATTCTGAACTGGGGTGGGATTATTTTATGGCATCACAGATGGGAACAGCAAAGCCTTCATCTGGTCAGATACAGGGTTAATGAACAGTTGATCATTAGCTTAAAACAGTGTGTGGGGGGACCTATCAACCACAGCTTCCTCCTCACGTGACTGCAACCTGAGACAGCTCCCCTACAGAGACTTCCTGATGAAATCAGCTAATCTGCCTCCTGGGTCTTCCTTTAATAAATTATCAAGACCATCAGTTCCCATGGCCCACCAGATAACACTTTTCTGAATGTGTGTCTGTTGCACTTCCCATCCCCCACCCCCTCCCCTGCCCAGTTAGGTCAGGCCCTAAGCTGTGTAGGTAACAGAAAGAGACCATGGAGGAATGTTGCTTGCTGGCTTTTCCTACCGAGTTTCCTCAGTTTTCTTCTGATATACCTCAGGCCCACCTGTCCAGGGATGGAACTACTCACAGTGGGTTAGACCCTTCCACATCCATCAAGAAAATGCCCCACAGGCTTTCCTATAGGGCACTGTGATTGAGGAAATTTTCTCAGTTTGAGGATAATTCTCCGATGACTCTCATTTGTAGCAAGCTGACAAAAATCTACCCAATACAATTGACCTTTGTCATCTTAACACAAAAACACATCAGTATTAAACCCACAGCTTTCTTTTCTTGTAGCTGTCATGTTTATATCAATAACAAAATGGAAAACAGTATAATTTTTAAAAGTATAACTTTCAGTCTTGAAAAATTTCAATTCTTTAAAAGTCCAAGATCTCTTTATAAGCCTAATGTCTCTTAAAGAGTCCAAAGTCTCTCAGATGTGGAGTCCTGCAAAATCAAAGAGAAGTTATGGGCACAGTCAGGTGGCACTAGTTGAAGGCACTGTGGTGGCCAGTTCTGTAGATGAGGTAGCCACAGCTGCCTAGCTCAGGACCTGAGCCTAGCAGTCACTGTCAGAATGTTGGGCAAGGCCAGACTGAAGTGGTCCCTTCTGGAATTGCATGTGATTGAAATCGTCCCTTCTCAAAAGGTACAGAGCTTTGTGAAGGCTCCAGTAAAAGAGCAGAGGCCAGCTGAAACCTCCTGAAGAAAATAGCAGATACCTGAACTCTAACATTTCAGCACAAGGGCAGCAGAGAATAGAAACAGTACATTAGCTAACGAAACATTTTACTTATTTATTTAATTTGGTTTTTCGAGACAAGGTCTTTCTCTGTGTGTTGCAGCGCTGGCTGTCCTGAAGCTCACTCTGTAGAAGAACTGGCCTCAAACTCAGAGATCCTTCTGCTTTTGTCTCTGAGTGCTGGGATTGTAAGTGTGTGCCTCCAACACCCTGTGCAAGATTGTTCTTTGTCTCTTTATTTTAGAGTTTCTGCTTTCCAGTTTATTATACTCCTGTCAGCTCACCTGTGGCAGCTAATTCTATTTTTAGGAAAAATCGATTTTTAATTCTTGCAAATTTTACTTGAGGTTACTAACTTTACCCACCTGACTGTGGGAATTACCAACTTTTAGTTTGAGGAATAAGGAGAATGTCACATTACAGACAAAATCACATAACACTATTGTTTTGTTTCCAGGACGACTTGTTTTGGATTTTTCCAACAGGATCTCACTTTGTAGTGCTGGCTAGCCTGGAGCTCACTATAAAGGCCAGGCTGGCTTTGAACACACACACAAATCACTTGTCTCTGCTTCTGAGTGCTTGAAGTGAAAGTGGGTGCCACCATGCTGGCTATGTGAGTTTTATTTTATGTGTTCAGGTTGTGATATACAGCACGAGAGACCTTGGTAGGCGCCAAAGCAACTGAGGAACCCAGGAGAGAGACAAAATATGCAGAGAAAGATTGAGTGCAAAGTTTATTTAGGAAGCAGGTATTGCAAGGATAGGGGTAGGGAAGGGCGAGACAGGAGGAGGGGTGGAAGAGAGAGAGAGAGAGAAAGAGAGAGAGAGAGAGAGAGAATCAGTTGCCTGAGCCAGAAGAGAGAGATTTGGAGTGCACAGAGATTCTCTTAAAGGGTTCTTTGCCCCTGAATACAGTACCATGCCCAAAGGGGTGCCAGGTTCCCAAGGGGCAGGACCTAGGTGTGCCTGGATACTAACATTCCTTACTTCTTTTTAAATTAAAAATGTGGGCTAGGCGTTGGTGGTGCATGCTTTTAATCCCAGCACTGCAGAGGTAGAGGTAGGTGAGCTGAACCTATGGAAGGCTCAGAAATGCTGATTTGCTCCCCAGCTCTTTGCAAGGACCCCAGAGAGGTTGGCCCCCTCCCCAGGTGCCCCAGCCACCACGGAGAGGAGAGCCATAGAGGGCTTATACGTGCTTGGGGAAAATACTTTACCTGCAAGAGTGTTCCTTGGCACAGCTCTCACACAGCGGGAAATATCACTTCTGCAGGACAGGTCCCTGGGAAACCAGCACAGGCTGCTCTGTGCTGCAGAGGGGCCCGCCCGCTGCTTCGCAGGAATGGAGATCTGTCTTTTAGTTTGGTTGATGTAGCGCCCATTATTGGGCCCATTATTGGGCGGTCTTTATAGTGGTTAGTATTCTTTGTTGTGGCCTCCTTTCCCCCAGCATCTAGTTTAGTTTCCCCGCCTACTTCTATTTTGCCCTGCTCATGCCTAACATAGTTTCTTTATCAACCAATGGTATTCACAGCATACAGAGGGGAATCCGCCATCAGAAAGGGCAAGTGTTTCAGTTTAGGGAGGCTGAGCCCCCTGCAGACACAGAGGCTAAGTTAATTCTCATGTGTCTCTGAGTTCTCATTTCATGGACCCTTGTGAACCCACACACCCACACCAAAATATTAGCGAGAATTATTATTTGCCATCTTTATTAGTTATATCTGTTTTACTAGGTTACATATTTGTAAAAACTCATAACTCATTTATCAAATGAGTCAAGAGGATTATAGAAAAGTGGTCACTTTCTCTGCAATTTTTTTGTCCCGTTGTGAACAATGGCAGTTACTTAACACGGACTCATTTCTTTATTTTTCAGCTAATTTATGCTTATTTACTTTCAGTAAATTGAGAATCAAGAATTTTAAATAGTTTTTGGAATAGACTCTATATTTGTTTGAATAAAGCATCAAAAAGTATGAAAACACAGTGAAATCTCCTCACCTGTCCCCTTTCACTGTAACAAGTAACCTGTGTCTTTCTCCTTCATTAAGAGAATTTTTTCAATGTGCATGATTTTATCTTATTTTTAATTTTTTAAAAGATGGCATGCCCATATATATTTACATATTTATAAATAAATACTGTAAATGAAATATATTTATATATAAATAGAAGTATATATTTTATGTAAATAAGTTTATATATAAATAAAACTAAATTTTAATTTGTATATAAATATATAGTTAAGTATATGTTCAATTTAGAGTATCACTTTCCAGTATTTTTCCTTTTATTAAAAATAGATTCTTTTTTCATGCAATATATCCTGATTATAATTTCCCCTCCTCTACTTCTCCCAGTTCCTCCCCACCTCCTGTCCCCTCTGGATTCACTCCCTTTTTGTCGCTCATTAGAAAAGAACAGGCTTCCAAGAAACAACAACCAAATATGGAAAAATAAAATGTAATAAGATGACACAAAAACTATCACATCAAGTTGAACATGGCATCCCAACAGGAGAAAGAGAGTCCTGAGAGTAGGCACAAGAGTCAGATACCCAGTTATTCTCAAAGTCAGGATTACCATAAAAATTCTAACTAATAGCTATATACAGAGGGCCTGGTGCAGACCCATGTAGGCCCGTGCTTGCTGCATCCATCCCTGTGAGCTTGCTTAGTTGATTCAGAGGGCCTTGTTCTCCTGGTGTCCCCCATCCTCTTTGGCCTTTACAATGGTTCAGCCTCCTCTTCCACGGGCTTCCCTGATTTCGAGAGGAGAGAGTTGATAGAGACCTCCCATTTAAGCTCTCCAAATAATTTCTGGCTTTGGGTCTACATTGTTCCTATCTAGTGCTACAGGAAGCCTCTATGATGATGACGGCATAAGACACTGATTGATGAGTATAGCAGAATATCATTAGGGTTAATTTATTAATACTTTAAAAAAACAGTAGTGTTTGGTTTTAGCCTCGGTCTACTACTGGGCTATCTATCTATCTATCTATCTATCTATCTATCTATCTATCTCTCTATCTCTATCTATCTATCTATCTATCTATCTATCTATCTATCTATCTATCTATCTATCTATCTATCTATCTCTATCTCTCTCTATCATCTATCTCTATCTATCTATCTATCTATCTATCTATCTATCTATCTATCTCTATCTATCTATCTATCATCTATCTATCTATCTATCTATCTATCTATCTATCTATCTATCTATCTATCTATCTATCTTTCTATCTATCTTCTCTGGTTCTTGGTTACCCAAGTAGTGTTTGGTGTGGGTTCCTTCTGGTGGGATTTGCCTTAAGTTAATTCTAATGCCTGTTTGCTATCCCCACAAGTTCTGTGCCAGTATTGTTCTTGTAAATTTTGTAGGCAGGACATTTTGAGGTCAAAGGTTTTGTAGCTATTTTGATGTCCACATTTCTCTTTTGATAGCCTGCAAAGAAACTTCCCTCAACAAAGAGATGAGAACACAGGGATGCAGGCTTCCTGTATCAACCCACTCATCTTCCCCAAGTTCCATGTGTAGATGTGACCTCAGCAATGGAGCCTGCTGTCAGGTTTTGGAGAGCAGCCCTTGGTTTTAACAACAGATTTGGTTGTTTGCGGGATTTCCATGGGTCCCCTTGGCTAATAACTCAATTGAATGCAACCCAGTCCTAGCACGGGAAGTCTTGCCTGGTGACAGGAGATGACCAGTTGATTCACCATTACTAGGAATGCCCACTAGGATCACCTTCACACATTCCAGGAAGTTTCCACTGCACTAGGCTTCCATGCCTCCCTCCAAAGGCTCCCCCAGTTCCAAGCATCTCTCCCTGCATTCTCTCCTGCCACCTCAGCTTCTCCCCCCTCCCCAAACTGAATCCTTCTGCTCCTGTCCCCATTGTCCCTAGTCCACCCACAAAATCTGTTCTATTTCCCCCTCCCAGGGAGATCCAAGCATCTCCCTAGACCCCTCCTCTTTACCTAGCCTCTCTATACAGATTGTAGTCTGCTTATCATTTACTGATTGGTTAAATATACCCTTATGAGGGAATATATACCATATTAATCTTTCTGAGTCTAGTTTACCTCACTCAGGGTGATTTTCTCTAGCTTAATGTGTTATGATTTAGGGTATAAGTGACCATGGCAGATAATCCTGCTGGTGTGACAAACCGCACAACAGGTAAGGGACAGACAGACATGCCATATGTATCACTACAGGGGATCACTAAAACTGGGGATCACTACAACATGGGAAGCTCCTTCATCCAAATAGTCAGGCTCTGTTTCACTTTGTCACGGCTCACCTCCAAACCACCCTGGAGGACTTAGAGTTCTCAAAAAACTATCACTGCCTCTTATAAAAATCTGTCAAAAGAAAGATTTCACAGAGCAGGCATGGCAGAATGAGATCTGACTGCCACAAACTGTCTTCTGGCCTCAACATACAAGTCATGGCTCAAACACACCCGCGCCTCCCCAACAAACACAACACAGAAAAGAGTACTTTTTTATTTTGTGTATGTGCGTTTGTGCCTGATTGTATCAGTGTGCAAGATACACACACCTGAGGAGGAGGAGGAGGAGCCTGAGGTGGTCCAGAGAGGGCAGAGTGGATCCCTTGGACAAGGAACACAGACTCGGGTCACCCCAATACCATGTCCCGACGTAGTGTCAGTCTCATGGTGTTTCTGTAGAAGAGAACTGAGAAATCCATACATCAAGAGCCTTGTAAAATGCAGTGGTGGAGACATGAGGTAGGCAGGTTCCAGCGAAGCTGGAGACCTCTGCTGTAGATCTGGCTCTCTTGCTGCCTGGCTTCTCTGACTTCGTGTTAGTGGAAGGTAGGGGTCTCCAGGTACACACTGAAACCAGCAACATGGCTGTTAGGCCTCGGTGGTGAGCAGCCATTGGTTATTTGCGTTTGGAGATAATACAAGATGATTTGTCTTTGATCCTGCAACATTCCATCCAGCTCTCTGCAAGCAAGAAAGTTCACCAAACCGAGGGAGCTAAGGGGATGGGAGTGATGTCACCCCTGGGTGCCATTTGGGGACATGGTCTATGCAGATGAGGGTTGCATAGGGGCTGCCACATCCGCACACACCCTCTGCAGAAATGCAAGGGATTTACAGCCCAGTTTGGAAGGAAGCGCGGGTCCTTGGTGACATCTGGAAGCATGAATCGGGTATGTACATCCGGGTCGATCCTGTAGTGTGAACAGAGAAGTGACCATGTGTTCAGAGCGCAGGGCCCATGGGGCTGAGTCTGGTCTGCAGGACATACTTATCAGGCAGGGGAGATACCATGATCACGTAGGTGGTTTTCCCAGGGTAAGGCTAGCCCAGTGCACTTCGGGGGTGTTGACCCCTGTGATTTCCCCAAATGAGGAAACTCTACTGCATAATTTTTGTTAGTGGGGGCCTGCGTTCACACTCTTCTCTCTTATCCTTGTTAAAAAAATAGATATCTCATTTCTTTTTACTTGGTCTTGTTCTCCTTTTTAAAAATTTTTCTTTTTAGTTTTCTTTTCTATCAGCATTTGCCTAGGTTGTCAACCTTGTGTCTCTGGAGCCAGGCTGGCCTGGTCTGCAAAACAAAAAGAGAAATGATGTGTTTGGGAAATTATGTCCTATGTTTATGAGGACATCCCTTCTATTCTGGATCTTTTGTGTTAAAGTCCAGGGGCACTGTAGGAAACTCTTGTCTTAAATTTTAGTTTGATACTAAAGACCCCCCTTCTTTCCTTCCTGTATTTAATATGCACCAGACCCTGGCTTTGTACCAGCACACCCCTAGCTGAAAGACAGCAACCATTGCTAGGAAGCAATTCTTCTGGTTAATTAAAAACAAAATAAAGCACCCTTTGTGATTTTATTATCTTCCTAACATAAATTGGCTTCAAATGCTCCAGTCTCTTTATAGCCACCAATCCCTCGGATATGGCCTGGGATTCCACCGGGCTCTGCCCGTGGTCCCTGTGGTCTCTAGCCACACTGGCAACCCCAGTCCACTCTCGCCCCTGAGGGTCCCTCTCTACTCCGGGTCAAGTTCATCCATCTCCCTCCAGTCTGGACTCCCTGAGCACTGGCACCACACTAGAGGCCTTTCCCAGTGTCCCCGAGCTGCCAGGTTCATAATGTTCTTGCGTGCTGAGGAGCGGCCTCCTGCTCTGGATGTTTGGCCATGGTGAAGCCTAAATGACAAAGGAGATGCTGCAGGGACTTATCAACCATCTCTTTTGTGCAGCTGGTTAGTGCCTTCTACTGTTGGCTGGAAGGCTGGTGGTTCAAGGCCACTCAGGGACTGCAACTCTTACCCTTAAAAAAAACACTTTTCCAGATTTGCAGCTACTTGTGTGCTGACTTGGCAACTGGAAAGTGCACACTCCTACGTCCTTCTCAGAAATTCCAACGCCTACTAAAAGCCCTACTATATACTATCTCATGAATTTTGCCTGTCACACGTTGTCTGTTTATGTCCTGGCCTCTGGCAGGGAAAACAACAAAGTCAATTTGTATTTTGGGAGTGGGAGTGCTGAGGGGACGCCTGTGGACAACGCCCTCCTGCTGTCTTTGGCTATTTGTGGATGGCGAGAGTGGGAATCCTTTCTTAATAAAGGAAAATAATGGACAGCAAGTCACCAAAGCACAGGAAACAGACTAGATTTTAATAAAACCATTAAACTTTACACCACTGGCTAAAGATATGCATATGACAAGGGCGACCTCAAAGTAATTCCTAATCACAACCTCTAGAACCGATTTCTTTCGAAAACCATGTGATGTGGAAAAACCAAAATAAATCACAGAAACGCGCAGGCCCGTTCCCGTTTGGAAAGGAGTCCCTAACCTGGTGGTGACAGTTTTGGCCTGGTTTGGTGGGCGGCGTCTATGGAAGGCTCTGGGTTTATTTTACTCCCCAGCTCTTCGGAAGGACCCCAGAGCAGTTTGCCCCCTTTCCAGGTGCCCCAGACACCGCGGAGAGGAGGGCTATGGAGGGCTATCAGGTGCTTGGGGGAAATACTGCACCTGCAAGAGTGGCATCACCCCACCGACTTCACAGTTAGCGACTGCCCTCACCACCCAACTGAGGCATGGACGCGTGCACTCGGTTCTGCTCTCAACCCAGTGGCGTTGTAGAAATCACTTCTGCAGCACAGGCAGGTTGAAGGAAGCCTCGGAAACCGGTCCACGCCTGGATGAGCTTTACTGAGACTTGGGTGAGCACCTACTTTAGGGCTCATTGCCCGGCATGTAGTACTCTGTGTTGTGTCTTGAGCAAGCATGGTTTGAATCTGAGTCACGACAATTACCATCTTTCCCGTCTGGCGTGCTGCTTTCTTGCCCCCATGCTCCCACGCCTAGTTAATGTCTTGACACAGACTCCAGTCTCCCTAGTTCAAGTCCCGCTGACATGGAGGAACTCAAACACTATTAGTATAATTTGCAGCTTGGAGTCTTCTCTGTCAATCATGCTGTCTCAGGTGGAATCAAAAAATCTCCTCACCTCAATCACCTTAGGCCCAGGGTATAGTAAGCACCATTCTTTTCTTTTTTAAAGAGTTTTTTTTTTTTTTTTTTTTTAAAAAAAAAAAAAAACAGACCAAAGCTTGTGTTGCACCTCTGAAATTCAGAGAAGTCCAACCTGAGTTTAAGAACCATACCAGCGGGATTAGGAATTTAGGGTGCATCTAAGCAGGACCCTAGGTCTACATTAATAAGGTAGTGCCTCCTGTCCTTTTCTGTCCATACAGGAGACACAGCAAGTCCCCACAGAGGAGGTTTCCTTGGAAGTGCTGCACAGAATTGCACAGAAAGTTCTGCACTTTGATGCCTGTGTGGCTGACTTTTCAGAGAAGGACTGCCCTGTGGTGGTCAGCGCAGGCAACAGTGAGCTCAGTCTCCAGCTGTGACTGACTGGCCAGCAACTCCGTGAAGGCTCTTTCGAGGTTACCTGCATGTGATGCAGGTGGGTTTCCTCCTCTGTGAGTTGAGTTTTGTTTTTGTTTTTGATACAACTTCTAGTGATGTACCTATTACTGATCTGGAACTATGTAGCCCAGTTATCC
Organism: Arvicola amphibius; assembly: GCF_903992535.2. Taxonomy (NCBI): domain Eukaryota; kingdom Metazoa; phylum Chordata; class Mammalia; order Rodentia; family Cricetidae; genus Arvicola; species Arvicola amphibius. The sequence goes on along the minus strand of NC_052060.1, from coordinate 8,176,232 downwards.
TTGAACTCATGATCCTCCTGCCTCAGCTTTCCAAGGCCTAGGATTAGCACACCTGACTTTCTTCTGTGACTTGGGATGAGAGGGAAAACCTTCTGAGATGGGACCTGAGAAGCCTTGCAATCCCAGGGTACAGAGGGGTCCACAGCTTGGCGACAATGAAATCAGCCCTAGTCCTATTCCTCTTTAGGTGCCACTCCCCAGTAGCACAAGCAGTCTGAGCCAGGTCAGGGTGAGGTGTGCCTGGAACTGGCTTTTGAATACCTCATGAGCTAAGACTGGTTACAGTGGGTCACCACCACGAGCCCACAGGTGTGAGCCCACAGCTCCCCAAGTCTAGGCTTCAAGGACTCCCTTGGAGTAAGCACCATGTTTGAGCAACACCCCTAGCCCTGGTTTTGGTCGTGTCAGCATGATGCAGGGTCTGAATGTTCCTATCTGGTATTTTGTCTCAGTAATAACACATTAGGTGGGAAAGCTCGTTTTCTATGTTCTGCCCTCCCCTTTATGTGTCCTCCCCACCCCCATTACTCCGTGGTGGCTCCTAGTAATGGAGTCTCAACTGGCCGTTTCCTTAACCAGGCAAGGATTCCAGTGCTAGGACTGGGCTGCATTCAATTCAGTTGTTGGCCAAGGGTGCCCCAGGAAAATCTCCAAACCACCCAGGCTGCTGCTAAGACACAGGGCTGTTCTCCAGAAACTGCCAGCAGGACCCATTGCTGAAGTAACATCCACATATGGAACATGGGGAAGTCAAGCTGGGTCATACAGGAAGCCAGCATCCCTACCTTCTAGTCTATTGGGTGAGAGAAGGTACTCTGTGGGCTATCAAAAGAGAAAAGCAGATGCCAACCAACCCAGTCACAAAATCCTTGACCTACAAAATGTCCTGCCAACAAAATAAGAAGGACAATGGTGGAACTGAACTCGTGGGAAAAGCAAATCAGTGTCTGAATTGGCTTAAGGCCCCCTCCACAAGAAGGAACACACACCCAACAAATGTCTGGGTAACCAAGAAAGAGAGTAGATAGTGGAAAAAAGAAAGAAAGAAAGAAAGGTCAAAGACAGACAGACAGATAAATAGTTGATAGGACAATAGTAGATAGCCCCAAGACCTAGGATAAAACCAAACACTAGTAATATATATATATATATATATATATATATATATATATATATATGTTTTTGCCCTGGGCCTCTGAGCTATCTACTAGTGGGCTATCTATCTGTCTAGCTAGCTAGGTAGCTAGCTACCATCTCTCTCCTTTTTTATAGTTTTGCACAAAAACACTGTCCACAGGAGGTATGTGGCCCCTGATACTGGGTCCTTTTATAACAGCTAGTCAAAGGCTCCTCATAATATTGCTTAGTTAGACTATCAAGAGGGATTCCTACAGATTCAATGCAATGCCCATCAAAATCCCAGCAAAATTCTTCAAAGACCTCAAAAGAACAGTACTCAACTTCATATGGAAAAGCAAAAAACCCAGGATAGCCAAAACAATCCTTTACAATAAAAGAACTTCTGGAAACATAACATTCCCTGACTTCAACCTCTACTACAGAGCTACAGTACTGAAAACAGCCTGGTATTATCATAAAAACGAACAGGAAGAACAATGGAACCAAAGGGAAGACCCAGATATCAATTCACACAAATACCTGATTTTTTTGATAAGGGGACAAAATATATCAAATGGAAAAAAGAAAGCATATTTAACAAGTGGTGCTGGCATAACTGGATATCAACATGTAGAAGAATGAAAATAGACCCATATCTATCACCATACACAACACTCAAGTCTAAATGGGTCAAAGACCTTGACATAAAATTAGCCACACTAAACCTTATGGAAAAGAGATTCGGAAGTACACTTGAATGCATTGGCACAGGAAAGTGGCAGAGGACACACTTTCCCTCGCAATTTACCTCTTCCTTCTCACAGGAGAAGGGGACACAACCCCCATGAGACCATAAGGCTCACCCTTTCCATTTTGTTTTCTTCTGTTTCTGACAGAGCCCCAGGCTGAACTAGCTTGAATTCCTGATTCAATTCAAGATGAAGTCTCAATCCTGAATATCTATGCCCCTAGTATAAAAGCACACACATATGCAAAAGAAACATTACTAGAACTCAAATCACACATCAAACCCGACAAACCAATAGTAGAAGATTTCAACACTCCTCTTTCACCAATGGGCAGGTCAACCAGACAGAAACTTGACAGAGAAATAAGAGAACTAATAGACGTAATGAATCAAATGGACTTTAACAGACATCTATAGAACATTCCACCCCACCAGGACATACACCTTCTTCTCAGCACCTCATGGAACCTTCTTCAAAATTGATCACATACTTGATAACAAAGCAAACATCCACAGATACAAAAAAAAAAAAATGGAGCAAACCACCTGTGTCTTATCAGATAGCCATGGAATAAAGTTAGAATTTAACAACAATATCACCCCCAGAAAGCCTACAAACTCATGGAAACTGAAACAGTCAACTACTGAACCACCTCTGGGTCATGGAAGAAACAAAGAAAGAAATTAAAGTCTTCCTTGAATTCAACGAAAATGAAGACACAACATACCCATACCTATGGGACACTATGAAAGCAGTGCTAAGAGGGAAGTTCAGAGCACTAAGTGCACTCATAAAAAACAAAACAAAACAGAGAAAGCTCACATAAGAGACTTAATAGACTTAATAGCACACCGGAAAGCTCTAGAAAAAAAGGAAGCAGACTCACCCAGGAGGAGTAGAAGACTGGAAATATTCAAACAGAGGACTGAAATCAATTAAATAGAAACACAGAAAACAATCCAAAGAATCAATGAAACAAAGAGCTGGTTCTTTGACAAAATCAACAAGACTGACAAACCCCTATCCAAACTAATCAAAAGGCAGAGAGAGAAAACTCAAATTAAGAAGAACAGAAACGCAAAGGGGGCCATAACAACAGACACTGAGGAAATTCAAAAAATCATTAGGTCTTACTACAAAAGCCTGTAATCCACAAAATGGGAAAATGCAAAAGAAATGGACTTTTTTAAAAAGATAAACACAACATACCAAAATTAAATCAAGACCAGGTGAAAAATTTAAATAGACCTATAAATCACAAGGAAATAGAAGCTGTCATCAAAAATCTTCCCCCGCCAAAAAAAGCCCAGGTCCAGATGGTTTTAGTGCAGACTTCGACGAGAATTTCCAAGAAGAGCTAATACCTACACTCTTTAATGTGTTCCACATCATAAAAACAGAAAAGCCATTGCAAAACTCTTTTTATAAAGCTACAGTTACCCTGATACCAAAACTATACAAAGACCCAACCAAAAAAGAGAATTACAAACCAATCCACTCATGAACATTGATGCAAAAATTCTCAATAAGCGAAACCAAGAACACATAAAAAAATCATCCATTATGATCAAGTAGGCTTCATCCCAGAGATGTAGGGCTGCTTCAACAGACAAAAATCAATCAATGTAATCCATCATATAAATAAACTAAAAAAAAAAAAAACCATATGATCATTGCATTAGATACCAAGAAAACATTTGACCAATTTCAACACCACTTTATGATAAAGGTCTTGGAGAGATTAGGGATACAAGGATCATATCTAAATATAATAAAAACAATATAAAACAAGCTGACAGCTAACATCAAATTAAATGGAGAGAAACTCAAACAATTCCACTAAAATCAGGAACAAGACAAGGCTGTCCACTCTCTCCATATCTCTTCAACATAGTGCTTGAAGTTCTAGCAATAGCAATAAGACAACATAAGGAGATGAAGGGGATTCAAATTGGAAAGGAAGAAGTCAAACTTTTGTTATTTGCAGATGATATGATAGTGTACATAAGTGACCCCCAAAACTCCCACAGCTCATAAATATCTTCAGTGATGTGGCAAAATACAAGATCAATTCAAAAATGTCAGTAGCCCTCCTATACACAAAGGATAAAGAAGCGGAGAGGAAAATCAGAGAAACACCACCTTTCAAGATAGCCACAAATAGCATTAAGTATCTTTGGGTAACACTGTCAAAAAAAATGAAAGATCTATTTGACAGGAACTTTAAGTCTTTGAAGAAAGAAATTGAAGAGAATACCAGAAAATGGAAAGATCTCCCATGCTCTTGCATTGGTAGGATCAAATTAGTAAAAATGGCAATTCTACCAAAGGCAATCTGTAGATTCAATGCAATCCCCATCAAAATCCCGACAAAATTCTTCACAGACCTTGAGTTAACAATAATCAACTTTATATGAAAAAACAAAAAAACCCAGGATAGCTAAAACAATCCTATACAATAAAGTATCTTCCGGGGTCATTACTATTCCTGACATCAAACTCTGTTATAGAGCATCAGCAATGAAAGTAGCTTGCTATTGGCATAAAAAACAGATACGTTGACCAATGGAATCGAATTGAAGAGTCAGATATGAATCCACAAACCTATGAACATCTGATTTTTGACAAAGAAGCTAAAATTATACAATGGAAGAAAGAAAGCATCTTTAACAAATGGTGCTAGCATAACTGGATGTCAACCTGTAGAAGAATGAAAATAGATCCATACCTATCACCATGCACAAAACTCAAGTCCAAATGAGGATTAAAGACCTCAATATAAATCATACCACACTGAACCTGACAGAAGAGAAAATGGAAGTAGCCTGCAATACATGGGCACAGGAGACCTCTTCCTATGTATAACCCCAGTAGCACAGCCAATAAGAGCAACATTGAATAAATGGGACCTCCTGGAACAGAGAAGCTTCTGTAAAGCAAAAGACACTGTCATTAAGACAAAAAGTCAATCTACCAAATGGGAGAAGATCTTCACCAACCCCACATCAAAGGTCTGGTCTCCAAAATATATAAAGAACTCAAGAAACTAGACCTTAAAATTCTAAATAACCCAATTACTGAACTGAACATAGAATTCTCAACAGAAGAATTTCAAATGGCCAAAAGATTCTTAAGGACATGTTCAACTACCTTAGCTATCAGGGAAATGCAAATCAAAACAACTTACACCTGTCAGAATGGCTAAAATCAAAAACACCAATGATAGCCTATGCTGGAGAGGATGTGGAATAAACAGGGACACTCATCCATTTCTTGTGGGAATGCAAACTTGGGCAACCACTTTGGAAATCAGTGTGCGGATTCTCAGAAAGTTGGAAGTCAACCTACCTCAGGATCCAGCAATCCCACTCTTGGGAATATACCCAAGAGAAGCCCAATCCTACTATAAAAGCATTTGTTCAAGTATGTTTATAGCAGCATTATTTGTAATAGCCAGAACCCGGAAACAACCTAGAAGCCCCTCAATGGAAGAATGGATTCAGAAAGTGTGTCACATCTACACATTAGAGTACTACTCAGCGGTAAAAAAAAAAAAAAAAAAAAAACAAAAAAAAAAACCGACATCTTGAATTTTGCATGCAAATGGATGGAAATAGAAAACACTATCCTGAGAATACCCAGACCCAAAAATATGAATATGGTATGTACTCACTCATTAGTGGATTTTAGCCATAAAAAGGGACATTGAGCCTATAGTTCACGATCCTAGAGAAGCTAAGTAATAAGGTGAACCGAAAGAAAAACATGTATAGATCCTCCTGGAAATTGGAAGTAGACAAGATCGCTAGGAAAAAGTTGGGAGCATGCGGATCCGGGTGATGTGGGGGGAAGGGGAGAGGGGGAGAGAGAAGGGAGAAGGGGAGGGTTTGGGTAGAGCTTGGGGGAATGGAATGGTTGAGATGGAGGAAGGATGGATATGGGAGCAGGGAAGGAGATATCTTAATTGAGGGAGCCATTTTGGGGTTGGCAAGAGGCTTGGCTCTGGAGGGATTCCGAGGATTCCATGGGGATGACACCAGCTAGGACCCTGGGCAGTGAAGGAGAGGGTGCCTGAACTGGCCTTGTCCCGTAGTTAGACTGATGGCTATCTTGAATATCACCATAGAACCTTCGTCAGGCGACAGAAGGAGATAGAGACAGAGTCCCACATCAGAGCAATGGACTGAAATCTCAAGGTTCAGTTGAAGAGCAGAAGGAGGGAGAAGATGACCAAGAAAGTCAGGACCACGAGGGGTTGGTCCACCCACTGAGACAGTGTACTTGAGCAAATGGGAGCTCAACAAAGCCAGCTGGACTGGGAGTGAACCAGCATGGGATCAAACTGGACCCTCTGAATGTGGCTGACAATTGGGGCTGACTGAGAAGCCAATGATAATGGCACTGGGATTTGCCTTTACTTTATGTCCTGGCTTTTGGGGATCCTATTCTATTTGGATGCACATCTTCCTAAGCCTGGATAGAGGGAGGAGGGCCTTGGACTTCCCACAGGGCAGGGTACCCTGCCCTCTCTTAGGACTGGAGGGGGATGGGGATGGGAAGAGGGAGTGAAAATTTTGATTGGTATTATTTATAAAGTAATTTTAAAAAGAAAGTTGTTACTAGGAAATAATGAAAAAAAAGAAAATAGGTATTGGCTTTTAGAAATTATTCGTTAGGAAATTAGGTACTGTGTTAATGAGAAAACATAGAGAATTTGAAATTTGGAGTTTTTTGCCTGAAAGCCAGAGCATTTTTGGTAACTGTCAAAATCTAGGTTGGTACTCCACTCCAGCCTTTTTTCCCCTTGGTTCCTGTACTTAACATGCACCAGACCCTGACTCTGGAACAGCACATCCCTTCTCAAAGCATGTTTTAAATTCAGTAAGTACTTTACCCCTAATTGATACCCTTGTTGGAAAGCAATTCTCCTGTTTTTTTGTTTTTTGGGGCTTTTTTTGGAGTGTGGTGGGGTTGTTTTTGTTTTTGCTGTTGTTGTTGGGGCTGGCTCACTTGCTGCCTGACTTCTCTGACTTCCTGTTGATGGAAGATAGGGATCTGTCTCTACACAGGGAAACCAGCGACAAGGCTGTTAGCCCAAGGCTGTGAGCAGCCATCGACTATTTGGAAACTGGGGCTAATTCAAAATGATTCGTCTCTGATCCTGCAACACTCCATCCAGCTCTCCTCAAGCAAGCAAGTTCACCAAGCAAATGTGGCAAAGAGGATGCCTGTGATGTCACCCCTGGGTGCCGATTGGAGGCGTGGTCTATGCAGATGAGGGTCGCACAGGGCCTGTCCAGTCCACACCATCTGAGGAAACAAGATGGATTTCCAGAGCCACTTGGAAGGGTTCGCTGGTCTGCGGGGTACAGAGAGTCGAAGGAATGGGGTGCGCGTCCAATAAGGTCCTGGAGTATGCACGGCGAAGACACCCTGTGTTCAGAGCGCATGGCCGGTTGTGCTGAGTCTGGGCTGCAGGACAGCAAAGCATACTTACCTGGCAGGGGAGATACCATGATCATGCAGGTGGTTTTCCCAGGGTGTGTGCGGTTTTTTGTTTTGTTTTGTTTCTTCTTTTATCTCTCTCTTTTCTTCACTTGTCTACCTGTGGTCAATCTTGCCAAGCAAACTGAAGACCTCGGCCTCATAAATAATATCTTTAGGAAGTTAGTCCCTGGATTAATGAGAACATTTCTTCAACTCTGGAGTTTTTGATTTTTGTCCAGAAGCACTTGTAGGAAACTATGTCACAAATATTGGTTTGATACTCCAGATTTTCCTTTATTCGTTTCTGCAGTTAACCCAAGCTCTCCTAGGGCTCCACCGGTCTCCCCGGTGTGGTGCTTAGCCCCCAATCCCACGCCCAGGCCAACCTCGGCCCGCGTCTGTCCCTCTCCACTCCGGGTCAAGTTCTTCCATCTCCATCCAGTCCGGACTCCCTGAGCACTGGCATCTCACTCGCCACACGTGTCCCGCTGAGGCTCCAGCACACACCTGGGGTGACGAGCCCCATGCGCGTCCATGCTCAGGGTCTGCAAAAAACCTGACCCTAATGCTCACCTGGGCTCCTTAACTGAGTCCTGATGGGCGCACCGAAAGCGACTCCACCAGCATGGAGCCCTAGGCGGCCCCATCTCCCAGGTGGCAGCAGGGACCCAGCGTCATGGAGGCGCCGGGTTCATAACGTTCGCGTGAGATCTGGAAGCGGTCATGTGCCGCAGGGAGCCCGGCAGATTGGCTTCTAGGCCTCCTGTTCAGGATGCTCGGCTGCGACATGGTGAATATCTCAGGTGTGGCCGCCACGGTGACACCTGGCTCACCAAGGAGATGCAGCTGTGTCTTGTCAAAGTCTCTGTGACTCAATGCGTTACTGCGTTATGCTGTTAACCGAGAGGTTGGTGGTTCGAGCCCACTCAGGGACTACAATATTTAGGCTTTTAACAACTTTCTAAATTTACAGTCCCTTGTGTGTTGACTTGGCAATGGAAACACTCCTACTTACTTCTCTGAAATACCGGAAGCCCACTAAATAAGAAAACAAAAGCCCTATGTACTTAAGGTACCTAAGGCCTTACCTTTCTGTCACACGCTATTTATAGCCTGTCCTGTGGCAGAGAAAACAATAAAGCCAATTTTATTTTGCAGGGTGAGGTGGAGAGGGGGACACCTGTGGACAACCCCACCTGCTGTCTTTGGTCTATTTGGGGATGGCGAGAGTGGGAATCCTTTCTCTCTCTCTCTCTCTCTCTCTCTCTCTCTCTCTCTCTCTCTCTCTCTCTCTCTCTCTCTCTCTCTCTCTCTCTCTTTCTCTCTTTCTTTTGGTTTTTAGAGACAGGGTTTCTCTGTGGCATTGGAGCCTGTCCTGGAACTAGCTCTAGTAGACCAGGCTAGCCTCGAACTCATAGAGATCGCCTGTCTCTGCCTCCCGAGTGCTGGGATTAAAGGCATGCGCCACCACTGCCCGGCAGGAATCCTTTATTAATAAAAGAAAATTATAGAAACCAAAGCACAGGAAATGGTCCAGATTTTAATAAAACTGGTAAACTTTACACTGCCAGCTAAAGATATGCATATGACAAGGATGACGACAATGTAATTGGTAATCATAACTTCTAGAACAGATTTATTTTGAAAATCATGTGGTGTGCAAACACCAAAATAAATCACAGAAACGCCAGACCTAGCCGTGTTTAGTAAGGAGTCCAGGGACTGGCAGTGATGGCTTTGGACACTGTAGGCGGGCAGAGTCTAGGGAAGGCTCTGGACCTCTGGTTTGATCCCCAGCCCTTCGGAAGGACCACAGAGCAGTGTGTGCCCTCCCCAGTCGCCCCAGCCACCGCGGAGAGGAGGGCGATGGAGGGCTATCAGGTGCTGGAGGGAAATACTGCACCTGCAAGAGTGGCATCGCCTCACCGACTTCAGTTAGTGACTGCCCTCACCACCCAACCGAGACACGGACGCGTGCACTTGGCACCATTATAAACCCAATAGCGTTGGAGAAATCACTTCTGCAGGACTGGCTGGTTGAAGGAAGCCTCAGCAACAGGTCCATGCCTGGCTGAGCTTTACTGAGGCTTGGGTGAGCACCCACTTTAGGGCACATTGCTTGGCACGTAGAACTCTGTGTTGTGGCCAGAGCAACTATGGTTCAAATCTGCATGACGACAATTATTGTCCTTCCCATCTGGTCTGGAAAGCAGCTTTATTGCCTCCATGCACCCACACCTAGCTAATGTCTTGACACAGACTCCAGTCTCCCTAGTTCAAGTCCCACTGACATGGAGGAACTCAAACATTATTAGTACACTTTGCAGCTTGGAGTCTTCTCTGTCAATCATGCTGTCTCAGGTGGACTCACAAAATCACCTTCACTGTCAATCACACCAGGCCCAGGGCATAGTAAGCACCATCTTTGAGCCACACCCCTAGCCCTGGTTTTGGTCGTGTCAGCATGATGCAGGCCCTGAATGTTCCTATCTGGTATTTTGTCTCAGTAATAACACATTAGGTGGGAAAGCTTGTTTTCTATGTCCTGCCCTCCCCTTTATGTGTCCTCCCCACCCTCATTACTCATGGTGGCTCCTAGTAATGGAGTCTCAACTGGCCGTCTCCTTCACCAGGCAAGGATTCCAGTGGTAGGACTGGGCTGCATTCAGTTCAGTTGTTGGCCAAGGGTGCCCCATGGAAATCTCCAAACCACCCAGGCTGCTGCTAAGACACCTGCTCTCCAGAAATTATCAGCAGGACCCATTGCTGAGGTAACATCCACATATAGAACATGGGGAAGTCAAGCTGGGTCATACAGGAATCCTGCATCCTTACCTTCTAGTGTCTATTGAAAGAGAAAACAGATGCCAACCAACCCAGTCACCAAACCCTAGACCTATGAAATGTCCTGCCTACAAAATAAGAAGGATAATTGTGGCACAGAACTTGTGGGAATAGCCAACCTGTGTCTGATTTGACTTAAGGCCCACTCCACAAGAAGGAACCCACACCCAGCACTTGCTTGTGTAGCCAAGAACCAGCGTAGATTATATATATATATATATATATATCTATTATATATATAGATATATTAGATATTATTATATATATATATATATAAATAGATATGAAAGACCTGGATAAATCCAGACCCCTCTAGCAGAAAAAATAGAACCAAAATTCTAAGCAAGGAGAGAAGAATCAAAAATCTAGGTTAACCGGTTCAGTGACTGTGTTTCAGGAACTAGCTGAAGAGAAAGTTAGATTATAATCTTGAGAAACAGGGAGTTACCCCTTGTGATTATCACTGGTATTTTCAGAATTTGTCAATGATCACTGATACTTTTGGAATTTTCCAATGATGCCCTCCCTATCCCCTTTGGATGCTTTCTTCCCTTAAATGCTCCTCCAAAGTACTCGGGGTCAAACTCTCTACCCCTGTGTGGGAAATGAGTTTTGGCCCCAGTGCACTGGTTCCTACTCTGTCAATAAACTTCATGTGATTGCAGCGCGGATGGTCTCTCATGAGTTCCTGAGGGGTCATGTTATCCTGAGACTTGGGTGAGAGTCTCCCTGCTTCAGAGGTCTTTCAGATAGATAGATAGATAGATAGATAGATAGATAGATAGATACAGAGATAGATACAGAGATAGATAGATAATAGATAGCCCAGTAGTAGACAGCCCAGAGACCTAGGGTAAAACCAAACACTACTGGTTTATAAAAAAGATTTTACCCTATGTCTATGGGTACCTACTACTGGGCTATCATCTATCTATCTATCTATCTATCTATCTATCTATCTATCTATCTACCTATCAACCATCTCTCTCCCTGATTGGCTGATTTGGCGAAGGGTCAGGCAGAATATAGCTACACAAATGCTAACGGAGATACAGAGAGAAGGAAGGCAGAGTCCAGGAGATGTCATGTAGCCACCAGAGAAGTGGGATGTCAGAGAATTAGTGATAGATCATAGCCATGTGGCATTACACAGATTAATAGAAATGGGTTAAAGTAAGAACTAGCAAGTAATAATCTGAGGCATTGGCCGAATAATTATAATTAATATTAAGCCTCATAGTATACTTTATAAGCAGTCATGGGACCAGGCAGAACACAGAAATGCTTCCAGCTACAGTTCATTTTGTTTCCCTTTAGTTTGCTCTGCATGATGATTTCATGAACGTGTTGTACAGTGTGTGTACGACATTCTACTGAAGCTAAATATATGACCCCGAGGATGCAATATGTCTAGTTTCTCTGTAGACTACTGGGTATACACGGAGCAGCCCATGCCATCAGTATCCATATCTAAGATGCCATCTGTCTGTGTAGCCCATGGCTGGGAAATCATTGTGCAGCCCAAGTTGCCTGGAACTTGCTGATACAGATCCACGCCTGTGAGTTGTGGGTTTACAGGAGTTTGACAGCTCACCTGACTAAAGAAGACTCTTAAGAGTGAAAAGTTGAAAATTGCTTTTTATTCATAAAACATTCATTTGATCAATGAAGGCTTTAAGACAGCTGTCATTACAGACAGTGTATAGCCTTAGCAAACTATTAAAACAATGGAAACAATAAAAGAAATAACAAAAAATAACAAAAACTCACACTAAAATGAAGAAAACCAAAAATCTAATGCACAGATATGCCAAGATATAAACCAAAGAAAACAATCTAAAACATAACAAAAACAAACAAATTAAACAAAATTCCCACTTTCCCTTGGAATATTCTTTAAGAAAAAGCAAATCAATAACATGAGCCATGAGGAAGTGGATGAGTCTCTGTAGGGAATTATCATCACTAATACTTGTGTGTGATGTGGGGTCAGCATCAGCTCTGCACTAGAGAGAATCTTAGGCTTTGGGTGTGGTATGTCTGGATAGCAGTGTGACAGAGTCTTCCTTGTCAGATTCCACATCACATATGGAGTCAGCTTGCCAAAGCCCTTGACAGTAGCTGACAGAATGACTCTTGCTCACCCACATATCTCCCTCCATGTTGTTTTGCCCACACTGGGGCCACTTGGTGGTGGATGTTAGGCTTCTGAGTAGTTTGTGGGGTGTCCTCTGAATCTCATGCTTATTTCTGATGCAGTCTTTTCTCTGCAAACCGTGAGCCATCAGAAGTGGGTCAGATTGTTGCTGGATCCTCTGATGATGGGTTGATAGTTGTCTCAATGTTGTGCTCACAGCAGAAAGGGACATGGCTTTTTCAGGGGAGGCCTGGATCCTGGAGTGTAGAATGTTATGCCTTCAAGGTGTCTCTGGTTTCCCTCAGGCTTCTCAGTTCTCTTACGAAGTTCTGTCAGAGAAGAAATGGAAATCAGACATAGAAACAGTCTCTCTGGGGGCACTGGAAAGAACAAAATCAGGCCTATTCACCCCTAGTAAAGAAAAGTCAAGGAAGAAAACCCACACCGTGAATCCCCTGGTTGGTGGGAATGGGGCTCAATGGTGGCTCACTTGCCTGGCACAGAGCGCTCCTGCTGCAGCAGCTCCATCTGCAGGAGGCTCTCCTCCTGGGCTGTGGTCTGTTCCAGTTCATGCTGGAGATGTTCAAACCTAGAGGAGAAAGGCAGTTGGGACACAGGCCTGGTCATTTTTTGAGCCCCCACCAGTTAGAAGATCCATTGCCTTTTCCTTGAGTTCATTGACTGTTTCCCCAAGGGAAAAAGGGTCTGAGTGCCCCTGGGATGGATATTTTCCTCAAAGTTTAAACTGGAAAATACACTGTGCTGGGCTTGAAAAGAAACAGCATTTTTCAACAGTTCAAAAACATTATTTGGAGAAATATCAATATCTGAGTCACAGTTCAGTAAAGATATTCCTGGCCTTAATTAGATACCAGGTGAATGTGAGCAACCTATAAAAGAATCTATGTCTGCCCTCTAGTGGAGCCTCCACAACACTGCAGAGAAGGCTCTGATTATTCCTACAGCTCAGAACCTGCATGGGGTTAATTTGTCAACTCCTAATCTGTTTATGGCCAGAGTAAATCTTCTCACAGGAAACTGATGAACCCTGCAGAGAGCCTGCAATCAGCTGGAGTGTGCTGCTTTCAAGTCACCCAAAGACTACAAACTTCTCTCTAAATATGATGTTCCTGAAGGAAAATAAAGTGGCAGAGGACACACTGTCCCTCGCAATTGACCTCTTTCTTCTCACAGAAAAGAGGGGACACAACCCCCATAAGACCAAAGACCAAACATATTGTTTCTTCATCAAAAGTTCGTGGTTATTAGCCAACTTGACACTGTGAGGTATTCTTTTCCTGGATGTGGGTGGGAGCCTTGCCAAATAGACTAAAACCCAAACAGGTCAGAGACCCCGAAACAGAGGATCCACTAGACTCCACCTGCTTCTGTCAGTCCGTGCTCCTACCTCGTCTGGGACTCAGTGAAGTGATGCTGCAGCTTTACTGCCAAGTCCTTTTGCTGGGTGACCAGTTCCTTCTGCTTCAGTAGGGACTGGAGGTGTTCCTCCAGTCTTTGATGTTCCTGTTCATTAGAGGATTGTGTTCTTAGGGCAGCGTTGTCTGCACACATGTATACGTGTGTGCATGCATGTACACAAACACAAACAAAGCACTTACACACTCCTGGTCATCACAAGTACATGGATGCTCACATACAAGCACACTGCATTGCATTCGCAGGTGTAGTTCCTAACTGACACTAATGGAAGAAGAGATCACCTGGGATCCTATAAAAAAGAGAGTTAACTTTCATTGGCCCACAAACTCTCCCCCCATATTCTAAATCAAGCACAGGGATGTGGTGATGTGGTGATGATTCTGTACTTTGCTGTGTTTTGATAAGTTTTCATTCTATTTCTACTTTATATGTGTGAGTGTTTACCAGCCTGTGTGTCTATGCACCACATGCAACCTGGTCCCTGGGTGAAGAGCACAGTGGGCAGGGCAGTCAATGTGGTGCTTGCCATATAAACCCAGCCACAAAATGGTGGATGCCAGGGTTCCTTGACCAGTCATCTGAGCTTGCATACCAAATTTTCGAGTCTGTGCATTAAAAGCTTATTTCCGTGTTACAGGACCACTGCCTGATGGTGGACCAGCCCCTTCCTCTCACTTAGTACTTCCCTGTGGCTCCAAAGAGAGAAGCTTCCTCCAAAAGGAACTCTAAACCACAGGTTACCTCAATTTTGGCCCAATGAGTTTAAGGAATGAGCTCAGAAAACCCCGAAAACTCTACAACCAAGTATAAAAGAAACCCTATCCTTCCAGTAAGATGATGATGTCAGGGATTTTTCTAAGTAATAGAAGGTTGACTGACTCATGGCCAAATGATACGTCTATTAATTCATGCTTAACAGTATTTCATAGAAGGGCTTAACTTTATTGAATTTTTACCCATCAATGAAGGGCATTTGAAAATTTTCTGGTTTGGCAGTGCTCTGCTGAATGCTTCTATAACCCAGGTGTCCCCTAGATTCTCTGTGGACCCTTAATTCTCCTTCTGGGATTACAGGGTCATCTTGGGACTGCAATACAAGCTTCTGAAAAATCAAACATAGCTTCTCACAAGGCTACGTAATTTTCCACCCTATCAAAGTCTGAGGGTCCTCATTTCTCAAAACCCCACATCAGGAAAACTTTGTCTCAGAGTAAGGAAGCTTGAAATGAGAGCAACTTCTGAGCGCTGCTGAGCCTGAGTGGGCTGCACTAAGACAGCCTGTTCTCACAGCTCAGCATGGCTGTGGGACTTCTGCTGGGGCCGACACCTCTGCAGGTCAGCATCTCCTAAATGATAAAATCTAGGGAAAATCCAGGGACAAAGTTAACCGAGTCAAGATTGGACAAAGGTGAAAGGAAAATGGCAGCAGGCAATGATGAGGAGAACAAAAGAGGATGCAGAAAAGTCGTTAGTTGGTGGTCACCTTTCACTCAGAGCAGAGAAGGACACACATCTTCAACCGGGCTTTCCTGCTCTCAGGCACCTTGATTTGCCTCAACAGCCTCTTTCTCACCTCCATGCCCTGCATTATCTTGGTTTACTCCAAAGGATTCCTTTCCCTTTTCAATAAAGTTCTTCATCTCAAAACTACTGATCATACAGTAAGTGAAAACCTCTGCACACCTGAGCTTGACCACAAAAGACCAAGTCCCAAAGGAAGAGGCTGCACATGAAGCCTCCCAATAGCTCTAAGCTGACCCATTCTAGTCTCCTAAGAAACCTTACCCAGGCTCCTCCAGAGAAGACCGTGATAGCACCAGAGAATGAGACTGACCCATGGTCATGACCCAGCAACTTTGGACCATAACACAGGGCATAATATATGAAAATAGCCCCAGATCAGTCAGCAGGAGCCGAGTGAGGTCTCCACAGTGTTGTTCTGAAATGCAGCACTCTGTACAACTATGAGGAGATCTGTACTAAGACATAACCATGCGCATGACAGAGTGAGCATCAAAATGTCAGCCAAGAGACGGACTGCAGGTTCTGTGTTCTGAAGCCAATGAGACAAACCAGACATTTCCTGGGAGGTTACCTCAGTTCGGTGAAAGGAAAGAAGTCAACTTTTTACTTTCAAAACAGCTCTGGGGCTTGAATATTTATTACAAAACTCATTAATTCCAAAGTAGTAAAAACGTAAAAAATTGAGAGAAACACCAAGTCCTTTCTATTTCGTACCAAACAAACCAGATGGCATAAGATGAGACAGACAAAGGTAGGAAGCTCTCCCTGTGAGGAGACAGCAGATCCAAAGAGCTCTGGCCTGGGAGCTTAAGCAGAACAAAAGTATTCTCTTCTAGAAACAAATGATCCCCAGGCCTTGTCCTCACTCACTCACTCACTCACTCACTCACTCACTCACTCACTCACTCACTCACTCACTCAAAGCTCTGTGATTCTCCCTATGTGGCTCCCAGCATAGAACCCTTCCTACCATCCTGACAGGTAGGTGTGTGATATGTGATTTCCCATCTCCCGCAAAGAACTGCAGCTCCTACCAAAGCTGAATGATTTGTTTTCCAGTCAGGTTATGTCTTCATAGAGGTGAACTCTCCAGAAAGACTTGTGAAGAATCCCAGAAATGAACTCTTAGATGGAATGGAGCTGGTCATCTGGGTAACTAAGTGGGCGGTTACATGACGGGGTACATATGTGTGTGTGTGGTTAGATAGGTGGGCAGCTTGCTCCTGCTGCCTCAGCTTACCTGCTGCTGATTTGTCAAGAGGTCACAGATCTTCTCAAGGGCCTCCTCACAGAGCCTCTTTGTCTCCTCACAGGACTCTTGCAGGAAAATCTGCTCCTGCTGCATCTTCCTGTTGTCCTCTCTCAACATGCCCACTCTTTCCTTCATCTGCGTCCTTTCCCTCAGAAGCTGGCTGTAGAGGGTGCTTAACCATCACAAACAATGATGAGCTCCAGTCCACCTCCATCTGCCACTCCTACCTACTAATACCACCTTCCCCGCAAGGTCCCAAGTCCTCAGACAGCCCCAGACTGCAGCCCACTATAGCCATGCCAGTATCACCAAGGTGATGTACCTCTGAGAACAGGATTCTGCACCCCCAACAGACACCGGCCCTGCACTGATCATGATATTGGGAGAACATCATCAGGTATAGAGCAAACATGATCACAGGGAGGACAGAGGACCCAAGAGGAATACATTCCACACCTGTGTCCCATAGCAACAGGTTCTGAAATCCCCTCTCTGAGTCCCAGATTCCATTCATGGTGCAAACCATGTTTTCTTTCTAGAAGCTCTTGAAGCCGACAGAACAATGTTGGGAGGGGCTCTCAGAATCCTTGCACTTGGGAGAAATCAGTCTGGGAGGACATGTACATGGTAAAAGCTAGAAGTACTGCCCTCACTTTGGTTCAAAGAGAAATAAGTGCAACAGCTGTCCTTCCCAAATGCAGGGTCCCAAGCAATCAGACACTCACCTGTAGGAGTTGTTCTTCTCAGTCAGCTCCTTGCAGTTGGATGAGACCTCACTGATTTCTTTGGAGAATTTCTCCAGCTCTGATGTCTCCTTCTGATGATCCATTTTCAGCTCCTCAAGCTCAGAATTCATCCTGTGGTAGAACATGGGCCCAGGATCAAAGAACCCCATGAACACAGTCATCAGCACCCCATGAACATATAAATTAAGGCTGTGTTTGAATTATCCTAGTTACTGGGTTTCACATCCTGAGTCCTTGGTACTAGGATGTTGATGTTCATTAGACTTGCTAAGCTGCCCCAGGACCACAAAGGCAGAGAATCAAGAGGGAGACAGACAGGGCTACATGAGCTTCCTAAGTTGCCCTAGAGGAACAAACTAGCTCTTTTTAAGATGTCCCAGGAGTCTGTGCTATGGGTCTGGGCCTACCTGAAAACTCTGATGAAATATCTTTTGTCTTCAGAAAAAAATGTGTATTCTGTGTTCCTGTTATCACAGGGATGCCCAGGATTCACAATAGGGGATTTCAGTGGAGGAAACCGTACAGTACAATGACTTTATAAACTCCCCAGGGAATTCCATTCAGTCACCAAGGCGAGCACAAAGAATGAGGGCAGGGATGCTCAAAGTGGGACTCCAGGGCCTCAACACTTATATCACCTGAGACTCTGAGACAGACAAACCTCAGCCCTGCTACCAATCTCTGACTCACAGGATGTGGATGACACACACATGAACACACACTATATGAGAACCCCTCAGAGACAGTACATAACGCACTCAGGCACCACGGCATAAAGGGGATTTATTGACTCAGGAGAGTTATTATGGAATTGGGGGAGGGGGGCTTCCTCTGTATCAGGCAAGGGCTGAGAGCAAGCAATGGGTGTTTTTTTCAGCAGTGGGTTTTTAAGGAGATAAGGGGAAGTCTGTGCTAGGATGAGTTGGTGAGACCAGATTGGACAGCTAAGCCAGATTTTGATTGTTGGACACTGGTGTTTGGTTTCAGGAATGAGTCAGTGACCAAAAAAGAGAATGAACCTTGAGAACTGATTTTAGGAAAGCAATTTAATCTTTTACCAAGGCAGAGTAAAAAGAAAAGGGCAAAATCTGCCACTGCCATATTGGCAATATTTGGTCCCGTTAAGCCCTTCACACACATAAACCCATACATAATTAGGATGCCAGAGACATGTAGATAGGTGGCATTATTTCAGAGTACAAGGAACAGAGAGGTGCCGGGTGAGCTCCAGGCCTTCTGGTCACACATTGAGATAAACTAAGTGGGACCAAGCTCTGCTCCCAGAGCAACCAGCAAGAAATCATCCAGTCAAATACAAAGACTCCCCACAAACTCAGCACCCAGCATTTCCCACAAGCCAACACCTCTCAAGGCCTCTTTGAAGTATGCGTTGTGAGCTCACACACGGCTGCCCCATCCATAGAATGTGACTCAGGCCACAGGCTCTGCTTTTTTTTTGGGAGGAAGCAGAACAGCCTGGATCCCCATCTTACTCCTACCCAGACTTCAGCTCTGCCTCTCAGATGCACTCGGGAAAAGTAGCTTGGCCAGGAGGACACCTTGGAGGTGCAGACACAAGTGACATGGGGAATGCTGAGGTGGACACAGGAGGGTCAAGGCAGTCACCAGAGAACTGGACATAATGACTACCTGTTGTTCACATCGTTGTTGGTATAATTGGCCAGGACTGCACGAAGTTCACTCCTTTCATTGGTCATCATCTGGAGCTGAAGGGTCAGTTCATCGACCTTGTTCATCTGCTGCTCCTGCTCAGCGAAGGAGGCTGAAGTCCGTGCCTTTCCAGTACTCCCTGTAGGTAGACAAACATCAGTGAATTTGTACAGTGAGATGGTACAGGGCCATGAGAGATCATGTTGAGTGCCAAGAAGAGGCCCGAGGAAGAGGGAATGCATGGAACCAACTGAAGACCCCAAAGAGCAGACAACTATCCTCATCTTGGGCCCCTCATCATTGCTCAATATGTCCATCAATATTGGGAAGTATTATTTTCAGGTGTGGGACTTTGTTTAGGCTGCATTTGTTTAACTTTGTGAAGCTGTTACTGTGCCTGTCTTAAACACCTGATGGTCCTACTAGAGAGATGGACAGCCAATAGCGAGACAGGAGCTGGGATAGGTGGGACTAGCAGGCAGAGCATATAAATAGAAGGTGAACTCTGAGAGGAGGACAATGAGAAGAAGCCCAAGAACAAGAGTAGAGAACTCCAGGTTTCTGCCACAACTCAGCAGGCATGGAGTAAAAGTGAAAGCAAGATTTACAGAAGAGAAAGATCAAAGCCCGGAGGCAAAAGGTAGTTGGGAAAATTTAAGTCAAGAAGCGCTTACAAGAAACACGCCAAGCTAAGGGAAGGCACTCATAAGAGAGAAGACAACAGTGTGTGTGATTTATTTGGGAGCTTGTCTAGGAGACGTTACTCTCCCTCTATTTAGTGACACACAAGCAAAAGAAATCCATTGCGGGTCAAGAGTAGAGCTGGAACTGGAACCACTGTGGTCTCTCTGTGCTTCCCACACTGAGGCCGAGGGAAAGCAGAGGCCCCTCAGCACAGCAGTTGAAGCCTTGACCATCCCTGGCTCTCTGCCAAACACACCATCAGAAATCCTCAACTCTGGGTCTGCTCTTTAGTAACTTGGAGAAGCAGAAGAGAACCATTGCTTCCCAGAAACTCCCACCTCCTGAGTCTCACTCCTGAAAGGATCAACTGAAGCCTTCATCTTTCAGGAATCTCTGTCCCCTGCCCAGGACTCACTGCGCTTTCCCCAGAACCATTTATTTCGTGATGTGTGACTCGGACACTGAAGGCCATCTTCCCTGTGCCTCTCTCTGGCCTCCCTGCGCTCTCCATCCTGTCTCCCAAGCAGCCTGTTCAGTCGTGTCAGCATGGCTGTGGGTGAACCACACAGGCACTGAACGAATGCCTCAAGGGCAGTTGGCGTTGCCACAACACTGGTGACATCACAGAATTCCAGGCTCTCCAGGATACAGTAGAATGTCCAGGTGGGGGACTGCTGACGTCATATGATACAGCGATTAACCCCTGCTAATACTTCATCCTAAAGTGACCTGAGACTAAGGTGCCATTTCCAAGAGCCTCTCTGGGGCCACCGGGGACGCCTTTAGGCACATCATTTTTGTAAAGCCAGGAACTTAGACCTCTGCTTCTCATGTTTTATGTAAGAATTGAAAGCTCACTTCCCAACCATTGCCCATGGATGGCTTTTCCCTCCTTAAGATCCATAATCAAGTAATTTGAGAAACAAAGGATGCTTAGAAATGAGGTCAAGATAAAGGGAGGAGAACAGATCAGATCTCTGAAGTGAAGAAACACCTGGTGCAGATCCTCAGACTTTTAGAGATTGGAAGATTTAAAACAAAGAGAAGAGACAAAGGAAGTTATGAAAATTTTACTCAGAGTGTCACTAGAGCTACTGAAGCTATGAGGTTGATAGTGAAGATGTGACTAGCTCTTGGCAGGTCTACCTGTATCACCTGAGCCCAGGGGAGCCTTCAGATACTGAAAACAAACAGTCGTAGAAAGAGTAGGATGGCCCCAACCTTGAATCAATAGACTGAGGAAAGAGTAGTGGCACCCAGAGTTCAGTGTGCACT
Organism: Arvicola amphibius; assembly: GCF_903992535.2. NCBI lineage: Eukaryota > Metazoa > Chordata > Mammalia > Rodentia > Cricetidae > Arvicola > Arvicola amphibius. The sequence continues at coordinate 8,155,304 of NC_052060.1, read as the reverse complement.
ATCTAGAGGAGGTGTTAGCGTTGGAGACTCAAGCACGTGTGCCCACATGTGCATGCACACACACACACACACACACACTCACTCACACACACACACACACACACACACACACACACAGAGAGAGAGAGAGAGAGAGAGAGAGAGAGAGAGAGAGAGAGAGAGAGAGAGAGCGAGCAATAGAAAACTTGGTTTTGAGGATCCTGAGTTGATACTTTTCCTTTTAGTGGGTGTTCCCTCCCCTGCAGAAGAATTGGGTTTCTAACAGCTCCAATGAGTGTCAAGTCTGTCTTGTGTGATGTTTGCTTTACCATACTCCCCAGAGGTCCTATGATTGTGGAGGTGCGGGTAGGTCAGTCCAGCAGTCAAAATGAGATGGCTGCAGAGGCAGGAAATTGATAATACCCTGGGCTACATAGCAAGACCCTGTCCTTCACACAATTATTTCAATTGTGATAAACAAACAATTAAACTATCAGCTATTTGTTAGATGCACGCTTCACTGAATAAAAACATGTATGTTCAGCAGGGTGGTGGTGATGCACAACTTTGATCCTAGTGCTCAGGAGGCAGAGGCAGGCAGATCTCTAAGTTCCAGGCCAGCCTGGTCTGGATAGGGAGTTACAAGACAGCCAGGGCTACACAGAGGGGAAAAAGCATTCATATTGAACGGATAAAGGGATGATAGTTTTTTTGTTAGGAGCACTGGCTGCAGAGTGACATTGGAGAATTGAAAAAACCCCACTGAACTAAAGTATCCAATATACTTTAAAGATCTGTTGACCTCAGAATGCAAACCAGGATATGTGTTATGCTGGGGAGGTTTTGCTTTTGTTTCTACAGGAAAAGAAAGGCTATGGACATCATCAAAATTGATAAAGATTTAAATCAAAGAGCAGAGACCTCTTGATCAGGAGAGGTGATGTGATTGGTGGGTCATTATGTGTTATCATGTAGAGACAGGCTGACTAGAAGGCTAAATATATGGGTTTGAATTAAGGCTACGGCAACCTCTATAATGTTGAGTAGAGCTAGGATGATGAATGTAATTGTAGCAGTAGGTGGGCTAATCCTTGTAAGAACTAGTGTGGCTCTCCCAATAAGTGAATTAATAGATGTCCTGCAGTGATATTGGCTGCTAATGGACTGCTAAGGCTATTCGTTGAATGAATAAGCTAATAGTTTCGATAATATTAAGTATGGGAATAAGAGAAATTGGAGTGCCTTGGTGTAGGAAATCGGCTAATGAGGCTTTTAGTTTGTCACTGAATCCTAGAATTACAGCCCCAGCTCATAAAAGGATTGCTATTCCTAGATTAGTAGACAGTTGTGCTGTGGGAGTAAATGTGTGTGGTAGTAGCCCTAATAGATTTGTTGAGCCAATGAATATGATTAAGGATACCGGTATTAGAGATCATGTACGTTCTTTAAGGGAATGAAAAAGGATTATCTGTTTAATAATAAGTTTCACTAATCATTGCTGGAATGAATGAAATCGATTAGAGATTAGTCTTTTGGAAGAGGTTATTAATGTTGCTGGAAGTATAATAATAAGGACAAAAATGGGTAGTCCTATTATTGTTGGGGTAATGAAAGAGGCGAATAGATTTTCATTCATTTTTATTCTCAAGGGTTGCCTGTTTTTATAAGTTGAACAGATTTAATTGATGGTGTTTGTGGGAAGTTATGTAATGAAATTTTAAGTTGTACGAGGATAAATAATGTGACTGTAGTGGATAAGACAATGATAAATCATGTGGATGTGTCTAGTTGTGGCATTCACTACAGAGACTGGACATCCCTAATTTTAACTTAAAAGGTTAATGCTCTAAGCTTCGTAATGCAGTTAAATTATCAGTAGAGATCAGTCTTCAAAATTTTTTAGGGGGACCATTTCAAGTACGATAGGCATAAAGCTGTGATTAGTTCTTCAGATTTCTGAACATTGTCCATAGAATAAATCAGGGTGTTTAGATAAGATGGTTACTTGATTTAGTCATCCTGGGATTGCGTCTGTTTTAAGGCCCAGGGAAGGGATGGCTCATGAGAGTAGGACATCTTCAGATGAGATGAGTATCCGGATTGGTAGTTCTACAGGAAGGACTACTCGGTTGTCTACTTCCAGCAGTCGTAGTTCTCCAGGTTTTAAATCGGTGGTTGGTCTATGTATGAGTCAAAGCAGAGGTCTTCATAGTCTGTGTACTCATAGCTTCAATATCATTGATGGCCCATGGTGTTCACTGTAAGGGCTGCGTTATTAATTTCGTCTGTCATGTAAAGAATTCCAAAGGAGGGGAGAGCAATTAGGATAAGGATCACGACGGGTAAAGTGGTTCAAATAGTTTCTACTTCTTGTGTATCTATCGTTCTAGTGTTAGTTTAGTTGTTAATATTAAGTGTGATGATATAAAGTACTAACGAGCAAATTAGAAAGACAATTATGAGCATGAAATTATGATGAAAGTTTGTTAGTTCTTCTATAATAGATGGAGAAGCATCTTGTAAGCCTGGTTGGAATGGATAAGCCATGTAAGATACATAGAGGTTAGTCTATAATTTAACTTTGACACAGTTATGTGATTTATTTGCTAATATCTCATTGAGGAAGACATAGAGGTTTTGGAGCTGCCTTGAAACCAGTTTTAGGGGCTTCGAGTCCTTCATTTCTTATTTTACTTTAACAAAAGTAGGTTCTTCAAATGTATGATATGGTGGTGGGCAGCCGTCATTCTAGGTGTGTAGATGAGTGCTCTACATGAAGTACTTCTCGTTTGGAAGCAAAGGCTCTCAGATTATAAAGATTATAATTAGGACTGCTGTAAGCGAGATAAAGGATCGCATAGATGACACTGTATTTCAAGTGGTATAAGCATCTGGGTAGTCGGAATAGCATTGTGGTATGTCTGACAATCCTAGGAAATGTTGTGAGAAGAATGTTATGTTATGTTTACTCCTACAAATATAATGGCTAATGGGTCTTAGCTCATATATCATCTAGTGTGTAACCTGTAAATTGTGGGAATCACTGGACGAATCCGGCTATAATGGTGAAAACAGCGCCTACTGAGAGTTTGTATTTGAAATGGACAACTACGTAGTATGAGTCGTGAAGGACAATATTTAAGGAAGAGTCAGAAAGTACAATGCCTGTGAGCCCCCTACTGTGAATAGGAAGATGAACCCTAGGGCTCATAATATTGCAGGGGATGATTTAATGTTACCTCTGTGTAGAGTTGCCAGTCAGCTGAACACTTTCACTCCGGTTGGGATTGCGATAATTATTGTAGCCAATGGAAAGTAGGCTCGTGTGTCCATGTCTAACCCCACTGTGAATATATGGTGTGCTCATACAATAAAACCTAAGAAGCCAATTGTAATCATGTCTCATACCATGCCTATATAACCAAATGGTTCTTTTTTACCTGAGGAATAAGTGACAATGTGGGAGATAATACCAAAGCCAGGGAGAATAAGGATATACTCTCCTGGGTGGCCAAAGAATCAGAACAGATGTTGGTAAAGGATTGGGTCACCACCACCAGCTGGATCAAAGAAGGTGGTATTTAGATTTCGGTCTGTAAGAAGTATAGTGATTCCTGCAGCTAACAGTGGGCAGGACTGAGGGAGAAGGACAGCAGTGATTAGGACGTATCAGACAAATAGGGGGGTTGATATTGTGTTATGGCTGGTGGTTTCATGTCAATAATTGTTGTAATGAAATGAATTGCCCCTAGAATCGAGGACACACCTGCTAAATGAAGAGAAAAAATGGTCAGGTCTACTGATGTTCCTGCATGTGCTAAATAACCGGCCAGTGGAGGATACACAGCTCAACTTGTCCCTGCTCTGCCTTCTACTATTGATGATGCCAGTAGGAGCAGAAACGATGGCGGTTGTAGTGAGAAGCTTGTGTTATTTATTCGTGGGAATGCTATATCATGGGCTCCAATTGTAAGTGGAACTAATCAGTTACCAAACCCTCCAATTATTATTGGCATAACCACGAAGAAGATTATAACGAATGTGTGGGCTGTAACAATCACATTGTAGATTGGATGGTCACCTAGTAGGGCATGTGGTTGTCGAAATTCTGCTTTAATAAGGATACTAACGGCTGTCCCTACTATTCCAGATCAAGCTCTGAATAAAACGTATAGGGTTCTGACGTCTTTGTGATCAGTACTGAACTTTATTTATAGGTGTATTTATTATAGGATAGGAGGGGCTCGCAGGGAGAGAGGATAAATAGGAGAGGGAGGCACAACACAGTAAGGGGAGGGGCCAGCCACACAGCCAGCCTTGTAGGAAGAGTGAAAGCAAGACATAGAGAAGAGAAAGGTAAAAGCCTAGAGGCAAAGGTTGACAGGATAAATCGAGATAAGAAAAGCTGGCTACAAACAAGCCAAGCTAAGGCCTGACATTCATAACAAGGAAAAGGCCTCCATGTGGTTTATTTGGGAGCTGGGTCGTTGGGCCCCAAAAGAGCAAAGAGTAAAATAAACTGGCCTTGACCTCACAGATCCACCTGCCTCTGACTCCCAAGTGCTGGTGTTAAGCGTGCACCACCACCCCTGCCTGGCTTTCTCTCCCCTTTCCATCTCGGGCATCCTCCCTTCTCTTGCAGACAACCCTGGCCATGCTCAGTCTACTTCTTTCTCTCTCTGCTCTGGACTCCTCCAGGTGTCTCTGGAGATATTTTCTCTCTTTTAGCTACGTTCCTTCAGGGTCCCTCCTGTTTTTCACAGATTCCAGTTTCAAGCAGAAGATGGAGGGAGGCTGGTTTATCGGGGCCCAAAGGTTAAAAGATAGATTCTTGCAGCTTCGCAGCCTGTGTCCAGAGGCCCAATGCCTGAGCCCTTAATGGCATTTCCCTTGTAGGACTCCTTTGCTGCCCATTTTCTACCACTAGGCCTTGTTTAGTTTTCTTTGATGCACCTTTGCTGTTCTTGAATCCTTCCTATCCATTCATGGTGGACAATCTGATCACCAAGTTAACTCCCCAGATAGTAAGACCTTGTCTTGAGCTTTAGTCCCAAAGAGGAGGAACCCACTTAGGTGCACATTTAACATAAATAGCGATTTCAAACAATAGAAGCCAAACCATTCACAAGCAAGTTTCTTCTCTAAACCTAGAGCTTAACGTATTAGCAACAGCCTCTGAATTAAGAATCAGGAGTAAACAACTCATAAGTTTCAGGAAGTTCCTGAAATTTAAAAGATTAGCAAGGACCCACTTTCCCCGAGTTTATATGAACAGCAAGAGCTGATGAGAGGAGATTGTCTGCCTGTCAAGCTGCCCACACAGAGTTCCAGGAGCAGCTTTCCTGATGCATCATTTGTGGTTGAGGTAGGCTTGGAGCCCTCTTATTGGTAGAGAGCTGCTTGTTTGTCCCGGCTGCATGTGCTCCCATAGCACCCTCTCTTCCCCCGTGAGTAATCCCTTACCTATTCTCATGTCTATAACTCCAATAAACTTATTGGTTCCCCAAGTTCAACTTTAGGAGAGTCATTTCTTTGGTCTGCCATCAAGGCCCCACAGAGTGTTCTAGGAGACACAAATAACCCAGCTGGTCCCTGAGCAGGGATCTACAGAAGCACTGATGAGCTTGAGAAGACTGACTTCATGGTCTCTGCTATGACTCTGCCTTCCAAGTTCTCTTTTATCCATTTATCTACCAAAGCAAATGATGGCAAGGCATGCAACTGAAGCTGGACAGTCTGAGGGGGAAGATTCCTCAGAGGAATCTGGATATAGCATGGCCGCCCTTGCCCGTGGAGGGGTGTTGGGATGCTTCCTTGCTATGCTTTGATTATGTGGGTCTTGCTACAGATTGTGAATCATGTAACTTAGGGAGGTGGAATGTCTGGAGGGAAATCCCAAAGTGAGCATTTTCCTCTGCTTGTATGGGGTTCTACATCTCTTGGATGGATGGGACCCACCTAGTGAGGACAGAGGTGCCCCCAAACATCTGAGAGCTGAAAGAATGAATCCCTTAAAATGGCAGGCCTGGAGCAGGATCGTGTGCAGGCCTGGGCTTCCCTTCATGACCCAGTTGTCTTTCCAGAATGTGCTTGCTCATGGGAGGCATTACAATGAGAAAGAGACACATGTCTAGCCTCCTCTACTTTAGATTCTGATGTGGTAAGGAAATTGGGTAAAAGTGAATTTGGGAAGCAGAGGCAGGGGGATTTCTATGAGTGGGAGGTTAGCTTAGTCTGTCATAGATTAAGTAAAATGCTGTGGACCCCAAGTGTCTGTAGCAGCAGAAACGCTGTAGGTCCCCAAGGGGCAGCAGTGGGCACACTGTTACACAGTTAAAGTGTTCTTCAGCATAAACAAATGTAACACACCTTTGCCTAGTTAAAATAATATTCCACAGCAGCCACCCCTTGTACATACCAGTGGTGCCACTTGGGTGTTGCCCATGGGTTTCCCATTAATATCAGGGACTGGATGACATGCATTAGCAAGAAACCTGCGTATGGGAGGCATCTGCTGCCTGACCCTGATGACTAGATAAGACTAAATGTTCAACCATGTGGTCTAGCTTCATTCTGCTGCTGTAACAAAGACAGTGAGCAAAAACAACTTGGTAGAATGTATTTGGCCTCCACTCTCAGGTATCCGTCCATCACCTAGGGAAGTCTGAAACCCCCTGAAGAAAATAGTCAATACCTTTACCGTCACATTTTAACACAAAGGCAGCAGACAATAGAGACAGGTACATTAGTTAACTAAATATTTTACTTATTAATTTAATTTGGTTTTTCCAGACAAAGTCTTTATGTGTTGCAGCTCTGGCTGTCCTGTAGAAAAGACTGGATAATTTTTGTTAGTGGGGGACTGTGTTCATGCTATCCCCTGATATTTTCTGTTAAAAAAAATAGTAAACTCTTCTCTTACTTTCCATGTCTTTGTGGGTTTCTTTTTCTATTTTGTCTTGGTTTATCTTTTTTTGTCTTTTTTTAAATGTCTGTCTTAGTGGTCAACCTTTCCATGAAAATTATAGACCTCTTCCTTAGAAGTGACATTTTTAGGAAATTAGGCCCCGAGTTAGTAAAACTCCCTCCAGTTCTGGAGCTTTTGTTTTAAAGTGCAGGAGCACTCTGTCTCAAATTTTGGTTAATCCTTCAGACCTTGCTTCTTTCCCGCACTTAATATGCACCAGACCTGGGTCCGGGAGCCAGCACACCTCTAGCTGAAAGACAGGAAACAACCTTTGCTAGGAAGCAAAAATTCTGGTTAAATCAAAATAAAACACCCCTCGTGATTTATTATCTTCCTAACATAAAATAGCTTCAAATTGCATCAGGTAAATTCAAAGAAACCTTTCTCTGGGATATGCCCTGAAGCTCTGCAGAGATCCACAGGGCTCCACCTCCTCTGTTCCCTGGGAGCAGAGACCCCAGTCCCACCTCAGGCCAACCTGGCCCTCTTTGTTCCCTCTCCACTCCGGGTTAAGTCCTCCATCTCCTGCCATTCCGGACACCAAGAGCACTGGCACCGTGATCGCCGCCTTTCCCACATGTGTCCCGCTGAGGATCCAGCACACACCAGGTCTGACCAGGTCCTGGAGTGTCCGTGCCCGTGCTCAGGGTCTGCAAAGGACCGGACCCTAAAGCGCACTTGGGCTCCTTCGCAGAGTCCTCATGGGCGCCCAGACCGCGCGCCTGCTAACATGGAGTCCCTGACGCTCCAGACACCCTGGGGAGCCGGGGTCCCAGCGTCTCAGATCCCTGGGTTCATAACGTTCCCCCGAGCTAGGGAAGCGGCCACAGGGCACGAGGATCCTGCTCCGAATGCTGGGCAACGGTAAGACGGGCTAGCCAGGTGTGGCCGATGCGGTGACACTTGGATGACCAAAGAGATGCGACCCTAACTTCTTCGTTGTCTCTGTGGCTTCATCGTTTAGTGCTTTAGATTGGTGGTTCGAGCCCACCCAGGGATGATGACCTTTAGGCTTTTAACAACTTCCAAATTTACACCCACTTACTTGTGAGCTGACTTGGCAACTGGAAAGTGCCAAAATGCACCCTCCTACGTTCTTTCCAGAAATTTACGAAAAACCCTAGCTCATATATTTAAGACCCCAAATTGTACGTGATAACTGCAGCCCATACATTTTATACTGATGCAAATAAAACAGGGAAGGCAGGTTACAAATCAGAAGAACTAAGTAAGGTGGAACAAAGCCCTATAATTCTGTCCAGAAGGCAGAATTATATGCTATTTTTTTTGTGCTAAGGGATTTTAAAGAACCTCTCAATATAGTTACTGATTCACAATATGCAGAAAGAGTTGTCTTACATATTAAAACTGCTGAATTAATACCAGATGATATGGAATTGACTTTGTTATTCATCGAGGTGCAAGACGTAATCAGGAATAGGCTTTGTCCTATATACATAACACACATCCAATTCCATATGGGTCTGTCAGGTCCTCTAGCACAAGGAAATGCAGAAATTGATTAATTATTAATTGGAAGTATGTGTCAGACCTCTGAATTTTATTAAAAAACCATTATGTCAATAGCAAAGGTTTAAAGAAGGAGTTTTCTATTACATGACAGCAAGCTAAGGAGATTATAAAGAGGTGTCCTTCTTTGTGAGTTTGAGGGCAGCCTGGTCTACAAGAGCTAGTTCCAGGACAGGCTCCAAAGCGGCAGAGAAACCCTCTCTTTCTCTCAGGGGAAAAAAAAAGAGGTGTCCTACTTGCTCTTTCTAAAATCAAGCATTGGTGCCTGCAGGGAGTAACCCTAAGGGTACTCAAAGGAATGAAATATGGCAGGTGGATGTGTTCCACTTACAGAATTTTGTAAATTGAAATATGTACACCACACCATAGACGCATATTCAGGTTTTCAATGGGCAACTGCCTTGAGCTCAGAAAAGTCTGATTCAGTAATCACATATTTATTAGAAGTTATGGCTATCACGGGTATTCCTGCACAAGTAAAGACAGACAATGGTTCAGCATATGCATCTAAGAAAATGAAACTGCTTTTTTGCTTATTATAATAAAACACACATTACAGGTATACCAAATAATCCTACAGGTCAGGCGGTTATAAAACGGTCAAATCATACTATAAAGGCTATGCTGAACAAACAGAAAGAGATGAAAAATACCCCGAGAAATAGATTGCATAATGCTTTATTAACCTTGAATTTTCTTAACGCTAATGAGAAAAGAATAACAGCAGCAGAGAGACAGTGGATAAGAAAAAAAAAATCTGAATTGAATCGACCAGTATATTTCTAGGATGTGTTGACCTTACAAGGGAAACCAGGAAATGTGCTACGTGGGGAAGGGGTTTTGATCTTATTTCTACAGGAGAAGAAAAATTATGGATACCATTAATATTAATAAAGATTCATTTTGAAAAGGAGTAATCTATTGAAATGGAGAAATGGCAGCTCCTCTACAATGGTAACAACTATATAGGTGGTAATGAAAGCCATATAAGGTTGGGTCAGGGTTCTAATCTTATCTTTGCAGGAAAATTACACATCATCAAAACTTATGGAGACCCTGTATGTTTGAATGCTGAAAGAAGAAAAATAAGTATCCACAAGAAGCATCTAGAAAACAAAATATGGTTTATGAATCTAGGTACTGTTTACACTTACATTTATACACACTCTGATATATATATACATACATATATATATACATATATATATATATATGGATGGTATGATAGTTTACATAAGTGATCCAAAAAATTTTATGAAGAAACTTCTACAACTCATCAAAACTTTCAGCAATGTACCAGGATACAAGATTAACTAAAAAAAACTCAGTAGCCCTCCTGTACAGATGATAAAAGGATTGGGGAAGAAATCAGAGAATCAACATCCTTCACAATAGCCACAAATAGCATAAAATATCTCGGAGTAACTCTTACCAAACACATGGAAGACTTGTATGACAAGAATTTTCAGTCTTTGAAGAACTTGAAGAAGACACCAGAATGTGGAAGGATCTCCCATGCTCTTGGGTAGGTAGAATTAACATAGTAAAAATGACAATCTTACCAAAAGCAATCTACACATTCAAGGCAATGCCCATCAAAATCATAGCAAAATTCTTTAAAGACCTTGAAAGAACGGTACTCAAATTGATTTGGTAAAGCAAAAAACCCAGGATAGCCAAAATAATCCTGTGCAATAAAAGATCTTCTGGAGGCATCACAATCCCCGACTTCAAACTCTACTAAAGAGCTATAGTTCTGAAAACAGCCTGGTATTGGCATAAAAACAGACAGGAGGAATATTAGAACTGAATAGAAGACCCAGATGTCAATCCACAGATCTTTGAGCACCTGATCTTTGACAAGGAAGCAAAAAAATATCAAATGGAAAAAAGAAAACATATTTAACAAGTGGTGCTGGCATAACTGGATATCAGCATATAGAAGAATGAAAAGAGACCCATATCTATTACCATGCCCAAAACCCAAGTCGAAATGGATCGAAGACCTCAACAAAAAGCCAGCCACACTGCACCTTATAGAATAGAAAGTGGGAAATACAATTGAATGCATTGGTACAGGGAACCACTTCCTAAATATAACCCCAGCAGTATAGATACTGAGAGAAAAAATTAATAATCTGGACCTCCTGAAACTACAAACTTCTGTAAAGTACACAGTCAACAAGACAAAATGACAGCCTACAGAATGGGAAAAGATCTTCACTAACCCCACATCAGGCAGAGGTCTGATCTCCAAAATATACAAAGAACTCAAGAAATTGGATACCAAAAGAACAGATAATTCAATACAAAATGGCATACAGACCTAAACAGAGAACTCTCAACAGAGGAATCTAAAATGGCTGAAAGACACTTAAGGAAAGGTTCAACATCCTTAGTCATCAGAGAAATGGAAATCAAAACAACTCTGAGATTCCATCTTACACCTGTAAGAATGGCCAAGATCAAAAACACTGATGACAACTTATGCTAGAGAGATTGTGGGGAAAAGGAAACACTTCTGCATTGCTGGTGGAAATGCCAGCTGGTACATCCCCTTTGGATGTCAGTGTGACAGTTTCTCAGAAAATTAGGAAACAACCTTCCTCACAAGCCAGTAATACCACTCTTGTGTATATATCCAAAGGATGCTCAATCGTGCCACAAGGACATGTCCTCACCTATGTTCATAGCAGCTTTGTTTGTCATAGCCAGAACCTGGAAACAACCTAAATGCCCCTCGACCAAAGAATGAAAAAGGAAAATGTGGTACAGTTACACAACAGAGTACTACACAGCAGAAAAAAACGACATCTTGAATTTTGCAGGAAAATGGATGGAGCTTGAAAACATTATTTTGACAATTATCACATGTACTCACTCATAGGTCTTTTTTAAACATAAAGCAAAGAAAGCCAGCCTACAAACCACAATCCCAGAGACCTTAGACAACAATGCAGACACTAAGAGAGACTTTCATAGATCTAATTAAAATGGGAAGTAGAAAGTAGAAAAAGACAAGATCTCCTGAGTAAATTTGGAGCATGGGGACCTTGGGGCAGGATCAAAGGAGGGGGGAGGGGAAAGGCAGGCAGGAGAGCAGAGAAAAATGTTGAGCTCAACAAATACCAATTTAAAAAAATAAAATAAAATAAAAATATATATTTAACTGGTTTTGGCGTTGGGCAATGGTTCTGTACTTCTCTAAATCCAAGGTTGTTCTTAAAAGGAATATTCAGAGTTTCTGTCTCATATTGGGAGCCATCTGGTATGAGACAGAAGGAAGACTTTAGGAAAAAATGTACTTTCTCCATGCTTATTTTGTCTATATCATATTCTTCATTGTATGTATGCTTATCTGAATGGTGTTTAAGTTTTCCATGAGGAACAATAGATTTTTCTTTCTTTTTAAAAAAATATTTATTTCTTTATTTATTATGTATACAATATTCTGTCTGTGTGTATGCCTCCAGGCCAGAAGAGGGCACCAGACCCCCTTAAAGATGGTTGTGAGCCACCATGTGGATGCTGGTAATTGAACTCAGGTCCTTTGGAAGAGCAGGCAATGCTCTTAACCTCTGACCCATCTCTCCAGCCCCCACAATAGATTTTTCTACAGATCCTTGTCCTGCAGTAATCTTTGAATTTTCCCAGAAGAAGATGGGCCCAACAGCAACCACTCCACCTAGTTGAGATGACATCGTGATGTAGACAGGGCTACTATAAGACCGTTTTTTGTACCCAGCCAAGGAAATGCTGCACCTTCTCATATTCTGGCTAGAACTTCAAATAAGAACTTTGAGAAAAAACTTATTGACTGCTTGGAAATTGTTTGCAGCTATACTGGACAGTAATTTTGGAACTTAACCACCACTTAATTTTTGCAGGATCCCATCAAGAGAACATCTCCCCATGACGGTGAGAAGCAATTCTAGAAGACACCGGCCCTATCGAAAAAAGGTTTGTCCATAGGGTTGGGAACACTGTTTAGGGGTTATTTATTCTTACTTGTACTAGATAGAGGGCTGGAAAGAAAACTATGTTTGTTCAAAAAAAGGGAGGGACAGTAATAGTGGGTAATAGAGTGAATACTTGTGACTTGTGAGCTATTATTTATGGATAATTTACATTGGTATAGTTTTTGTTTATTTGTTACTTTTGCTTACATTACTTGTACATATATACAAAGTTATTTTGTCAGATTGTATATATGCATGTTTCTACCTCGGTTTAGGACATTTTGTATATTGATACAACTCTTAGGGTATATTTTCATATTGCATTATATATTACTCCTACATCTGATCCAGATACTTACAGATTGTTCACATGTTGAGGTCATTGTCCTCATTTGTTACACATTTGTTTACAGATTATTTAATATTCTTTTTAAAAAGATTTATTTTATTATTATGTATTCAGTGTTCAGCCTCATGTATCCCTTCAGGCCAGAAGAGGGCACCAAATCTCATTACAGATGGTTGTGAACACATGTATTTGCTGGGCAAAGCTGGCCTTTGGGCAAGGAACTGTCAATGCCTCAACCACTGACAAGTTACACAGTATCCAGAAATGGATAAGCAGGACTGTCAAATCTTGCCAAGACAGGGTAAAATGGTTTTGAAAAATTTCCTGCCTCTTAAAATGGTCTGTTAGTTACACTAGGTCTTAGCCAAAGTTGGTTGTTTCAACGTTGCAAAGTGCAACTTTGGGTAATTGCTCAGGTAGCTAATTGTCTTCATCATATATTGCTCCCTTTCGAAGCTTCTTGATTGTCCTTCCTGCCTGCTCAAGTAATATTATCTTGCTTCTCAGGCCTTCAGTGGGGTTGAAGATTAGATAGTTGTAGTTACTGTACTCTTATAATCTAGCCAAGCCATTTCCTATACAAGACTTAGACTCCATAGAATAGAATGTTTATTAAAACATTTAGCATATGTTCCTTGCTTAATACTGTTTATGTTGGTTGTAATTCTATTTATACTTGATATCTGTTCCTAGTGTACATAGTTATGTATCGGCTTTGGAACTCTCTTATTTTGAACAAAAAGGGGAGGTGCTGTGGGAGCACATTCTGTTCCTTCAGCCAATAGCCTTTAAGATACCAGCCCACTTGGGCATGGTCTCTTATTGTTTGAAAAGCAGCGGGAACCATGTGCCTGCTCTCTTGCTTAGGGCTCCTGTTCCAGCTGCTAGACTCTGTTCTTGTTTGTGCTCAGAGGACTGTTGTTTAGGATGGTGATCTATAAGTTTTCCCTTAAATGAACAACCCTTTTATCATCCTAATTCTGAACTGGGGTGGGATTGTTTTATGGCATCACAGATGGGAACAGCAAAGCCTTCATCTGGTCAGATACAGGGTTAATGAACAGTTGATCATTAGCTTAAAACAGTGTGAGGGGCACCTATCAACCACAGCTTCCTCCTCAGGTGACTACAACCTGAGACAGCTCCCCTACAGAGACTCCCTACTGATATCAGCTAATCTGCCTCCTGGGTCTTCTTTAATAAATTATCATGACCATCAGTTCCCATGGCCCACCAGATAACACTTTTCTGAATGTGTGTCTGTTGCACTTCCCATCCCCCTCCCCCTCCCCTGCCCAGTTAGGTCAGGCCCTAAGCTGTGTAAATAACAGAAAGAGACCATGGAGGAATGTTGCTTACTGGCTTTTTCTACCGAGTTTCCTCAGTTTTCTTCTGATATACCTCAGTCCCACCTGTCCAGGGATGGAACTACTCACAGTGGGTTAGACCCTTCCACATCCATCAAGAAAATGCCCCACAGGCTTTCCTACAAGCCACTGTGATTGAGGAAATTTCCTCAGTTTGAGGTTCCTTCTCTGATGACTCTCATATGTAGCAAGCTTACAAAATCTACCCAATACAATTGACCTTTGTCATCTTAACACAAAAACACATCAGTATTAAACCCACAGCTTTCTTTCCTTGAAGATGTCATGTTTATATCAATAACAAAATGGAAAACAGTATAATTTTTAAAAGTATAACTTTCAGTCTTGAAAAATTTCAATTCTTTAAAAGTGCAAGTTCTTTTTATAAGCCTAATGTCTCTTAAAGAGTCCAAAGTCTCTCAGATGTGGAGTCCTGCAAAATCAAAGAGAAGTTATGGGCACAGTCAGGTGGCACTAGTTGAGGGCACTGTGGTGGCCAGTTCTGGAGATGAGGTAGCCACAGCTGCCTAGCTCAGGACCTGAGCCTAGCAGTCACTGCCAGAATGTTGGGCAAGGCCAGACTGAAGTGGTCCCTTCTGGAATTGCACGTGATTGAATTCGTCCCTTCTCAAAAGGTACAGAGCTTCGTGAAGGCTCCAGTAAAAGAGCAGAGATCAGCTGAAACCTCCTGAAGAAAATAGCAGATACTTGAACTCTAACATTTCAGCACAAGGGCAGCAGAGAATAGAAACGGTACATTAGCTAACAAAACATTTTACTTATTTATTTAATTAGGTTTTTCGAGACAAGGTCTTTCTCTGTGTGTTGCAGCGCTGGCTGTCCTGAAGCTCACTCTGTAGAAGAACTGGCCTCAAACTCAGAGATCCTTCTGCTTCTGTCTCCGAGTGCTGGGATTATAAGTGTGTGCCTCCAACACCTGTGCAAGATTGTTCTTTGTCTCTTTATTTTAGAGTTTCTGTTTTCCAGTTTATTATACTGCTGTCAGCTCACCTGTGGCAGCTAATTCTATTTTTAGGAAAAATCGATTTTTAATTCTTGCAAATTTTACTTGAGGTTAATAACTTTACCCACCTGACTGTGGGAATTACCAACTTTTAGTTTGAGGAATAAGGAGAATGTCACATTACAGACAAAATCACATAACACTATTGTTTTGTTTCCAGGAAGACTTGTTTTGGATTTTTCAAACAGGGTCTCACTTTGTAGTGCTTGCTAGCCTGGAGCTCACTATAAAGGCCAGGCTGGCTTCGAACACACACACAAATCACTTGTCTCTGCTTCTGAGTGCTTGGAGTGAAAGTGGGTGCCACCATGCTGGCTATGTGATTTTTATGTTATGTGTTCAGGTTGTGATATACAGCACGAGAGATCTTGGTAGGCGCCAAAGCAACTGAGGAACCCAGGAGAGAGACAAAATATGCAGAGAAAGATTGAGTGCGAAGTTTATTTAGGAAGCAGGTATTGCAAGGGGAGGGAGAGGGAAGGGCGAGACAGGAGGAGGGGTGGGAGAGAGAGAGAGAGAGAGAGAGAGAGAGAGAGAGAGAGAGAGAGAGAGAGAGAGAGAGAGAGAGATCAGTTGCCTCAGCCAGAAGAGAGAGATTTGGAGTGCACAGAGATTCTCTTAAAGGGTTCTTTGCCCCTGCATACAGTACCATGCCCAAAGGGGTGCCAGGTTCCCAAGGGTCAGGACCTAGGTGTGCCTGGATACTAACATTCCTCACTTCTTTTTTAATTAAACATGTGGAGCTAGGCGATGGTGGTGCATGCTTTTAATCCCAGCACTCCAGAGGCAGAGTTAGGTGAGCTGCATCTATGGAAGGCTCAGAAATGCTGATTTGCTCCCCAGCTCTTTGCAAGGACCCCAGAGTGGTTGGCTCCCTTCCTAGGGTGCCCTAACCACCATGGGGAGGAGGGCCATAGAGGTCTTTCACGTGCTTGGGGAAAATACTGCACCTGCAAGAGCATTCCTTGTCACAGCTCTCAACACAGCTGGAGAAATCACTTCTGCAGGACAGGTCCCTGGGAAACCAGCACAGGCTGCTCTGTGCTGCAGAGGGGCCTGCCTGCTGCTTCGCAGGAATGGAGATCTGTCTTTTAGTTTGGTTGATGTAGCGCCCATTATTGGGCCCATTACTGGGCGGTCTTTATAGTGGTTAGTATTCTTTGTTGTGGCCTCCTTTCCCCCAGCATCCAGTTTAGTTTCCCCGCTTGCTTCTATTTTGCCCTGCTCATGCCTAACATAGTTTCTTTATCAACCAATGGTATTCAGAGCATACAGAGGGGAATCCGCCATCAGGAAGGGCAAGTGCTTCATTTCAGGGAGGCTGAGCCCTCCTGCAGACACAGAGGCTAAGTTAATTCTCATGTGTCTCTGAGTTCTCATTTCATGGACCCTTGTGAACCCACACACCCACACCAAAATATCAGCGCGAATTATTATTTACCATCTTTATTAGTTATATCTGTTTTACTAGGTTACATACCTGTAAAAACTCATAACTCATTTATCAAATGAGTCAAGAGGATTATAGAAAAGTGGTCACTTTCTCTGCAAATTTTTTTTTTGTCCCGTTGTGAACAATGGCAGTTACTTAACAAGGACTCATTTCTTTCTTTTGCAGCTAATTTATGCTTATTTACTTTCAGTAAATTGAGAATCAAGAATTTTAATTACTTTTTGGAATAGACTCTATATTTGTTTGGATAAAGCATCAAAAAGTATGAAAACACAGAGCGAAATCTCCCCACCTGTCCCCTTTCACTGTAACAAGTAAACTGTGTCTTTCTCTTTCATTAAGAGAATTTTTTCAATGTGCATGATTTTATCTTATTTTTAATTTTTTAAAAGATGGCAAGCCCGTATACATTTAAATATTTATAAAGAAATACTGTAGATGAAATATATTTACATATAAATATATGTATTTATTTTATGTAAATAAGTTAATATATAAATAAAACTAAATTTTAATTTGTATATAAATATAAACTTAAATATATATTTCATTTAGAGTATCACTTTCCAGTATTTTTCCGTTTATTAAAAATAGATTCTTTTTTCATGCAATATATCATGATTATAATTTCCCCTCCTCTACTTCTCCCAGTTCCTCCCCCTTCCTGTCCCCTCTGGATTCATTCCCTTTCTGTAGGTCATTGGAAAAGAACAGGCTTCCAAGAAACAACAACCAAATATGGCAATTTGGGTCTTAAAGTTCAGGAGCACTTGTAGGAAACTACGTCTCAAATTTTGGTTTGAGACTCCAGACTTTCCTTAATTGGTTCCTGCACTTAACATGCACCAGACCCGGGCTCGGGACCAGCACACCCCTAGCTGAAAGACAGAAGCCGCTCCTAGAAAGTCATTCTTCTGATTCATTCAAAACAAACCAAAACACCCCTCGTCATTTTATTATCTTCTTAACATAAACTGGCTTTCCACAGCTTCAGCTCAGTTCAAAAGCACCTTTCTCTCGGATATGCCCTGGGGCTCCGCCGGGCTCCTCCTCTTCTGGTCCCCGCGGTGGTGCGGAGCTCCCAATCGCACCCACAGGCCACCCTCGCCCCAGTCGGTCCCTCTCCACTCCGGGTCAAGTTCTTCCATCGCCATCCTGTCCGGACTCCCTGAGCACTGGCACCGCACTCGCCGCCTTTCCCACACGTGTCCCGCTGAGGCTCCAGCACACACCTGGGGTGTCCAGCCGTCGCGCGTCCCTGCTCCGGGTCTGCAAAGGACCGGACCCTAAAGCGCACTTGGGTCCTTCACGGAGTCCTGCTGGGTCCCCGGACCGCGAGTCCGCCAGCATGGAGTCCCCGGACGCCCCGACCCCAGGGTGACGGCGGGGTCCTAGCATCCCGGAGTCTCCGGGTTCAAAACGTTCGCAGGAGCTGTGGAAATAGCGGCGGGGCACTCGGGGCGCCGGGCATGTTGGCTTTGAGGCCTCCTGCTCCGGATGCTCGGTTGTGGGCCCAAGGTTTCCCAGGTGTGGCCGCCGCGGTGACACCTGACTCACAAAGGCGACCCATCAGAGATCTGTGCACCGTCTCTGTGGCGCAATCGGTTAGCGCGTTCGGCTGTTAACCGAAAGGTTGGTGGTTCAAGCCCACCCAGGGACGATGGCCTTTAGGCTTTTAACAAACAACTTTCCAGATTTACAACCACTTGTGTGCTGACTTGCCAGCTGGAAAGTCGTGTGCTGACTTGGCAACTGGAAAGTGCACACTTCTACATTCTTCTCAGAAATTTACAAAGCCCACGAATATACTGTACTTAAATAAATAGCCTGTCACATGCTGTGTATTTGTAGCCTGGCATCTGGCAGAGAAAATAGCAAAGTCAATTTGTACTCTTTTTTGATGGGGGGAGGTGCGGTGAAGAGGGGACAACTGTGTACAACCCCTTCCTACTGTCTTTGGTTTATTTGGGGATGGGAATCCTTTCTTAATAAAGGAAAAATATGAACAGCAAGTCACCGAAGCACAGAAAACGGACCAGATTTAAATAAAACGGGTAAACTTTACAACACCTGCTAAAAATACGCATATAATAAGGGCAACCGCAAAGTAATTCCTAATCACAATACCCTAGAACCGATTTCTTTCGAAAACCATGTGGTGTGGAAACACCAAAATACATCACAGAAACGGGCAGCCAGGCCGTGTATGGTAAGGTGTCTAGGGACTGACGGTTTTGGCCTCTGCAGGTGAGCAGCCTCTAGGGAAGGCTCTGGACCGCAGGAGCTCAGCCACGGAGGAGAGGAGGGCTATGGAGAGCTGTCAGGTGCTTGGGGGATATACTGCGCCTCCAAGAGTGGCACGACACGGACTTCACAGTTAGCAACTGCCCTCACCACCCAACTGAGGCAAGGACGCCTGCACTCCATGCTGCTCGCAAAGCAGCCTTATTGGAGAAATCACTCTGCAGGACAGACAGGTTCAAAGGAAGCCTCGGGAACTGGTCCACGCTGAGCACCTACGGTCCAGTGAGCTCGCCGTGATCGTATAGTGGTTAGTACTCAGCCTTGTGGCCAGAGCAACCTCGTTTCAAATCTGATTCATGGCAATTGTCCTTCCTGTCTGGTGAGCTGCTTTCTTGCCCCATGCACCGCACGCTTAGCTAATGTCTTGACATAGACGCCAGTCTCCCTAGTTCAAGTCCAGCTGACATGGAGGAACTCAAACATTATTAGAACAGTTTGCAGCTTGGAGTCTTCTTTGTCAATCTCGCTGTCTCGGGTGGACTCACAAAATCGCCTACACTGTCAATTACCCTAAGACCCAGGGCATAGTAAGCACCATCTTTGAGCAACACCCCTAGCCCTGGTTCTGGTCGTGTCAGCATGATGCAGGGTCTGAATGGTCCTATCGGGTATTTTGTCTCAGTAATAACACATTACATGGGAAAGCTTGTTTTCCATGTACTGCCCTCCCCTTTATGTGTCCTCCCCACCCCCATTACTTGTGGTGGCTCCTAGTAATGGAGTCTCAACTGGCCGTCTCCTTCACCAGGCAAGGATTCCAGTGGTAGGACTGGGCTGCATTCAATTCAGTTGTTGGTCAAGGGTGCCCCATGGAAATCTCCAAACCACCCAGGCTGCTGCTAAGACACAGGGCTGCTCTCCAGAAACTGCCAGCAGGACCCACTGCTGAAGTAATATCCACACATGGAACATGGGGAAATCAAGCTGGGTCATAGAGGAAGCCTGTATCCCTACCAACTAATTTTTTGGGTGAGAGAAGGTACTCTACAGGTTATTGAAAAAGAAAAGCAGACGCCAACCAACCCAGTCACAAAACCCTTGACCTACAAAATGTCCTGCCTACAAAATATGAAGGACAATGGTGGCACAGAACTTGTGGGAAAAGCAAATCGGTGTCTGAATTGACTTAAGGCCACTCCACAAGAAGGAACCCACTTGCTTGTGTAGCTAAGAATCAGAGTAGACAGACAGACAGACAGACAGACAGATAGATAGTAGATAGCTCAGTAGTAGAAAGCCACACCATCACAAGATGGCACTGAGCCCCTGCAGCTCCGAGTAAACAACTCCATATTAGGCAAGGCTCTAGACAGAACCTCCCACAGGCACGACCCATGTCCGCTCTCCCTATATAAGCAGCTGCCGTTTAGTTCTGGGGCCCCTTGCTTCCTGCTCTCCCTTTAACCAAGAGGCTCCAATAAAGCGTGATTTGAGAAGAATCCTTGACTCGGTGGTCGTTCTTCTCTGCTGGGCAAGGAGGTTCGCCGCAACCAAGGGTAAAACTAAACACTACTGGTTTATAAAAAAAAAATATTTTACCCTATGTCTCTGGGTACCTACTACTGGGCTATCAACTATCTATCTATCTATCTATCTATGTATCTATCTATGTATCTATCTATCTATCATCTACCATCTCTCCCCTTTTTTATAGTCTTGCAAAGAAACACTCTCCACAGAAGGCATGTGGCCCTGATACAGGCTCCTTTTACTCCAACTAGTCATAAGGATCCTCATAATATTGCCTGGTTAGATTATCAAGAGGGGTTCCTTACCCCACCTTTACCCCCAATAGGGTCTTCTCAAATTCTGCATTTGATTAGACAGTCCTAAGCTGCATAGTCAACCTAGATGAGAGGTGAAGAAATCCGTTCCAATCAGTCAGTCAGTGATGCTGGGCTAGGTCCTGAACCTATGTGAGCCCTGCATGGATGTGTGTCAACCTAAGACAATTAGCATGCCTACTTCATGTGCCTGTCCCTACAGGTCTCAAAAAACTTCTGTCTTTGGTTGGAGGTGATCCAATCTACTAATAGAGCACA
Source organism: Arvicola amphibius (assembly GCF_903992535.2). Lineage (NCBI taxonomy): Eukaryota > Metazoa > Chordata > Mammalia > Rodentia > Cricetidae > Arvicola > Arvicola amphibius. The sequence continues at coordinate 8,134,330 of NC_052060.1, read as the reverse complement.
TATGACTGGGAGGACAAAGTCAAGGGCAGGGATTGGAGAGATGGCTCATGCTTTTGGCTGTCTCAGGAGACCCACTTGGCAGCAAACAAACCTCTTTAATGAGCTTTCCAGGTGGACACCACTGCCCTCATCTGGCCACTGAGGGAATTCCATATTTGTGGTGGCAAAACACGCATAAGCACAACAAAATGACCCAACATGTTTTGGAGGACATTATTTCTGCTGTGCAGTTATAACTTTTGCATATAACTCACCTTTCAAGAACAACAGAGGTAGATTGCTTTGCATTTCCAGATTTCTTTAGTACATTCTTTTGTTGAATGTTCTCATTTCCTGAGAGGCCAGGAACAATGTAGTTGTGTGATGTTGGACACCCTAGTATGCTGTGAATATGTTTTACTACCATTGGTTAATAAAGAGGCTGATTTGGCCAAGGGTCAGGCAGAATATAGCTACACACATGCTAACAGAGATGCAGAGAGAAGGAAGGCAGAGTCCAGGAGATGTCATGTAGCCACCAGAGAAGTGGGATGTCAGAGAATTAATGGTAAATCATAGCCATGTGGCATTACACAGCTTAATAGAAATGGGTTAAAGTAAGAACTAGCAAGTAATAATCTGAGGCATTGGCCGAATAATTATAATTAATATTAAGCCTCAGAGTATACTTTATAAGCAGTCATGGGACCGGGCAGAACACAGAAAAGCTTCCAGCTACAGTGAGTTGTGTTTCCCTTTAGTTTTCTCTGCATGATGATTTCATGAACGTGTTGTACAGTGTGTGTACCACATTCTACTGAAGCTAAATATATGACCCTGAGGATGCAATATGTCTAGTTTTTCTGTAGACTTGTGGGTATACACGGAGCAGGCCATGCCATCTGTATCCATATCCAAGGTGCCATCTGCCTGTGTAGGCCATGGCTGGGAAATCATTGTGCAGCCCAAGTTGCCTGGAACTTGCTGATACAGATCCATGCCTGTGAGTTGTGGGTTTACAGGAGTGTGACAGCTCACCTGACTAAAGAAGAGTCTTTGAGTGAGAAGATGGAAATTGCTTTCTATTCATAAAACATTCATTTTATTCAATTGGGGCTTCAAAACAGTGGTCATTACAGACAGTGTATACCCTTAGCAAACTACTAAAACAATGGAAATAATAAAAGAAATAACAAAAATAATAAAAGTTACACTAAAACGAAGAAAACCAAAAAACTAATGCACAGATATATTACGATATAAATCAAACCAAAACAATCTAAAACATAACAAAAACAACCAACCAAACAAAATTAAACAAAATTCCCACGTTCCCTTGGAATATTCTTTAAGAAAAAGCAAATCAATAACATGAGACACGAGGAAGTGGATTAGTCTCTGTAGGGAATTATCATCCACACTTGTGTGTGATATGTGGTCAGCGTCAGCTCTGCACTAGAGAGAGAATCTTAGGCTTTGGGTGTGGTCTGTCTGGATAGCAGTGTGACAGAGTCTTCCTTGTCAGATTCCACATCACATATGGAGTCAGCTTGCCAAAGCCCTTGACAGTAGCTGACAGAATGACTCTTGCTCACCCACATATCTCCCTCCATGTTGTTTTGCCCACACTGGGGCCACTTGGTGATGGATGTTTGGTTTCTGAGTAGTTTGTGGGGTGTCCTCTGAATCTCACGCTTATTTCTGATGCAGTCTTTTCTCTGCAAACCGTGAGCCATCAGAAGTGGATCAGATTGTGGCTGGATCCTCTGATGATGGGTTGACAGTTGTCTCAATGTTGTGCTCACAGCAGAAAGGGACATGGCTTTTTCAGGGGAGGCCTGGATCCTGGAGTGTAGAATGTCATGCCTTCAAGGTGCCTCTGGTTTCCCTCAGGCTTCTCAGTTCTCTTACGAGGTTCTGTCAGAGAAGAAATGGAAATCAGACATAGAAACAGTCTCTCTTGGGCACAGGCAAGAAAAAAAATCAGGGCCTATTCACCCCTAGTAAAGAAAAGTCAAGAAAGAAAACCCATACTGTGAATCCCCTGGTTGGTGGGAATGGGGCTCAATGGTGGCTCACTTGCCTGGCACAGAGCGCTCCTGCTGCAGCAGCTCCATCTGCAGGAGGCTCTCCTCCTGGGCTGTGGTCTGTTCCAGTTCATGCTGAAGATGTTCAAACCTAGAGGGAAAAGGCAGCTGGAACACAGGCCTGGTGGGGCCCTGACATGTCAGCTTTTGAGCCCCCACCAGCTAGAAGACCCATTGTCTTTTAGCTGAGTTCATTGACTGCTTCCCCAAGGGAAAAGGGTCTGAGTGCCCCTGGGCTGGATTTTTTTCTCAACGTTTAAAAATTGTTATAAGTTGAACTGGAAAATACACTGTGCAGTACTTGGAAAAACAGCATATTTTTCCAATAGTCCAAAACCAATATTTTGGAAGAATATCTTTGTCTCAGTCAGATATTCATGGCCTTGATTAGATACCTGGTGAATGTGAGCAACCTGTAAAACTCCATGTCTGCCCTCTAGTGGAGCCTATACAACACTGCAGAGAAGGCTCTATTCCTACAGCTCAGAACCTGCATGGGGTTAATTTGTCAACCCCTAATCTGTTTATTGCCAGAGTAAATCTTCTCACAGGAAACTGATGAACCCTGCAGAGAGCCTGCAATTAGGAGTAGTATGCTGCAACCAAGTTAGCAAGAAGACTAGAAACTTCTCTCTAAATGTGATGTTCCTGAAGGAAAATAAAGTGGCAGAGGACACAGTGCCCCTCAAAATTGACCTCCTGCTTCTCTCAGGAGAAGGGGACACAATCCCCATAATACAAAAACCAAACATATTGTTTCTTGGACAAAAGATCCTGGTGATTTGCCAAATCGATAGTCTGAGGTATTCTTTCCCTGGATGTGGGTGGGAGCCTTGACAAATAGACTAAAACCCAAACAGGTCAGAGACCCCAAAAAGGATATTCCACTAGACTACACCTCCTTCTGTCAGTCCGTGCTCCTACCTCATCTGGGACTCAGTGTAGTGATGCTGCAGCTTTACTGCCAAGTCCTTTTGCTGGGTAACAATTTCCTTCCGCTTCAGTAGGAATTGAAGGTGTTCCTCCAGTCTTTGATGTTCCTATTCATTAGAAGATTGCGTTCTTAGGGCGGGGTTGTCTGCACCTACGTAACACAGGTCTGCATGTATGTACACAAACACAAACGAACACACACACACATACACTCCTGGAAACATACAAGAACATGGATGCTCACATACAAGCATATTGCATTGCATCTGCATGTGTAGTTCCTTAATAACACTAATGGAAGAAGAGATCACCTGGGGCCTTCTAGAGAAGAGAGTTAACTTTCATTAGCCCACACCCTCTCCTCCTTGCATTCTAAACCAGGCACAGGGATGTGGTGATGTGGTGAGGATTGTGAACTTTGGCTCTGTTTTGATAAGTTTTCATTCTATTTCTCCTTTATATGTGTGGGTGTTTTGTCTGCCTGTGTGTCTATGCACCACATGCATGCCTGGTCCCTGGGAGAAGAACACAGTGGGCAGAGCAGTCAAGGTAGTGCTTGCCTTCTACACCCAGGCCACAAATGGTGGATGCCAGGGTTCCTTAACCAATCATTTAGGCTTGCATAGCAAGTTTTCCAGTCTGTACATTAAATGCTTAGTTCTGTGGTCCAGGACCACTGCCTGATGGTGGACCAGCCCCTTCCTCTCACTCAGTGCTTCCCCGTGGCTCCAGGAGGGCAGCTTCCTCCTACAGGAGCTCTAAACCACAGGTTACTTCATTTTCAGCCCAATGAGTTCAAGAAAACCAGAAAATCTCTACAACCAGAATTCAAATAAACCTTTGCGTCCAGTAGATGATTGTGTCAGGAATTTGTCTAAGTAAGAGAAGAAGGCTGACTCATGGCCTAATGAGTGCATGTATTACTTCATGCTTAACAATATTCCATGGAAGGGCTTGACTTCATTGAATTTTTACTCATCAATGATGGGCATTTGAAAAATTTCTGGTTTGGCAGTGCTCTGAGTAATGCTTCTATAACCCGGGTTCCCCTAGATTCTCTGTGGACCCTTACTTCTCCTTCTGGGATCACTGGGTCATCTGGGGACTGCAATTCAAGTTTCTGAAAAATTATACATATCTTCTCACAGGACTACCCCATTTTACACCACTAACGATTTCTGAGGGTCCTCATTTCTGCCAAACACCATCAGGCCAACTTTGTCTTAGTGTAAAGAAGCTGGGAATGAAAGCAGCTTCTGAGCGCTGCAGACACAACCTGCAGTGAGTGCTTTAGACGATGCTGAGCCTGAGTGGGCTGCACCAAGACAGCCTGTTCTCACAGCTCAGTATGGCTGTGGGACTTCTGCTGGGGGCGGCACCTCTGCAGGTCAGCATCTCTTAAATGAGAAAATCCAGGCCAAGATCCAGGGACAAAGTTAATCGAGTCAAGATTGGACAAAGGTGAAAGGAAAATGGCAGCAGGCAATGATGAGGAGAACAAAACAGGATGCAGAAAAGTCGTTAGTGGGCAGTCACCTTTCACCCAGAGCAGAGAAGGACACACATCTTCAACCGGGCTTTCCTGCTCTCAGGCACCTTGATTTGCCTCAGGAGTCTCTGTCTCACTTCCATGTCCTGCATTACCTTGGTGTTCTGCAAAGGATTTCTTTGCAGATGGATATTTATGTCTCTACAAACATCAGTTTTGTTGTGCTTTGTTCTAGTTAGCTGTGCAAAAGATGGGCAGCTCCTTGTGCTCCATGACTGATGCAAATTAAAGCTAACCACAGCAGGAACAGTACTTTCTATTAGCACTGGTCTCCAGCATCCTTAAAGATGTCCATCATTCCATGAGTGAACATACATATAAAGGCTCAAAAACATATTCTCAAACCCACAAAGACACATATAAACACAACACACATAACACACACACACACACACACACACACACACACACACACACACACACACACACACCCTTCCTGAACCCAGAAAAGCAAAGGAGAAGAGTCGAGTGTTGCAGACCTTTCCTGCTGCAGCGGGAGGCAGCGGGTCCTCAGTGCTGTCTCTCAGTGCTCTTAGACTCAGTCAGGCTTCTGCCCTAGTCTGAACTTCTTTCCCTTGCAGGAAAGTTCTTCATCTCATGACTCACTGACCGTACAGGTGAGTGAAAACCTCTGCACACCTGAGCTTGACCACAAAAGACCAAGTCCCAAAGGAAGAGGCTGCACATGAAGCCTCCCAATAGCTCTAAGCTGACCCATTCTAGTCTCCTAAGAAACCTTATCCAGGCTCCTCCAGAGAAGACCGTGATAGCACCAGAGAATGAGACTGACCCATGGTCATGACCCAGCAACTTTGGACCATAACACAGGGCATAATATATGAAAATAGCCCCAGATCAGTCAGTAGAAGCCGAGTGAGGTCTCCACAGTGTTGTTCTGAAATGCAGCACTCTGTACAACTATGAGGAGATCTGTACTAAGACATAACCATGCGCATGACAGAGTGAGCATCAGAAGTCAGCACAGAGATGGACTGCAGGTTCTGTGTTGTGAAGCCAAAGAGACAAACCAGACATTTCCTGGGAGGTTACCTCAGTTCATTAAAAGGGAAGAAGTCTACTTTTTATTTTGAAAATAGCTCTGGGGCTTGAATATTTTATTATAAACTCAGTAATGCCAAAATAATGAAAATGTGTACAAATTTAGAAAAACACCAAGTCCTTTCTCTTTCTTACTAAACAAACCAGTTAGCAATAAGATGAGACAGACAAAGATAGGAAAATCTACCTGTGAGGAGACAGGAGATCCAAAGAGCTCTGGCCTGGGAGCTTAAGCAGAACAAAAATATTCTCTTCTAGCAACAAATGATCCCCAGGCCTTGTCCTCACTCACTCACTCACTCACTCACTCACTCACTCACTCACTCACTCACTCAAAGCTCTGTGATTCTCTCTATGTGGCTCCCAGCATAGAACCCTTCCTACCATACTGACATGTAGGTGTGTGATATGTGATTAACCCATCTCCCTCAAAGAACTGCAACTTCTTCCAGAGCAGGATGGTTTGTTTTCCAATCAGGTTGTGTCTTCCCAGAGGTTACTCCCCAGAAAGACTTGTGAAGAATCCCAGAAATGAACTCTTAGATGGAATGGAGCTGGTCATCTGGGTAACTGAGTGGACGGTTACATAACGGGGTACATATGTGTGTGTGTGGTTAGATAGGTGGGCAGCTTGCTCCTGATGCCTCAGCTTACCTGCTGCTGATTTGTCAAGAGCTCAGAGATCTTCTCAAGGGCCTCCTCACAGAGCCTCTTTGTCTCCTCACAGGACTCTTGCAGGAAAATCTGCTCCTGCTGCATCTTTCTGTTGTCCTCTCTCAACATGCCCACTCTTTCCTTCATCTGTGTCCTTTCCCTCAGAAGCCGGCTGTAGAGGGTGCTTAACCATCACAAACAATGATGAGCTCCAGTCCACCTCCATCTGCCACTCCTACCTACTAATACCACCTTCCCTGCAAGGTCCCAAGTCCTCAGACAGCCCCAGACTGCAGCCCACATTAGCCAGGTCAGTATCACCTAGGTGATGTACCTCTGAGAACAGGATTCTGCACTCCAACACACACCGGCCCTACACTGATCATGGTATTGGGAGAACATCATCAGGTATAGAGCAAACATGATCAGAGGGAGGACAGAGGACCCAAGAGGAATACATTCCACACCTGTGTCCCATAGCAACAGGCTCTGTAAGCCCCTCTCAGAGTCCCAGAATCCATTCTTGGTGCAAACCATGTTTTTTTGTCTAGAAGCTCTTGAAGCCGATAGGACAATTTTGGGAGGGGCTCTCAGACTCCTTGTACTTGGGAGAATTCATTCTGGGAGGACATGTACAAGGTAAAAGCTAGAAGCACAGCCCTCACTTTGGTTCAAAGAGAAATAAGTGCAGCAGCTGTTCTTCCAAAGTGTGGGGTCCCATCCAATCAGACACTCACCTGTAGGAGTTGGTCTCAGACAGCTCCTTGCAGTTGGAAGAGGCCTCACTGATTTCCTTGGGGGATTTCTCCAGCTCTGATGTCTCCTTCTGGTGATCCATTTTCAGCTCCTCAAGCTCATAATTCAGCCTGTGTTAGAGCATGGGCCCAGGAACAAAGAACCCCATGAACATAGTTATCAGACCCCCCATGAACAAATAAATTAAGGCTGTGTCTTGGATTAGTCTAGTCCACTGGGTTTCACATCCTGAATCCTTGGTACTAGAACCTGTTGATGTTTATTAGACTTGCTAAGCTGCCCCAGGGCCAGAAAGACAAAGCATCAAGAGGGAGTTGGACAGGGCTACATGAGCTTCCTCAGTCGGCCTAGACGAACAAACTAGCTCTTTTTTTAGATGTCCCAGGATTCTGTGCTATGGGTCTTGGTGTACCTGAAAATTCTGATGACATGTTTTCTGTCTTCAGAAAAAAATGTTTATTCTGTGTTCCTGTTATCACAAGGATGCTCAGAACTCATAATCAGGAGTTCCATGGAGGAGACCGTACAGTACAATGACTTTATAAACTCCCCAGGGAATTCCATTCAGTCACCAAGGCGAGCACAAAGAATGAGGGCAGGGATGCTCAAAGTGGGACTCCAGGGCCTCAACACTTATATCACCTGAGACTCTGAGACAGACAAACCTCAGCCCTGCTACCAATCTCTGACTCACAGGATGTAGATGACACACACACGAACACACACTACTATAAGGGAACCCCTCAGGGACAGTACAGAACGCACTCAGACACCACAGCACAAAGGAGATTTATTGACTCAGAAGAGCAATCATGGAATTGAGGGGGGCAGGAATTCCTCTGTATCAGGCAAGGGCTGAGAGCAAGAAATGGTTTTTTTTTTCAGCAGTGGATTTTTAAGGAGATAAGGGGAAGTTTGTGCTAGGATGAGTTGGTTGGACCTAATTGGACAGCTAAGCCAGAATATTCAAATAGTGAATTTTGATTTCTGCACCTTGGTGTTTGGTTTCAGGAATGAGTCAGTGACCAAAAAAGAGAATGAACCTTGGGAACTAATTTTAGGAAAGCAATTTAATGTTTTACCAAGGCAGAGGAAAAAGAAAAAGGCAAAACCTGCCACTGCCATATTGGCAATTTTTGGTCCCGTTAAGCCCTTCACACACACAAACCCATACACAATTAGGATGCTAGAGACATGTAGATAGGTGGCATTATTTCAGAGTACAAGGAACAGAGAGGTGCCGGGTGAGCTCCAGGCCTTCTGGTCACACATTGAGATAAACCCAGTGGGACCAGGCCCTGCTTCCAGAGCAACCAACAAGAAATCACCCAGTCAAATACAAAGACTCCCATGAACTCAGCACCCAGCATCTCCCACAAGCCAACACCTGTCAAGGCCTCTTTGAAATGTGTATTGTGAGCTCACACACTGCTGCCCCATGCATAGAATGTGATTCAGGCCACAGACTCTGCTTTTCATTGGGAGGAAGCAGAACAGCCTGGATCTCCATCTCACTCCTACCCAGGCTTCAGTTCTGCCTCTCAGATGCACCCAGGAGAAGTAGTTTGGGCAGGAAGACACCTTGGAGGTGCAGCCTCAAGTGCCATGAGGAATGATGGGGTTGACACAGCAGGGTCAAGACAGTCACCAGAGAACTGGACATAATGACTACCTGTTGTTCACATCGTTGTTGGTATAACTGGCCAGGACTGCACGAAGTTCATTCCTTTCATTGGTCATCATCTGGAGCTGAAGGGTCAGTTCATCGATCTTGTTCATCTGCTGCTCCTGCTCAGCAAAGGAGGCTGAGGTCCGTGCCTTTCCAGTACTCCCTGTAGGTAGACAAACATCAGTGAATTTGTATAGTGAGATGGTACAGGGCCATGAGAGATCATGTTGAGTGCCAAGAAGAGGCCTGAGGAAGAGGGAATGCATGGAACCAACTGAAGACCCCAAAGAGAAGAACAACTATCCTCAAGTTGGGACCCATAAGGCACGTCTCCATCCCCAATCACCATTGCTAGATATGTCCATCAATGTTAGGAAGTATTATTTTCAGGTGTGGGACTTTGTTTAGGCTGCATTTGTTTAACTCTGTGAATCTATGTTACTGTGCCTGTCTAAAACACCTGATGGTCCTACTAGAGAGATGGACAGCCAATAGCGAGACAGGAGCTGGGATAGGCGGGACTAGCAGGCAGAGAGTATAAATAGAAGGTGAACTCTGAGAAGAGGAGAATGAGAAGAAGCACAAGAACAAGAGTGGAGAACTCCAGGTTTCTGCCACAACTCACTCAGCAGGCATGGAGTAAGAGTGAAAGCAAGATTTACAGAAGAGAAAGATCAAAGCGCAGAGGCAAAAGGTAGTCAGGAAAACCTAAGTCAAGAAGAACTCACAAGAAGCACACCAAGCTGAGGGAAGGCATTCATAAGAAAGAAGCCTCTGTGTGTGATTTATTTGGGAGCTTGTCTGGGGGACGTTACTCTCCCTCTTTTTAGTGACACACAAGCAAAAGAAACCCAGTGACGGTGGAGGACAGGGCTGGAACTGGAACCACTGTGGTCCCTCTGTGCTTACCACACAGAGGCAGAAGGAAAGCAGATGGCCCTCAGCACAGCAGTTGAAGCCTTAACCATCCCTGGCTCTCTGCCAAACACACCATCAGAAATCCTCAACTCGGTCTGCTCTTTAGTAACTCAGAAAAGCAGAAGAGGACCATCACTTCCCAGAAACTCCCACCTCCTGAGTCCCACTCCTGAAAGGATCAACTGAAGCCTTCCTCCTTCAGGAATCTCTGTCCCCTGCCCAGGACTCACTGTGCTTTCCCCAGAGCCATTTATTTCTTGATGTGTGACTCGGAGACTGAAGGCCATCTTCCTTGTGCCTCTGTCTGGCCTCCCTGCCCTCTCCATCCTGTCTGCCAAGCAGCCTGTTCAGTCGTGTTAGCATGGCTGTGGGTGAACCACACAGGCACTGAACGAATGCCTCAAGGGCAGTTGGCGTTGCCACAACACTGGTGACATCACAGAATTCCAGGCTCTCCAGGATACAGTAGAATGTCCAGGTGGGGGACTGCTGACGTCATATGATACAGCTATTAACCCCTGCTAACTACTTCACCTGAAAGTGACCCGAAACTAAGGTGCCATTTCCAAGAGTCTCTCTGGGGCCACCGGGGAAGCCTTTATGCACATTCTCTTAGTAAAGCCAGAAATATAGCCCTCTGCTTCTCACGAGTTATGTGAGAAGTTGAAAGCTCACTTGCCAACCACTGCCCAGGGATGGGTTTTCCCATCTTAAGATCCATACTCAAGTAATGTGAGAAAGAAAGGATGCTTAGAAATGAGGTCAGGCTAAAGGCAGTAGAACAGATGAGATCTATGAAGTGAACAAGCACCTGGTGCAGATCCTCAGACTTTTAGCGATTGGAGGGTTCAAAATTAAGAGAAGACACAAAGGAAGTTATGAAAATTTCACCCAGAGTGCCAGTAGAGCTCACTCATGCTATGAGGTTGATAGTGAAGATATGACTAGCTCTTGGCAGGTCAAATTGAACCACAGAGCCCAGGTGAGCCTTCAGATACTGAAAGCAAACAGTCTTAGAAAGAGTAGGATGGCCCCAACCTTGAATCAATAGACTGAGGAAAGAGTAGTGGCACCCAGAGTTCAGTGTGCACCATCTAGAGAAGGTGTTAGCATTGGAGACACAAGCACGTGTACCCACATGAGTGTGCGCACACACACTCACACACACACACACACAGAGAGAGAGAGAGAGGAGAGAGAGAGAGAGAGAGAGAGAGAGAGAGAGAGAGAGAGAGAGAGAGAGAGAGAGAGAGAGAGAGCAATAGAAAACTTGGTTTTGAGGATCCTGAGTTGATACTTTTCCTTTTAGTGGGTGTTCCCTCCCCTGCAGAAGAATTGGGTTTCTAACAGCTCCAATGAGTGTCAAGTCTGTCTTGTGTGATGTTTGCTTTACCATACTCCCCAGAGGTCCTATGATTGTGGAGGTGCGGGTAGGTCAGCCCAGCAGTCAAAATGTGATGGCTGCAGAGGCAGGAAATTGATAATACCCTGGGCTACATAGCAAGACCCTGTCCTTCACACAATTATTTCAATTGTGATAAACACACAATTAATCTATCAGCTATTTGTTAGAGGCACCCTTCACTGAATAAAAACATGTATTTTCAGCAGGGTGGTGGTGGTGCACAACTTTGATCCTAGTGCTCAGGAGGCAGAGGCAGGCAGATCTCTAAGTTCCAGGCCAGCCTGGTCTGGATAGTGAGTTACAGGACAGCCAGGGCTACACAGGGGAAAAAGCATTCATATTGAATGGATAAAGGGATAGTTTTTTGGTTAGGAGCACTGGCTGCTCTTACAAACGATCCTGGTGTGATTCCCATCACCTACATAGAGGCTCACACCTATCTAACTCCAGATCCAGGGGATCCTACTCTCTTTTCTGATCTCCACAGGAACCAAACAACCATGAGGCCCACATATATGCTATGTGATGTGATGTGTGTGTGTGTGTGTGTGTGTGTGTGCGTGTGTGTGTTTCTATTGTGCCAGAAAGATGGTAATGGTGTTTCCATTAACATTGAAGACTTAAGTTCAATGTCCAGATAGATATAGATAGTCGTAGATAGTCCAGAGACCTAAGTTAAAACCACACACTACTGGTTAATAAAAGCAAAAAACAGTTTTACCCTAGGTCTCTGGTTTATCTACTGTCTATTTAACTGTCTATCTGTTTATCTATCTATCTATGTATGTATCTATCTATCTATCTATCTATCTATCTATCTATCTATCTATCTATCTATCCACTTTGGTTTTTGGTTGCCCAAGCATGTGCTATGTGTGGTTTCCCTCTTGTGGAGTGGCCTTAAGTCAATTCAGACACCGGTTGGCTTTTCCCACAAGTTCTGTGCCACCATTGTCCTTCATATTTTATAGGCAGACATTTTGTAGGTCAAGGGTTTTATGACTGGGTTGGTTGGCATCTGCTTATCTCTTTCAATAGCCAGCCGAGTACCTTCCGTGAGACAAGAGACTAGAAGGTAGGGATGCAGGCTTCCTGTATGAACAACCTTGTCTTCCTCATGTTCCATGTGTGGATGTTAGTTCAGCAATGGGTCCTGCTGGCAGCTTTTGGAGAGCAGCCCTGTGTCTTTGCAGCAGCCTGGGTGGTTTGGAGATTTCCATGGGGCACCCTTGGACAACAATTGATTAGAATGCAGCCCAGTCCTAGCACTGGAATCCTTGCCTGTTGAATATATGGCCAGCTGAGACTCCATAATTAGGAGTCATCACTAGTAATGGGATAAAGGACACATAAAGGATTAGGACCATGGAAAACCAAAGACAAAGGTGGGCTATGGGAGCCGCTACTGAGGGACAGGTGTTATGGCCCACCACTTCTGGCAGTGACAGCCTCGTACTCAGAGGAAAAGTGAAGACAATTGTGGAGATTGGCTGGGAATCAAGGTAAGCACCTCTGAAATGGGGACAGGCCCCAACTACAAAATGACCAGTGTACCTATTGTAAAGAATTAGGCCATTGAGTGGTGGCACATGCCTTTAATCCCAGCCCTCACAGAGTCAGAGGCAGTAGGATCTTTGTGAGTTCAAGGCCAGCCTGGTCTACAAGAGCTAGTTCCAGGAGAGGCTCCAAAGTTACAAAGAAACCCTGTCTCGAAAAAGCCAAAGGAAAAAAAATAGATATGGGCCACTGGGCAAAGTAGTGCCATAGGAAGGGAGGGTGCAGAAAGCCCTGACAGGTAATGGTGGCAGAACATGAAGGAGAGAGCGAATGAGGGGTACAGGATTTGGATCCGTTCCCCAAACCTAGCCTATTCTGTAGTCAGGGGCTGTGGGCCAGCTTCCCACTGCCCTATGCCCCAAAATAATTACACGGAAACTGTATTCTTTTAAATATTGCCTGGCTCATTATTTTCAGCCTCTTACTCACATCTTGACTAACCCATATCTAATAATCTGTGTAGCACCACAAAGTGGTGCCTTACCAGGTAGATTCTAGCGTACGTCCATCTTGGGCTGGAGCTTCATCGCGTCTGTCTCCCTGAGGAGAGGCACGGTGGTCTGTCTAACTTAGGAGAGGCGTAGCATCTGACTGAGCCATCTACCTCACTTCCTTCTTCCTGTTCTGTCTACTCCACCCACCTAAGGTCTGGTCTATCAGATGGGCCAGGCAGTTTCTTTATTAATTATCCAATGAAATTATCAGATAGTTAGAAGACACACCTACATCACTATTCTGCCAAAGATTTGGCCCTCATCCAAAGTCTGCCCAAAGTCTGGCAGTCTCAAAACAAGAGGAATGGTGGCTAACTGGAAGAGGAGTGTATGGACTTGTTGGGACACATCCAACGAACCACTCCTAAAAAGACTGAGGAACTGCTCAGGCAGTCTCACCTGAAGATTTTCTGCCTCAGAGACAAGGTGGAGCAAGTGGTCTCCAAATGTCTAGCCTGCCAACTGACAAATGTTAAGCCCACCAAGGGAAAACCCGGGGCTCTATCAAGAGGATCTCCACCCGAGTCCTACTGGGAAACTGACTTCACTAAGGACAAACCAGGAAACTATGGCTATAAATATTTGATAGTTTTTTGGATACCTTTTTAGGATGGGTAGAGGCCTTTTCTAAAAAACATGAGAAGGCCCAGGTGGTAGTCTAGAAACTGCTGGGAGACACCATCCTGAGGTCCGGAACTCATGTTTCGCTAGGTTCAGATAATAAACTCACATTTGTTGCCCAGGTAACTCAGAACTTGGCCAAAGTGTTGGGGGGCAGATTGGAAATTACATTGGGTATATGGACTCTAAAGTTCTGGGCAGATAGAGCATATGAATCAGATCCTAAATGATACCCTTGCCAAATTAACTTTGGAAACTAGCGGAGATTCGATGACTCTCATTCCTTTTGCCTTATTCTGAGTCTAGAATTTCCCCATAAGCCCTCGGACACACCCCTTGAAATTATGTTTGGCAACCCCCATCCAGATTCCCTAACTTGAGGTAAAATTTGCTTACTGAAGTTAATGATGTTGACTTGTTTGCTTCCCTAGAGGCAGCAGCCCTGGTGCACAAGGACATCTGGTCCAGACTACAAAAGGTGCATACGCAGCACTGCCGTCCACACCACATCAATTCCAGGCAGGAGACTGGGTCTATATCCAGAGACACCAACAGAAGACCCTAGAGCTCTGCAGGAAGGGACCTTATACTGTGAACCTGATCACCACCACAGCTATCAAGGTTGACCATTCACACACTCAAGTAGCAGATTCAGAATTGACTGGACCTCCACCAGAACCACAGTCAGACAATGCCAAACTCCTCTGGACCACGAGACCAGACCCTGTTAACCGCCTCAAACTAAGACTACCGTGGGTAAAGCCATGGCATGTCTACTCCTTCGCCTATCGCTGCCATGCCCCACCCAAGGTTCCCCACATACCCTTTGCAGCCAAACCTGAATAATCTCCAATCCTCAAACAGGTAAGACACTGAATCTTACTTCTAATACGAGGTCAGGCAATGCTTGGTACCCAGAATTAACCTTTAAACTCTGCGCCTTGGCGAAGGATTCATGGGATCCTCCAGAGACTGAGAGGACCCCTGAGACTCATAGACCACCTGTCGCTAAAGTGGCTGGTATGCCTGCCCAGGGGGAAAAAGAATTAAAAGTTGTGGGGGACCTGAAAGTTCTAACTGAGAGCCAGGGGATGTGAGACTTGAGCCTCCAACTGGAAAGCTAAAGGGGGAGATTTCATCAGCTTGAGTAGAACCATCCAAGGGGAGTCTGACATCACCATAGGGTTCCAGCAACTCCCAATCCCTCAAGGTCCATTGGCAAAGGGAGGATCAGGCTATACTAACCGGCCAAGGCCCACAGAGGAATTCCTTATACTCTCCAGCTCCTTCTGACCCCACAGAATCCATGAGTTCCTATAGGACCCAACCAGGTTATGTTTCCACCAGTTCTCCCGAAGTCCACTACCACTCCCCCTCCTACTATATGGTCCAGCCCACCACCAGATGAGGAGCTGTGACCCAGATCCCCTCCTGGGACTATTGGACACTTCCTACTAAGTCCTAAATGCCTCTAGTCCAGACCTCACCCACTCCTGCTGTGGCAATTTCCTTGCAGCCTTAGCTGATCAATCAACTCAAGCCAAGCACCCCGAGTCTGGTCAAACACCAGTCCTGAGTCTGCGATTGTGCAGATTTCAAGATCCCTTAGCCCTTTTTATTGTGCTGTAACTACAATAAATACCCAGCCACACTCTGCTCAAGGTCTCTCCTGTTTTACCACTGTGTCAGAGGGACAGAGGACCCGAGTTCAAACTCGCAATAAAGATTTTTTGCTTTTGCATCTGGACTTGGTCTCTTGGTGGTCTTTGGGCGTCTGGACTCTGGGCATAACAATTTAGTAGGACATGTTTATGATCATAAGAAATACCATGTTAATAGTAAAGATTTGAAAAAGGAATTTTCGGTCACTTGGCAACAAGCCAAGGAAATTAGAAGGAAATTTCCTACTTATTCTCTGTATAACCAACCTCCACTACCCTCAGGGATTAACCCAAGGGGTACTCAAAGAAATAGAATTTGGCAAGTGGATGTGTTTCATTTTGCAGAGTTTGGAAAATTAATATCTGTACATCCCCCCCCCCATTGATGCATATTCAGGTTTTGTGGGGTTTTTTAGTGGATTATTTTGTTTTGTTGTTGTTTGTTTGTTTGAGACAGGATATCTCTGTGTAATAGCCCTGGCTGTCCTGAAACTCATTATGTAGACCAGGCTGGCCTTGAACTTATAGAGATCCACCTGCTTCTGCCTCTCAAGTGCTGAGATTAAAAATATACGCCACCATGCTCAGCACCTCATTCAGGTTTTCAAAGGGCAACTGCTTTGAGTTCCAAATAGGCTGCTATGGTTACACATCTACAAATACACATCTGTCAGAAATTATGGCCATCATAAGAAAACCTCTGGTAAAATGAAACAGTTTTTTTTCGCACATTACAACATCAGGCATATTACAGGTGTACCACACAATCCTTCAGGACAAGCATTTATAGGAAGATCTAATTACACTTTAAAAGAAACTGCGTATGGGAGGCATCTGCTGCCTGACCCTGATGACTAGATAAGACTAAATGTTCAACCATGTGGTCTAGCTTCATTCTGCTGCTGTAACAAAGACAGTGAGCAAAAACAACTTGGTAGAATGTATTTGGCCTCCACTCTCAGGTATCCGTCCATCACCTAGGGAAGTCTGAAACCCCCTGAAGAAAATAGTCAATACCTTTACCGTCACATTTTAACACAAAGGCAGCAGACAATAGAGACAGGTACATTAGTTAACTAAATATTTTACTTATTAATTAAATTTGGTTTTTCCAGACAAAGTCTTTATGTGTTGCAGCTCTGGCTGTCCTGTAGAAAAGACTGGATAATTTTTGTTAGTGGGGGACTGTGTTCATGCTTTCCCCTGATATTTTCTGTTAAAAAAAATAGTAAACTCTTCTCTTACTTTCCATGTCTTTGTGGGTTTCTTTTTCTATTTTGTCTTGGTTTATCTTTTTTTGTCTTTTTTTAAATGTCTGTCTTAGTGGTCAACCTTGCCATGAAAATTATAGACCTCTTCCATAGAAGTGACACTTTTAGGAAATTAGGCCCCGAGTTAGTAAAACTCCCTCCAGGACTGGAGTTTTTGTCTTAAAGTGCAGGAGCACTCTGTCTCAAATTTTGGTTAATCCTTCAGACCTTCCTTCTTTCCCCGCACTTAATATGCACCAGACCTGGGTCCAGAGCCAGCACACCTCTAGCTGAAAGACAGGAAACAACCTTTGCTAGGAAGCAAAAATTCTGGTTAAATCAAAATAAAACACCCCTCGTGATTTTATTATCTTCCTAACATAAAATAGCTTCAAACTGCATCAGCTCAATTCAAAGTAACCTTTCTGTGGGATATGCCCTAAAGCTCTGCAGAGATCCACAGGGCTCCACCTCCTCTGTTCCCTGGGAGCAGAGACCCCAGTCCCACCTCAGGCCAACCTGGCCCTCTTTGTTCCCTCTCCACTCCGGGTCAAGTCCATCCATCTCCTGCCATTCCGGACACCAAGAGCACTGGCACCGTGATCGCCGCCTTTCCCACATGTGTCCCGCTGAGGATCCAGCACACACCAGGACTGACCAGGTTCTGGAGTGTCCGTGCCCATGCTCAGGGTCTGCAAAGGACCGGACCCTAAAGCGCACTTGGGCTCCTTTGCAGAGTCCTGATGGGCGCCCAGACCGCGCGCCTGCTAACAAGGAGTCCCTGACGCTCCAGACACCTGGTGGAGCCGGGGTCCCAGCATCTCAGATCCCTGGGTTCATAACGTTCCCCCCGAGCTAGGGAAGCGGCCACGGGGCACGAGGATCCTGCTCCGAATGCTGGGCAACGGTAAGACGGGCTAGCCAGGTGTGGCCGATGTGGTGACACTTGGATGACCAAAGAGATGCGACCCTAACTTCTTCGTTGTCTCTGTGGCTTAATCGTTTAGTGCCTTAGATTGGTGCTTTGAGCCCACCCAGGGACTATGACCTTTAGGCTTTTAACAACTTCCAAATTTACACCCACTTACTTGTGAGCTGACTTGGCAACTGGAAAGTGCCAAAAAGCACCCTCCTACGTTCTTTCCAGAAATTTACGAAAAACCCTAGCTCATATATTTAAGACCCCAAATTGTACGTGATAACTGCAGCCCATACATTTTATACTGATGCAAATAAAACAGGGAAGGCAGGTTACAAATCAGAAGAATTAAGTAAGGTGGAACAAAGTCCTATAATTCTGTCCAGAAGGCAGAATTATATGCTATTTTTTTGTCCAAAGGGATTTTAAAGAACCTCTCAATATAGTTACTGATTCACAATATGCAGAAAGAGTTGTCTTACATATTAAAACTGCTGAATTAATACCAGATGATATGGAATTGACTTTGTTATTCATCGAGGTGCAAGACATAATCAGGAATAGGCTTTGTCCTATATATGTAACACACATCCAATTCCATATGGGTCTGTCAGGTCCTCTAGCACAAGGAAATGCAGAAATTGATTAATTATTAATTGGAAGTATGTGTCAGACCTCTGAATTTTATTAAAAAACCATTATGTCAATAGCAAAGGTTTAAAGAAGGAGTTTTCTATTACATGACAGCAAGCTAAGGAGATTATAAAGAGGTGTCCTTCTTTGTGAGTTTGAGGGCAGCCTGGTCTACAAGAGCTAGTTCCAGGACAGGCTCCAAAGCGGCAGAGAAACCCTCTTTCTCTCAGGGGAAAAAAAAGAGGTGTCCTACTTGCTCTTTCTAAAATCAAGCATTGGTGCCTGCAGGGAGTAACCCTAAGGGTACTCAAAGGAATTAAATATGGCAGGTGGATGTGTTCCACTTACAGAATTTGGTAAATTGAAATATGTACACCACACCATATTCAGGTTTTCAATGGGTAACTGCCTTGAGCTCAGAAAAGTCTGATTCAGTAATCACACATTTATTAGAAGTTATGGTTATCACGGGTATTCCTGCACAAGTAAAGACAGACAATGGTTCAGCATATGCATCTAAGGAAATGAAACTGCTTTTTTGCTTATTATAATAAAACACACATTACAGGTATACCAAATAATCCTACAGGTCAGGCGGTTATAAAAAGGTCAAATCATAATATAAAAGATATGCTGAACAAACAGAAAGAGATGAAAAATACCCTGAGAAATAGATTGCATAATGCTTTATTAACCTTGAATTTTCTTAACGCTAATGAGAAAAGAATAACAGCAGCAGAGAGACACTGGATAATAAAAAAATTCTGAATTGAATCGACCAGTATATTTCTAGGATGTGTTGACCTTACAAGAGAAACCAGGAAATGTGCTACGTTGGGGAAGGGGTTTTGATCTTATTTCTACAGGAGAAGAGAAATTATGGATACCATTAATATTAGTAAAGATTCATTTTGGAAAGGAGTAATCTATTGAAATGGAGAAATGGCAGCTCCCCTACAATGGTAACAATGATACAGGTGGTAATGAAAGTCATATAGGGTTGGGGCAGGATTCTAATCTTATCTTTGCAGGAAAATTACACATCATCAAAACTTATGGAGACCCTGTATGTTTGAACGCTGAAAGAAGAAAAATAAGTATCCACAAGAAACATCTAGAAAACAAATTATGGTTTATGAATCTAGGTACTGTTTACACTTACATTTATACACACTCGGATATATATAATATATATATATATATATGGATGGTATGATAGTTTACATAAGTGATCCAAAAAATTTTATGAAGAAACTTCTACAACTCATCAAAACTTTCAGCAATGTACCAGGATACAAGATTAACTAAAAAAAAAAACTCAGTAGCCCTCCTGTACAGATGATAAAAGGATTGGGGAAGAAATCAGAGAATCAACATCCTTCACAATAGCCACAAATAGCACAAAATATCTCGAGTAACTCTTACCAAACACATGGAAGACTTGTATGACAAGAATTTTCAGTCTTTGAAGAAAGAACTTGAAGAAGACACCAGAATGTGGAAAGATCTCCCATGCTCTTGGGTAGGTAGAATTAACATAGTAAAAATGACAATCTTACCAAAAGCAATCTACAGATTCAACGCAATGCCCATCAAAATCACAGCAAAATTCTTTAAAGACCTTGAAAAAACCATACTCAACTTGATTTGGTGAAGCAAAAAACCCAGGATAGCCAAAATAATCCTGTGCAATAAAAGATCTTCTGGAGGCATCACAATCCCTGACTTCAAACTCTGCTAAAGAGCTATAGTTCTGAAAACAGCCTGGTATTGGCATAAAAACAGACAGGAGGAATATTAGAACTGAATAGAAGACTCAGATGTCAATCCACACATCTTTGAAAACCTGATCTTTGACAAGGAAGCAAAAAAATATCAAACGGAAAAAAGAAAGTGTATTTAAAAAGTGGTGCTGGCATAACTGGATATCAACGTACAGAAGAATGAAAAGAGACCCATATCTATTACCATGCCCAAAACCCAAGTCGAAATGGATCGAAGACCTCAACAAAAAGCCAGCCACACTGCACCTTATAGAATAGAAAGTAGGAAATACAATTGAATGCATTGGCACAGGGAACCACTTCCTAAATATAACCCCAGCAGTATAGATACTGAGAGAAAAATTTAATAATCTGGACCTACTGAAACTACAAACTTCTGTAAAGTAAAGTACACAGTCAACAAGACAAAATGACAGCCTACAGAATGGGAAAAGATCTTCACTAACCCCACATCAGGCAGAGGTCTGATCTCCAAAATATACAAAGAACTCAAGAAATTGGATACCAAAAGAACAGATAATTCACTACAAAATGGCATATAGACCTAAACAGAGAACTCTCAACAGAGGAATCTAAAATGGCTGAAAGACACTTAAGGCAAGGTTCAACATCCTTAGTCATCAGAGAAATGCAAATGAAAACAACTCTGAGATTCCATCTTACACCTGTAAGAATGGCCTAGATCAAAAACACTGATGACAACTTATGCTAGAGAGATTGTGGGGAAAAGGAAACACCTCTGCATTGCTGGTGGAAATGCCAGCTGGTACATCCCCTTTGGATGTCAGTGTGACAGTTTCTCAGAAAATTAGGAAACAACCTTCCTCACAACCCAGTAATACCACTTTGGGGTATATATCCAAAGGATGCTCAATCGTGCCACAAGGACATGTGCTCAACTATGTTCATAGCAGCTTTGTTTGTCATAGCCAGAACCTGGAAACAACCTAAATGCCCCTCGACCAAAGAATGAAAAAGGAAAATGTGGTACAGTTACACAACAGAGTACTACACAGCAGAAAAAAATGACATCTTGAATTTTGCAGGAAAATGGAGGGAGCTAGAAAACATTATTTTGAGTGGCTTAACCCAGACACAGAAAGACAATTATCACATGTACTCACTCATAGGTGGTTTTTAAACATAAAGCAAAGAAAGCCAGCCTACAAACCACAATCCCAGAGACCTTAGACAACAATGCAGACACTAAGAGAGACTTTCATAGATCTAATTAACATGGTAAATAGAAAGTAGAAAAAGACAAGATCTCCTGAGTAAATTTGAAGCATGGGGACCTTGGGGGAGGATCAAAGGAGGGGAGAGGGGAAAGGCAGGCAGGAGAGCAGAGAAAAATGTTGAGCTCAACAAATACCAATTTAAAAAATAAAATAAAATAAAAATATATATTTAACTGGTTTTGGCGTTGGGCAATGGTTCTGTACTTTTCTAAATCCAAGGTTGTTCTTAAAAGGAATATTCAGAGTTTCTGTCTCATATTGGGAGCCATCTGGTATGGGACAGAAGGAAGACTTTAGGAAAAAATGTACTTTCTCCATGCCTATTTTGTCTATATCATATTCTTCATTGTATGTATGCTTATCTGAATGGTGTTTAAGTTTTCCATGAGGAACAATAGATTTTTCTTTCTTTTTTAAAAAATATTTATTTCTTTATTTATTATGTATACAATATTCTGTCTGTGTGTATGCCTCCAGGCCAGAAGAGGGCATCAGACCCCCTTAAAGATGGTTGTGAGCCACCATGTGGTTGCTGGTAATTGAACTCAGGTCCTTTGGAAGAGCATGCAATGCTCTTAATCTCTGAGCCATCTCTCCAGCCCCCACAATAGATTTTTCTACAGATCCTTGTCCTGCAGTAATCTTTGAAGTTTCCCGGAAGAAGATGGGGCCCAACAGCAACCACTCCACCTAGTTGAGATGACATCATGATGTAGACAGGGCTACTATAAGACCGTTTTGTGTACCCAGCCAAGGAAATGCTGCACCTTCTTATATTCTGGCCAGAACTCCAAATGAGAACTTTGAAAAAAAACCTTATTGACTGCTTGGAAATTGTTTGCAGCTATACTGGACAGTAATTTTGGAACTTAACCACCACTTAATTTTTGCAGGATCCCATCAAGAGAACATTTCCCCATGACGGTGAGAAGCAATTCTAGAAGACACCGGCCCTATCGAAAAAAGGTTTGTCCATAGGGTTGGGAACACTGTTTAGGGGTTATTTATTCTTACTTGTACTAGATAGAGGGCTGGAAAGAAAACTATGTTTGTTCAAAAAAAGGGAGGAACAGTAATAGTGGGTAATAGAGTGAATATTGTGACTTGTGAGCTATTATTTATGGATAATTTACATTGGTATAGTTTTTGTTTATTTGTTACTTTTGCTTACATTACTTGTACATATATACAAAGTTATTTTGTCAGATTGTATATATGCATGTTTCTACCTCGGTTTAGGACATTTTGTATATTGATACAACTCTTAGGGTATATTTTCATATTGCATTATATATTACTCCTACATCTGATCCAGATACTTACAGATTGTTCACATGTTGAGGTCTTTGTCTTCATTTGTTGCACATTTGTTTACAGATTATTTAATATTCTTTTTTTAAAGATTTATTTTATTTTTATGTATTCAGTGTTCAGCCTCATGTATCCCTTCAGGCCAGAAGAGGGCACCAAATCTCATTACAGATGGTTGTGAACACAAGTGTTTGCTGTGCAAAACTGGCCTTTGGGCAAGGAACTGTCAATGCCTCAACCACTGACAAGTTACACAGTATCCAGAAATGGATAAGCAGGACTGTCAAATCTTGCCAAGACAGGGTAAAATAGTTTTGAAAAATTTCCTGCCTCTTAAAATGGTCTGTTAGTTGCACTAGGCCTTAGCCAAAGTTGGTTGTTTCAACGTTGTAAAGTTCAACTTTGGGTGATTGCTCAGCTAGCTAATTGTCTCCATCATATATTGCTCCCTTTCAAAGCTACTTGATTGTCCTTCCTGCCTGCTCAAGTAATATTATCTTGCTTCTCAGGCATCCAGTGGGGTTGAAGATTAGATAGTTGTAGTTACTGTACTCTTATGATCTAGCCAAGCTATTTCCTATACAAGACTTAGACTCCATAGAATAGAATGTTTATTAAAACATTTAGCATATGTTCCTTGCTTAATACTGTTTATGTTGGTTGTAATTCTATTTATACTTGATATCTGTTCCTAGTGTACATAGTTTTGTATCAGCTTTGGAACACTCTTATTTTGAACAAAAAGGGGAGGTGCTGTGGGATCACATTCTGCTCCTTAAGCCAATAGCCTTTAAGATACCAGCCCACTTGGGCGTGAACTCTTATAGTTTCTAAAGCAGCAGGAACCATTGCCTGTTCTCTTGCTTAGGGCTCCTGTTCCAGCTGCTAGACTCTGTTCCTGTTTGTGCTCAGAGGACTTTTGTTTAGGATGGTGATCTGTAAGTTTTCCCTTAAATGAACAACCCTTTTATTATCCTAATTCTGAACTGGGGTGGGATTGTTTTATGGCATCACTGATGGGAACAGCAAAGCCTTCATCTGGTCAGATACAAGGTTAATGAATAGTTGATCATTAGCTTAAAACAGTGTGTAGGGGGGACCTATCAACCACAGCTTCCTCCTCAGGTGACTACAACCTGACACAGCTCCCCTACAGAGACTTCCTGCTGAAATCAGCTAATCTGCCTTCTGGGTCTTCCTTTAATAAATTATCAAGACCATCAGTTTCCATGGCCCACCAGATAACACTTTTCTGAATGTGTGTCTGTTGCACTTCCCATCCGCCACCCCCTCCCCTGCCCAGTTAGGTCAGGCCCTAAGCTGTGTAGGTAACAGAAAGAGACCATGGAGGAATGTTGCTTACTGGCTTTTTCTACCGAGTTTCCTCAGTTTTCTTCTGATATACCTCAGGCCCACCTGTCCAGGGATGGAACTACTCACAGTGGGTTAGACCCTTCCACATCCATCAAGAAAATGCCCCACAGGCTTTCCTATAGGCCACTGTGATTGAGGAAATTTTCTCAGTTTGAGGATAATTCTCCGATGACTCGCATTTGTAGCAAGCTGACAAAAATCTACCCAATACAATTGACCTTTGTCATCTTAACACAAAAACACATCACTATTAAACCCACAGGTTTCTTTTCTTGAAGATGTCATGTTTATATCAATAACAAAATGGAAAACAGTATAATTTTAAAAAGTATAACTTTCAGTCTTGAAAAATTTCAATTCTTTAAAAGTGCAAGTTCTTTTTATAAGCCTAATGTCTCTTAAAGAGTCCAAAGTGTCTCAGATGTGGAGTCCTGCAAAATCAAAGAGAAGTTATGGGCACAGTCAGGTGGCACTAGTTGAAGGCACTGTGGTGGCCAGTTCTGGAGATGAGGTAGCCACAGCTGCCTAGCTCAGGACCTGAGCCTAGCAGTCACTGCCAGAATGTTGGGCAAGGCCAGACTGAAGTGGTCCCTTCTGGAATTGCACGTGATTGAAATCGTCCCTTCTCAAAAGGTACAGAGCTTCGTGAAGGCTCCAGTAAAAGAGCAGAGGCCAGCTGAAACCTCCTGAAGAAAATAGTAGATACCTGAACTCTAACATTTCAGCACAAGGGCAGCAGAGAATAGAAACGGTACATTAGCTAACGAAACATTTTACTTATTTATTTAATTTGGTTTTTCGAGACAAGGTCTTTCTCTGTGTGTTGCAGCGCTGGCTGTCCTGAAGCTCACTCTGTAGAAGAACTGGCCTCAAACTCAGAGATCCTTCTGCTTCTGTCTCTGAGTGCTGGGATTGTAAGTGTGTGCCTCCAACACCCTGTGCAAGATTGTTCTTTGTCTCTTTATTTTAGAGTTTCTGTTTTCCAGTTTATTATACTGCTGTCAGCTCACCTTTGGCAGCTAATTCTATTTTTAGGAAAAATCGATTTTTAATTCTTGCAAATTTTACTTGAGGTTAATAACTTTACCCACCTGACTGTGGGAATTACCAACTTTTAGTTTGAGGAATAAGGAGAATGTCACATTGGCAACAAATCACATAACACTATTGTTTTGTTTCCAGGACGACTTGTTTTGGATTTTTCCAACAGGGTCTCACTTTGTAGTGCTGGCTAACCTGGAGCTCACTATAAAGGCCAGGCTGGCTTCGAACACACACAAATCACTTGTCTCTGCTTCTGAGTGCTTGGAGTGAAAGTGGGTGCCACCATGCTGGCTATGTGATTTTTATTTTATGTGTTCAGGTTGTGATATACAGCACGAGAGACCTTGGTAGGCGCCAAAGCAACTGAGGAACCCAGGAGAGAGACAAAATATGCAGAGAAAGATTGAGTGCGAAGTTTATTTAGGAAGCAGGTATTGCAAGGGGAGGGAGAGGGAAGGGCGAGACAGGAGGAGGGGTCGGAGACACAGACAGAAAGAGAGAGAGAGAGAGAGAGAGAGAGAGAGAGAGAGAGAGAGAGAGAGAGAGAGAGAGAGAGAGAGAGAGAGAATCAGTTGCCTGAGCCAGAAGAGAGAGATTTGGAGTGCACAGAGATTCTCTTAAAGGGTTCTTTGCCCCTGCATACAGTACCATGCCCAAAGGGGTGCCAGGTTCCCAAGGGGCAGGACCTAGGTGTGCCTGGATACTAACATTCCTCACTTCTTTTTTAATTAAAAATGTGGAGCTAGGCGATGGTGGTGCATGCTTTTAATCCCAGCACTGCAGAGGCAGAGGTAGGTGAGCTGCATCTATGGAAGGCTCAGAAATGCTGATTTGCTCCCCAGCTCTTTGCAAGGACCCCAGAGCAGTTGGCCCCCTCTCCAGGTGCCCCAGCCACCACGGAGAGGAGAGCCATAGAGGGCTTTCACGTGCTTGGAGAAAATACTGCACCTGCAAGAGTGTTCCTTGGCACAGCTGTCAACACAGCTGGGGAAATCAGTTCTGCAGGACAGGTCCCTGGGAAACCAGCACAGGCTGCTCTGTGCTGCAGAGGGGCCCCGCCCGCTGCTTCGCAGGAATGGAGATCTGTCTTTTAGTTTGGTTGATGTAGCGCCCATTACTGGGCCCATTATTGGGCGGTCTTTATAGTGGTTAGTATTCTTTGTTATGGCCTCCTTTTCCCCAGCATCCAGTTTAGTTTCCCCGCCTACTTCTATTTTGCCCTGCTCAGGCCTAATATAGTTTCTTTATCAACCAATGGTATTCACAGCATACAGAGGTGAATCTGCCATTAGGAAGGGCAAGTGCTTCAGTTCAGGGAGGCTGAGCCCTCCTGCAGACACAGAGGCTAAGTTAATTCTCATGTGTCTCTGAGTTCTTATTTCATGGACCTTTTTGAACCCACACACCCACACCAAAACATTAGCGAGAATTATTATTTACCATCTTTATTAGTTATATCTGTTTTACTAGGTTACATATTTGTAAAAACTCATAACTCATTTATCAAATGAGTCAAGAGGATTATAGAAAAGTGGTCACTTTCTCTGCAAATTTTTTTGTCCCGTTGTGAACAATGGCAGTTACTTAACACGGACTCATTTCTTTCTTTTTCAGCTAATTTATGCTTATTTACTTTCAGTAAATTGAGAATCAAGAATTTTAAATAGTTTTTGGAATAGACTCTATATTTGTTTGAATAAAGCATCAAAAAGTATGAAAACACAGAGTGAAATCTCCCCACCTGTCCCCTTTCACTGTAACAAGTAAACTGTGTCTTTCTCTTTCATTAAGAGAATTTTTTCAATGTGCATGATTTTATCTTATTTTTAATTTTTTAAAAGATGGCATGCCCACATATATTTACATATTTATAAAGAAATACTGTAAATGGAATATATTTATATATAAATAGAAGTATATATTTTATGTAAATAAGTTTATATATAAATAAAACTAAATTTTAATTTGTATATAAATATATAGTTAAGTATATGTTCAATTTAGAGTATCACTTTCCAGTATTTTTCCTTTTATTAAAAATAGATTCTTTCTTTTTTATTAAAGATTTCCATCTCCTCCCCCTTCCCTCCGCTCCCTTCCACCCATACCCCCACCACTCCACCCCTCTCTAAGACAAAGAGCCATCAGGGTTCCCTTCACTATGTTAAGTCCAAGGTCCTCCCAGCTCCCCCTAAGTCCAGGAAGGTGAGCAACCAAACTGACAAGGCTCACAGTGAGCCCGTCCATGCTGTAGAGGTCATGTTCATTGCCGTTGTCCTTGGTTTCTCAGTCCTCCTCCGCCGCAGCCACATTCAGAGAGTCCGGTTTGGTCCCCTGTTCCATCAGTCCCATTCCAACTGGACTTGGTGGTCTCCCATTAGATCTGTCCCACCGTCTCAATGGGTAAACGCACTCTTCACGGTCCTGACTTCCTTGCTCATAATCTCCCTCCTTTTGCTCCTCATCGGGATCTTGGGATCTCAGTCAGGTGCTCCTATGTGGGGCTCTGTCATTTTCTCTATCCAATGCCAGGTGAAGGTTCTATGGTGATATGCAAGATATTCATGAGTATGGCAATAGGATCCGTACATTTCTGGCACCCTCTCCTCAGCTGCCCAAGGACCTAGCTGGGGGCGTCTTCCTGGACACCTGGGAACCCCTCTAGAGTCAAGTCTCTGCCAACCTTAGAATGGCTCCCTTAATTAAGATATATAATTTCTTGTTCCCATATCCACTTTTCCTATATCCCAACCATCCTATTCCCCCAAGCTCTTCCCATCCTCCACTTCACACTTTTCTCTCCCCGTTCCCCTTTCCCCCCATCCCACCCCACCCCCATGTTCCCATTTTTTGTCCGGCAATCTTGTCTACTTCCAGTATCCAGGAGGATAACTATATGTTTTTCTTTGGGTTCACCTTCTTATATAGCTTCTCTAGGATTTTTTACGAATTATAGGCTCGATGTCCTTTATTTATGGCTAGAAACCAATTATGAGTGAGTACATCCCATGTTCATCTTTTTGGGCCTGGGTTACCTCACTCAGGATGGTGTTTTCTATTTGCATCCATTTGCATGCAAAATTCAAGATGTCATTGTTTTTTACCGCCGAGTAGTACTCTAATATGTATATATTCCACACTTTCTTCATCCATTCTTCCACTGAAGGGCATCTAGGTTGTTTCCAGGTTCTGGCTATTACAAATAATGCTGCTATAAACATAGTTGAACAAATGCTTTTGTAATATGATTGGGCATCTCTTGGGTAAATTCCCAAGAGTGGGATTGCTGGGTCCTGGGGTAGGTTGATCCCAAATTTCCTGAGAAACCTCCACACTGCTTTCCAAAGCGGTTGCACAAGTTTGCATTCCAACCAGCAATGGATGAGTGTACCCCTTACTCCACATCCTCTCCAGCAAAGGAACTGAACCTCTAACAGGTTCAGTGTGTTCAGATTGATATTGAGGTCTTTAATCCATTTGGACTTGAGTTTTGTGCATGGTGATAGACACGGATCTACTTTCATTCTTCTACAGGTTGACATCCAGTTATGCCAGCACCATTTGTTGAAGATGCTTTCTTTCTTCCATTGTGTGCTTTTAGCTCCTTTATCAAAAATCAGGTGTTCATAGGTTTGTGGGTTAAGATCTGGGTCTTCTATTCGATTCCATTGGTCGACTTCTCTATTTTTATGCCAATACCAAGCTGTTTTCAATACTGCAGCTCTGTAATAGAGTTTGAAGTCAGGGATGGTAATGCCTCCAGAAGTTCCTTTATTGTATAAGATTGTTTTGGCTATCCTGGGTTTCTTGTTCTTCCATATAAAGTTGATTATTGTCCTCTCAAGATCTGTAAAGAATTTTGATGGGATCTTTAAGGGGATTGCATTAAATCTATAGATTGCCTTTGGTAGTATTGCCATTTTTACTATGTTGATCCTCCCAATCCAAGAGCAAGGGAGATCCTTCCATTTTCTGGTATCCTCTTCAATTTCTTTCTTCAAAGACTTAAAGTTCTTGTCAAATAGGTCTTTCACTTCCTTGGTTAGAGTTACCCCAAGATATTTTATGCTATTTGTGGCTATCGTGAAAGGTGACGCTTCTCTGATTTCTTTCTCTGCTTCCTTATCCTTTGTATATAGGAGGGCGACTGATTTTTTGGAGTTGATCTTGTATCCTGCCATGCTACTAAAGGAGTTTATCAGCTGTAGGAGTTCTTTGGTGGAGTTTTTCAGGTCGCTTATGTACACTATCATATCATCTGCAAATAACGAAAGTTTAACTTCTTCCTTTCCAATTCGAATCCCCTCGATCCCCTTGTTTTGTCTTATTGCTATTGCTAGAACTTCAAGCACTATATTGAAGAGATAAGGAGAGAGTTGACAGCCTTGTCGCGTTCTGAATCTAGTGGGATGGCCTTGAGTTTCTCTCCATTTAATTTGATGTTAGCTGTCGGCTTGCTGTAAATAGCCTTTATTAGATTTAGGAATGACCCCTGTACCCCTAATCTCTCCAAGACCTTTATCATAAAGGGGTGCTGAATTTTGTCAAATGCTTTTTCTGCATCTAATGAGATGATCATATGGTTTTTATCCTTCAGTTTATTTATATGATGGATTACATTGATAGATTTTCGTATGTTGAACCAGCCCTGCATCTCTGGGATGAAGCCTACTTGATCATAGTGGATAATTTTTCTAATGTGTTCTTGGATTCTGTTTGCCAGTATTTTATTGAGAATTTTTGCATCGATGTTCATGAGTGCGATTGGCCTGTAATTCTCTTTCTTGGTTGGGTCTTTGTGTGGTTTAGGTATCAGGGTAATTGTAGCTTCATAAAAGGAATTTGGCAATGACTGTTCTGTTTCTATATTATGAAATACCTTAAGGAATATAGGTATTAGGTCTTCTTGGAAGTTCTGGTAGAATTCTGCATTGAACCCATCAGGTCCTGGGCTCTTTTTGGTAGGGAGGTTTCTGATAACAGTTTCCAATTCTTCGCGACTAACAGGACTATTTAGAGCATTTACCTGGTCCTGGTTTAACTTTGGTATATGGTACTTATCTAAAAAAGTGTCCATTTCTTTTACATTTTCCAATTTTGTGGCATACAGGCTTTTGTAGTAAGATCTAATGATTCTCTGAATTTCCTCTATGTCTGTGGTTATGTCCCCTTTTTCATTTCTGATCTTATTAATTTGTGTGTTCTCTCTCTGCCGTTTGATTAGTTTGGCTAGGGGTTTGTCAATCTTGTTGATTTTCTCCAAGAACCAGCTTTTTGTTTCATTGATTCTTTGGATTGTTTTCTGTGTTTCTATTTTGTTGATTTCTGCCCTCAGTTTGATAATTTCCAGTCTTCTACTCCTCCTAGGTGAGTCTGCTTCTTTCTTTTCTAAAGCTTTCAGGTGTGCTGTTAAGTCTCCAATGTGTGCTTTCTTCGTTTTTTTTTTTTAAGTGGGCACTTAGTGCTATGAATTTTCCTCTTAGCACTGCTTTCATAGTGTCCCATAAGTTTGAGTATGTTGTGTCTTTATTTTCATTAAATTCAAGAAAGACTTTAATTTCTTTCTTTATTTCTTCCTTGACCCAGCTGTGGTTCAGTAGTTGACTGTTCAGTTTCCATGAGTTTGTAGGCTTTCTGGGGGTAGCATTGTTGTTGAATTCTAATTTTAATCCATGGTGATCCGATAAGATGCAGGTGGTTACTAATATGTTTTCGTAACTGTGGAAGTTTGCTTTGTTACCGAGTATGTGGTCAATTTTCGAAAAGGTTCCATGAGCCGCAGAGAAGAAGGTATATTCTTTCCTGTTTGGGTGGAATGTTCTATAGATGTCTGTTAAGTCCATTTGGTTCATTACCTCTATTAAGTCTCTTAATTCTCTGTTAGGTTTCTGTCGAATTGACCTGTCCATTGGTGAAAGAGGAGTGTTGAAGTCTCCCACTATCAGTGTGTTTGGTTTGATGGCTGTCTTGAGTTCTAATAATGTTTCTTTTATATAAGTGGGTGCTTTTGTATTAGGGGCATAGATATTCAGGATTGAGACTTCATTCTGATAGATTTTTCCTGTAATGAGTATAAAGTGTCCCTTTCCATCTCTTCTGATTGATTTTAGTTTGAAGTCAACTTTGTTAGAAATTAGTATGGCCACACCAGCTTGTTTCTTAGGTCCATTTGCTTGATAAACCTTTTCCCAACCCTTTACTCTGAGTAGATGTCTGTCTTTGTGGTTGAGGTGTGTTTCTTGTAAACAGCAGAATGTTGGATCCTGTTTTCATATCCAATCTCTTAGCCTGTGCCTTTTTATAGGTGAATTGAGCCCATTGATATTAAGTGATATTAATGACCAGTGGATGTTAACTCCGGTTGTCATTTTTTATTTGGTAGTAGAGATTGTGTGTTTCCTTTCTTTGCGTTGTGCTGGTGAAGGGTCGCTAGATGTCTGAGTTATTTTGGGCAATGCTGGACTCCTTTGTTTGTGAATTTCCTTCTATTACTTTCTGTAAGGCTGGATTTGTGGCTATGTATTGTTTAAATTTGTTTTTATCCTGGAATATTTTGTTTTCTCCATTTATAGTGAATGAAAGCTTGGCTGGGTATAGTAATCTGGGCTTGCATCCATGGTCTCTTAGTTTCTGCAAAACATCTATCCAGGACCTTCTGGCTTTCATGGTTTCCATAGAGAAGACAGGTGTTAGTCTGATAGGTTTACCTTTATATGTTACTTGACCTTTTTCCTTTGCAGCTCTTAATATTCTTTCTTTATTCTGTATGTTTTGTGTTTTGATTATAATATGGCGAGGGGATTTTTTTTTTTGATCCAGTCTATTTGGTGTTCTGTAAGCTTCTTGAACCTTAATAGGAATATCTTTCTTTAGGTTTGGGAAGTTTTCTTCTATAATTTTATTAAATATATTTTCTGGACCATTGAGCTGTATATCTTCTCCTTCTTCTACGCCTATTATTCTTAGGTTTGGTCTTTTTATTGTGTCCCAGATTTCCTGAATGTTTTGTGATGAGAATTTGTTGGATTTGCTGTTTTCTTTGATCAGTGCATTTATTTTCTCTATGGTATCTTCAGAGTCTGAGATTCTTTCTTCTATCTCTTGTATTCTGTTGGTTATGCTTGTTACTGTAGTCTCTATTCGTTTACCTAGATTTTCCATATCCAGCTGGCCCTCGGGTTGTGTTTTCTTCCTTGCCTCCATTTCAGTTTTCAAGTCTTGCACTGTTTCCTTTATCTGTCTGATTGTTTTTTCTTGGTTTCCTAGGATATCATTTACGGATTTACTCAATTCTTCAAACTTTTTGTTATTCTTCTCGTCCATTTCCTTAAGGGAGTTTTTCACCTCCTGTTTAAGGGACTCTATTACTTTCATAAAGTCAATTTTTTCTACTTCTTCTTGATTCGTGTGTTCAAGTCCTCCTGTTATAAGTTCGCTGGGTTCTGGTGCTTTCATGTTGTTTTTCAAATTGTTGGAGGAATTCTTGCATTGGCGCCTGCCCATTTCTTCCTCTAAATAATCCCCTTTGGGTCTTCTTTTAGAAGTTCAATTCACCCCAATGAATTCAATTCACTCACCCCAATGAATGATGGATCCTCTGGCAGACTGTCAGGTCTCCTTGCAGGCCAAGCAGCTCACTGACAAAGGGCCTACCTTGCTGAAGGCAGCAGGCTAAAGAAGGAGGGGACCTCCCACTGGCCTGGGTGCACTCAATTCCAGGTCCCAGGCGCCCAAACAGGCTGAGCTGTGGGATTTTGTGGCCCCAAAGATGGGAGGATGAGGCGAGGGGGGGTGTTCTGGGTGCAAGCTGGGAAGGGACAGGAAGAGAGAGGCAGTATCAGGGGAGAATAACCCCTGCAGGAAGAGCAGGAAGTGTGCAGGTGGCAGGGGAGTTGGGGAATGTCGGTGGTCTCTCTCCGGGCAGCAGCTGCGGTTCAGGCACTCACTTCTCACTCACCCCAATGAATGATGGATCCTCTGGCAGACTCTCAGGTCCCCTTGCAGGCCAAACAGCTCGCTGACAAAGGGCCTACCTTGCTGCAGGCAGCAGGCTAATGAAGGAGGGGACCTCCCACCGGCCTGGGTGCACTCAATTCCAGGTCCCAGGCGCCCAAACAGGCTGAGCTGTGGGATTTTGTGGCCCCAAAGACGGGAGGATGAGGCGGGGGGGGGGGGTTTGGGTGCAAGCTGGGAAGGGACAGGAAGAGAGAGGCAGTATCCGGGGAGAATAACCCCTTCAGGAAGAGCAGGAAGTGTGCGGGTGGCGGGGGAGTTGGGGAATGATGGTCAATAGATTCTTTTTTCATGCAATATATCCTGATTATAATTTCCCCTCCTCTACTTCTCCCAGTTCTTCCCCACCTCCTGTCCCCTCTGGATTCACTCCCTTTCTGTCGCTCATTAGAAAAGAACAGGCTTCCAAGAAACAACAACCAAATATGGAAAAATAAAATGTAATAAGATGACACAAAAACTATCATATCAAGTTGAACATGGCATCCCAACAGGAGAAAGAGAGTCCTGAGAGTAGGCACAAGAGTCAGAGACCCAGTTATTCTCAAAGTCAGGATTACCATAAAAATTCTAACTAATAGCTATAGACAGAGGACCTGGTGCAGACCCATGTAGGCCCGTGCTTGCTGCATCCATCCCTGTGAGCTTGCTTAGTTGATTCAGAGGGCCTTGTTCTCCTGGTGTCCCCCATCCTCTTTGGCCCTTACAATGGTTCAGCCTCCTCTTCCACGGCTTCCCTGAGTCCGAGAGGAGAGATTTGATAGAGACCTCCCATTTAAGCTCTCCAAATAATTTCTGGCTTTGGGTCTACATTGTTCCTATCTAGTGCTACAGGAAGCCTCTATGATGATGACGGCATAAGACACTGATTTATGAGTATAGCAGAATATCATTAGGGCTAATTTATTAATACTTTAAAAAAAACAGTAGTGTTTGGTTTTAGCCTCAGTCTACTACTGGGCTATCTCTCTCTCTCTCTCTCTCTCTCTCTCTCTCTCTCTCTCTCTATCATCTATCTATCTATCTATCTATCTATCTATCTATCTATCATCTATCTCTATCTATCTATCTATCTATCTATCTATCTATCATCTATCTATCTAACTATCTATCTATCTATCTATCATCTATCTATCTATCTATCTATCTATCTATCTATCTATCTATCTCTCTATCTCTATCTATCTATCTATCTATCTATCTATCTATCATCTATCTATCTCTATCTATCTATCTATCTATCTATCTATCTATCTATCTATCTATCTATCTATCTATCATCTATCTCTATCTATCATCTATCTATCTATCTATCTATCTATCTATCTATCTATCTATCTATCTATCTATCTATCTATCTATCTATCTATCTATCATCTCTATCTATCTATCTATCTATCTATCTATCTATCTATCTATCTATCTATCTATCATCTATCTATCTATCATCTATCTATCTATCTACCTTTCTTTCTTTCTTTCTTTCTTTCTTTCTTTCTTTCTTTCTTTCTTTCTTTCTTTCTTTCTATCTATCTTCTCTGGTTCTTGGTTACCCAAGTAGTGTTGGGTGTGGGTTCCTTCTGGTGGAATTTGCCTTAAGTTAATTCTGATGCCTGTTTGCTATCCCCACAAGTTCTGTGCCAGTATTGTTCTTGTAAATTTTGTAGGCAGGACATTTTGAGGTCAAAGGTTTTGTAGCTGGTTTGATGTCCACATTTCTCTTTTGATAGCCTGCAAAGAAACTTCCCTCAACAAAGAGATGAGAACACAGGGATGCAGGCTTCCTGTATCAACCCACTCATCTTCCCCAAGTTCCATGTGTAGATGTGACCTCAGCAATGGAGCCTGCTGTTAGTTTTTGGAGAGCAGCCCTTGGTTTTAACAACAGA
Source organism: Arvicola amphibius (assembly GCF_903992535.2). Taxonomy (NCBI): domain Eukaryota; kingdom Metazoa; phylum Chordata; class Mammalia; order Rodentia; family Cricetidae; genus Arvicola; species Arvicola amphibius. The sequence goes on along the minus strand of NC_052060.1, from coordinate 8,099,533 downwards.
TTTGGTTGTTTGCGGGATTTCCATGGGTCCCCTTGGCTAATAACTCAATTGAATGCAACCCAGTCCTAGCACGGGAAGTCTTGCCTGGTGACAGGAGATGACCAGTTGATTCACCATTACTAGGAATTCACACTAGGATCACCTTCACACATTCCAGGAAGTTTCCACTGCACTAGGCTTCCATGCCTCCCTCCAAAGGCTCCCCCAGTTCCAAGCATTTCTCCCTGCATTCTCTCCTGCCACCTCAGCTTCTCCCCCCTCCCCAAACTGAATCCTTCTGCTCCTGTCCCCATTGTCCCTAGTCCACCCACAAAATCTGTTCTATTTCCACCTCCCAGGGAGACCCAAGCATCCCCCTAGAGCCCTCCTCTTTACCTAGCCTCTCTATACAGATTGTAGTCTGCTTATCATTTATTGATTGATTAAATATACCCTTATGAGGGAATATATACCATATTAATCTTTCTGAGTTTAGTTTACCTCACTCAGGGTGATTTTCTCTAGCTTCATGTGTTATAATTTAGCGAACAAGTGACCATGGCAGATAACCCTGCTGGTGTGACAAACCACACAACAGGTAAGGGACAGACAGACATGTCATGCGTATCACTACAGGGGATCACTACAACTGGGATCACTACAACATGGGAAGCTCCTTCATCCAAATAGTCAGGCTCTGTTTTACTTTGTCACGGCTCACCTCCAAACCACCCCGGAGGACTTAGAGTTCTTAAAAAACTATCACTGCCTCTTATAAAAATCTGTCAAAAGAAAGATTTCACAGAGCAGGCATGGCAGAAAGAGATCTGACTGCCACAAACTGTCTGCTGGCCTCCACATACAAGTCATGGCTCAAACACACCTGCCCCTCCCCAACAAACACAACACAGAAAAGAGTACTTTTTTTATTTTGTGTATGTGCGTTTGTGCCTGATTGTATCAGTGTGCAAGATACACACACCTGAGGAGGAGGAGGAGGAGCCTGAGGTGGTCCAGAGAGGGCAGAGTGGATCCCCTGGACAAGGAACACAGACTCGGGTCACCCCGAATGTCATGTCCCGACATAGTGTCAGTCTCATGGTGTTCTGTAGAAGAGAACAGAGAAATCCATACATCAAGAGCCTTGTAAAATGCAGTGGTGGAGACATGAGGTAGGCAGGTTCGAGCGAAGCTGGAGACCTCTGCTGTAGAACTGGCTCTCTAGCTGCCTGGCTTCTCTGACTTCCTATTGGCAGAAGATAGGGGTCTGCCGGTACACACGGAAACCAGAGGCAAGAATGTTAGTCCAAGGAGGTGAGCATCAGTTGGCTATATTTTGGGGTTAGAGAAAATTCAAGATGATTTGTCTCTGGTCCTGCAACACTCCATCCAGCTCTGTTGCAAGTAAAAAAGTCCACCAAGCCAAAGGGACGAATGGGATGGGTGCGATGTCACCCCTGGGTGCCGGTTGGGGGTGCAGTCTATGTAGATGAAGGTCGCGCAGGGACTGCCACACGAGGAATTTTTAGTGCGGTGTGGAAGGGAGCGCGGATCCGCGGGTGTCAGCGGGGCGCAGGCATCGGGTGCACGTCCGCGAGGTCCTTGAGAATGCGCAAGCAAATGGACCATGTATTCAGAGCACAGGGCCGGTGGGGCTGAGTCATGGCTGCGAGAAAGTAATGCACACTCACCCAGCTAAGTGAGCACCCTCAACACGTCTTTGGTTTATTCAGACGAGGGTGACCGAATTGCACTAATGTTGTGCTGGCCCCTGTGATTTCCCCAAATTTGGGAAACTCGACTGCATAATTTTTTACTAATTTGCGACTGCGTTTGTGGTCTCGGCCTATGCCATTTCCTCATATTTGGTACCCCTTCGTTCTTTTTCTTTCTTTTATGTTTCTTTTTCTGTGTGTTTTTTTAATGCCTTTATTTTTGCCCATCCTTGTCAAAAAAAAAAAAAAAAACCCAAAAAACTAAAGACATCGGCCTTAGAATTGGCATCTTTAGGAAATTATGTCCTGGGTTAGTGAGAACATCCCTTCAGGTCTGGAGATTTTGGTCTTAAAGTTCAGGAGCACTTGTAGGAAACTATGTCTCAAATTTTGGTTTGAGACTCCAGACTTTCCTTAATTGGTTCCTGCACTTAACATGCACCAGACCCGGGCTTAGGACCAGCACACCCCTAGCTGAAAGACAGAAGCCGCTCCTAGAAAGTCATTCTTCTGATTCATTCAAAACAAACCAAAACACCCCTCGTCATTTTATTATCTTCTTAACATAAACTGGCTTTTCACAGCTTCAGCTCAGTTCAAAAGCACCTTTCTCTCGGATATGCCCTGGGGCTCCGCCGGGCTCCTGCTCTTCTGGTCCCCGCGGTGGTGCGGAGCTCCCAATCGCACCCACAGGCCACCCTCGCCCCAGTCGGTCCCTCTCCACTCCGGGTCAAGTTCTTCCATCGCCATCCTGTCCGGACTCCCTGAGCACTGGCACCGCACTCGCCGCCTTTCCCACACGTGTCCCGCTGAGGCTCCAGCACACACCTGGGGTGTCCAGCCGTCGCGCGTCCCTGCTCCGGGTCTGCAAAGGACCGGACCCTAAAGCGCACTTGGGTCCTTCACGGAGTCCTGCTGGGTCCCCGGACCGCGAGTCCGCCAGCATGGAGTCCCCGGACGCCCCAACGCCAGGCTGACGGCGGAGTCCTAGCATCCCGGAGTCTCCGGGTTCAAAACGTTCGCAGGAGCTGTGGAAATAGCAGCGGGGCACTCGGGTCGCCGGGCATGTTGGCTTTGAGGCCTCCTGCTCAGGATGCTTGGTTGTGGGCCCAAGGTTTCCCAGGTGTGGCCGCCGCGGTGACGCCTGACTCACAAAGGCAACCCATCAGAGATCTGTGCACCGTCTCTGTGGCGCAATCGGTTAGCACATTCGGCTGTTAACCGAAAGGTTGGTGGTTCAAGCCCACCCAGGGACGATAGCCTTTAGGCTTTTAACAAACAACTTTCCAGATTTACAACACACTTGTGTGCTGACTTGGCAACTGGAAAGTGCACACTTATACATTCTTCTCAGAAATTTAAAAAGCCCACGAAAAACCCTATATACTGTTCTTAAATAAATAGCCTGTCACATGCTGTGTATTTGTAGCCTGGCGTCTGGCAGAGAAAATAGCAAAGTCAATTTGTAGTCTTTTTTGATGGGGGGGAGGTGCGGTGAAGAGGGGACAACTGTGTACAACCCCTTCCTACTGTCTTTGGTTTATTTGGGGATGGGTATAGTGGGAATCCTTTCTTTTTTTTTTTTTCCTCTCTCATGGTTTATTTTTTTTTTTATATTTAAAACTTTCCATCTCCTTCCCTCCTCCTCCCCCCTCCCTCCCCTCCTCCTCCCCCTTCCCTCCCCTCCTTCTCCCCCTTCCCTCCCCTCCCCTCCACCCATACCTCCCCTCCCTCCCTCTCAAGGCCAAGGAGCCATCAGGGTTCCCCACTCTATGCTAAGACCAATGTCCTCCCAACTCCCCCCAGGTCCAGGAAGGTGATCGACCAAGCTGAGAAGGCTGTCACAGAGCCCGTCCATGCAGAAGAATCAGAGCCCAGAGCCATTGTCCTTTGCTTCTCAGTCAGCCCGCGCTGTTGGCCACATTCAGAGAGACGGGTTTGGTCGCATGATCCATCAGTCCCATTCCAACTGGAGTTGGTGATCTCCCATTAGTTCTGTCCCACCGTCTCCATGAGTGAACGCACCCCTCTCGTTCCTGACTTTCTCCCTCAAGTTCTCGCTCCTTCTGATGAGGAGCAGAAGGAGAGAGTACATGAGAAAGAAAGTCAGGACCGTGAGGGAACCTCCAGCTGGCGACAGATGGGGAAGGTGACTGGGAATCCTTTCTTAATAAAGGAAAAATATGAACAGCAAGTCACCAAAGCACAGAAAACGGACCAGATTTAAATAAAACGGGTAAACTTTACAACACCTGCTAAAAATACGCATATAATAAGGGCAACCGCAAAGTAATTCCTAATCACAAAACCCTAGAACCGATTTCTTTCGAAAACCATGTGGTGTGGAAACACCAAAATACATCACAGAAACGGGCAGCCAGGCCGTGTATGGTAAGGTGTCTAGGGACTGACGGTTTTGGCCTCTGCAGGTGAGCAGCCTCTAGGGAAGGCTCTGGACCGCAGGAGCTCAGCCACGGAGGAGAGGAGGGCTATGGACTGCTATCAGGTGCTTGGGGGATACACTGCGCCTCCAAGAGTGGCACGACACGGACTTCACAGTTAGCAACTGCCCTCACCACCCAACTGAGGCAAGGACGCCTGCACTCCATGCTGCTCGCAAAGCAGCCTTATTGGAGAAATCACTCTGCAGGACAGACAGGTTCAAAGGAAGCCTCGGGAACTGGTCCACGCTGAGCACCTACGGTCCAGTGAGCTCGCCGTGATCGTATAGTGGTTAGTACTCAGCCTTGTGGCCAGAGCAACCTCGTTTCAAATCTGATTCATGGCAATTGTCCTTCCTGTCTGGTGGGCTGCTTTCTTGCCCCATGCACCGCACGCTTAGCTAATGTCTTGACATAGACGCCAGTCTCCCTAGTTCAAGTCCAGCTGACATGGAGGAACTCAAACATTATTAGAACAGTTTGCAGCTTGGAGTCTTCTTTGTCAATCTCGCTGTCTCGGGTAGACTCACAAAATCGCCTACACTGTCAATTACCCTAAGACCCAGGGCATAGTAAGCACCATCTTTGAGCAACACCCCTAGCCCTGGTTCTGGTCGTGTCAGCATGATGCAGGGTCTGAATGTTCCTATCTGGTATTTTGTCTTAGTAACAACACAGTATGTGGGAAAGCTTGTTTTCCATGTACTGCCCTCCCCTTTATGTGTCCTCCCCACCCCCATTACTCATGGTGGCTCCTAGTAATGGAGTCTCAACTGGCCGTCTCCTTCACCAGGCAAGGATTCCAGTGCTAGGACTGGGCTGCATTCAATTCAGTTGTTGGCCAAGGGTGCCCCAGGAAAATCTCCAAACCACCCAGGCTGCTGCTAAGACACAGGGCTGCTCTCCAGAAACTGCCAGCAGGACCCATTGCTGAAGTAATATCCACACATGGAACATGGGGAAATCAAGCTGGGTCATAGAGGAAGCCTGTATCCCTACCAACTAGTTTTTTGGGTGAGAGAAGGTACTCTGCAGGTTATTGAAAAAGAAAAGCAGATGCCAACCAACCCAGTCACAAAACCCTTGACCTACAAAATGTCCTGCCAACAAAATATGAAGGACAATGGTGGCACAGAACTTGTGGGAAAAGTAAACCTGTGTCTGAATTGACTTAAGGCCACTCCACAAGAAGGAACCCACATGCTTGTGTAGCTAAGAATCAGAGTAGACAGACAGACAGACAGACAGACAGATAGTAGATAGCTCCCTAGTAGAAAGCCACACCATCACAAGATGGCGCCGAGCCCTTGCAGGGCCGAATAAACAACTCCATATTAGGCAAGGCTCTAGACAGAACCTCCCACAGGCACGACCCATGTCTGCTCTCCCTATATAAGCAGCTGCCGTTTAGTTCTCGGGGCCCCTCGCTTCCTGCTCTCTCTTTAACCAAGAGGCTCCAATAAAGCATGATTTGAGAAGAATCCTCTACTCGGTGGTCGTTCTTCCCTGCTGGGCAGGGGGGTTCGCTGCAACCAAGGGTAAAACTAAACACTACTGGTTTATAAAATAAATATTTTACCCTATGTCTCTGGGTACCTACTACTGGGCTATCAACTATCTATCTATCTATCTATCTATCTATCTATCTATCTATCTATCTATCTATCTATCTATCTATCTATCCATCCATCCATCCATCCATCCATCCATCCATCCATCTATCTATCTATCTATCTATCTATCTATCTATCTATCTATCTATCTATCTATCTATCATCTACCATCTCTCCCCTTTTTTATAGTCTTGCAAAGAAACACTCTCCACAGAAGGCATGTGGCCCTGATACAGGCTCCTTTTACTCCAACTAGTCATAAGGATCCTCATAATATTGCCTGGTTAGACTATCAAGAGGGGTTCCGTACCCCACCTTTACCCCCAATAGGGTCTTCTCAAATTCTGCATTTGATTAGACAGTCCTAAACTGCATAGTCAACCTAGATGAGAGGTGAAGAAATCCGTTCCAATCAGTCAGTCAGTGATGCTGGGCTGGGTCCTGAACCTATGTGAGCCCTGCATGGATGTGTGTCAACCTAAGACAATTAGCATGCCTACTTCATGTGCCTGTCCCTACAGGACTCAAAAAACTTCTGTCTTTGGTTGGAGGTGATCCAATCTACTAATAGAGCACATATGACTGGGAGGACAAAGTCAAGGGCAGGGATTGGAGAGATGGCCCATGCTTTTGGCTGTCTCAGGAGACCCACTTGACAGCAAACAAACCTCTTTAATGAGCTTTCCAGGTGGACACCACTGCCCTCATCTGGCCACTGAGGGAATTGCATGTAGGTGGTGGCAAAACACCCACAAGTAGAAGTAAAAGCACCACAAAATGACCCAATGTGTCTTGAAGGACTTTATTTCTACTGTGCGGTCATCATTTTTTAATATTACTCACATTTCAAGAACAACAGAGGCAGATTGCTTTGCATTTCCAGATTTCTTTAGTACATTCCTTTGTTGAATGTTCTCATTTCCTGAGAGGCCAGGAACAATGTAGTTGTGTGATGTTGGACACCCTAGTATGCTGTGAATATGTTTTACTACCATTGGTTAATAAAGAGGCTGATTTGGCCAAGGGTCAGGCAGAATATAGCTACACAAATGCTAACAGAGATACAGAGAGAAGCAAGGCAGAGTCCAGGAGATGTCATGTAGCCACCAGAGAAGAGGGATGTCAGAGAATTAATGGTAAATCATAGCCATGTGGCATTACACAGCTTAATAGAAATGGGTTAAAGTAAGAACTAGCAAGTAATAATCTGAGGCATTGTCCGAATAATTATAATTAATATTAAGCCTCAGAGTATACTTTATAAGCAGTCATGGGACCGGGCAGAACACAGAAAAGCTTCCAGCTACAGTGAGTTGTGTTTCCCTTTAGTTTTCTCTGCATGATGATTTCATGAACGTGTTGTACAGTGTGTGTACCACATTCTACTGAAGCTAAATATATGACCCTGAGGATGCAATATGTCTAGTTTTTCTGTAGACTTGTGGGTATACATGGAGCAGCCCATGCCATCCGTATCCATATCCAAGGTGCCATCTGTCTGTGTAGGCCATGGCTGGGAAATCATTGTGCAGCCCAAGTTGCCTGGAACTTGCTGATACAGATCCATGCCTGTGAGTTGTGGGTTTACAGGAGTGTGACAGCTCACCTGACTAAAGAAGAGTCTTTGAGTGAGAAGATGGAAATTGCTTTCTATTCATAAAACATTCATTTTATTCAATTGGGGCTTCAAAACAGTGGTCATTACAGACAGTGTATACCCTTAGCAAACTACTAAAACAATGGAAATAATAAAAGAAATAACAAAAATAACAAAAGTTACACTAAAACGAAGAAAACCAAAAAACTAATGCACAGATATATTACGATATAAACCAAACGAAAATAATCTAAAACATAACAAAAACAACCAACCAAACAAAATTAAACAAAATTCCCACGTTCCCTTGGAATATTCTTTAAGAAAAAGCAAATCAATAACATGAGACACGAGGAAGTGGATTAGTCTCTGTAGGGAATTATCATCCACACTTGTGCGTGATATGTGGTCAGCGTCAGCTCTGCACTAGAGAGAGAATCTTAGGCTTTGGGTGTGGTCTGTCTGGATAGCAGTGTGACAGAGTCTTCCTTGTCAGATTCCACATCACATATGGAGTCAGCTTGCCAAAGCCCTTGACAGTAGCTGACAGAATGACTCTTGCTCACCCACATATCTCCCTCCATGTTGTTTTGCCCACACTGGGGCCACTTGGTGAGGGATGTTAGGCTTCTGAGTAGTTTGTGGGGTGTCCTCTGAATCTCACGCTTATTTCTGATGCAGTCTTTTCTCTGCAAACCGTGAGCCATCAGAAGTGGATCAGATTGTGGCTGGATCCTCTGATGATTGGTTGACAGTTGTCTCAATGTTGTGCTCACAGCAGAAAGGGACATGGCTTTTTCAGGGGAGGCCTGGATCCTGGAGTGTAGAATGTCATGCCTTCAAGGCGTCTCTGGTTTCCCTCAGGCTTCTCAGTTCTCTTACGAGGTTCTGTCAGAAAAGAAATGGAAATCAGACATAGAAACAGTCTCTCTTGGGCACAGGCAAGAAAAAAAATCAGGGCCTATTCACCCCTAGTAAAGAAAAGTCAAGGAAGAAAACCCACACCGTGAATCCCCTGGTTGGTGGGAATGGGGCTCAATGGTGGCTCACTTGCCTGGCACAGAGCACTCCTGCTGCAGCAGCTCCATCTGCAGGAGGCTCTCCTCCTGGGCTGTGGTCTGTTCCAGTTCATGCTGGAGATGTTCAAACCTAGAGGGAAAAGGCAGCTGGAACACAGGCCTGGTGGGGCCCTGACATGTCAGCTTTTGAGCCCCCACCAGCTAGAAGACCCATTGTCTTTTAGCTGAGTTCATTGACTGCTTCCCCAAGGGAAAAGGGTCTGAGTGCCCCTGGGCTGGATTTTTTGCTCAATGTTTAAAAATTGTTATAAGTTGAACTAGAAAATACACTGTGCAGTACTTGGGAAAACAGCATATTTTTCAAATAGTCCAAAAACAATATTTTGGAAGAATATCTTTGTCTCAGTCAGATATTCATGGCCTTGATTAGATACCAGGTGAATGTGAACAACCTGTAAAACTCCATGTCTGCCCTCTAGTGGAGCCTACACAACACTGCAGAGAAGGCTCTGATTATTCCTACAGCTCAGAAACTGCATGGGGTTAATTTGTCAACTCCTAATCTGTTTATGGCCAGAGTAAATCTTCTCACAGGAAACTGATGAACCCTGCAGAGAGCCTGCAATTAGGAGTAGTATGCTGCAACCAAGTCAGCAAGAAGACTAGAAACATCTCTCTAAATGTGATGATCCTGAAGGAAAATAAAGTGGCAGAGGACACACTGTCCCTCAAAATTGACCTCCTGCTTCTCTCAGGAGAAGGGGACACAACCCCCATAATACAAAAACCAAGCATTGTTTCGTGGACAAAAGATCCTGGTGATTTGCCAAATCGATAGTCTGAGGTATTCTTTCCCTGGATGTGGGTGGGAGCCTTGACAAATAGACTAAAACCCAAACAGGTCAGAGACCCCAAAAAGGATATTCCACTAGACTACACCTGCTTCTGTCAGTCCGTGCTCCTACCTCATCTGGGACTCAGTGTAGTGATGCTGCAGCTTTACTGCCATGTCCTTTTGCTGGGTAACCATTTCCTTCCGCTTCAGTAGGAATTGAAGGTGTTCCTCCAGTCTTTGATGTTCCTATTCATTAGAAGATTGCTTTCTTAGGGCAGGGTTGTCTGCACCTACGTAACACAGGTCTGCATGTATGTACACAAACACAAACGAACACACACACACACACACACACACACTCCTGGAAACATACAAGAACATGGATGCTCACATACAAGCATATTGCATTGCATCTGCATGTGTAGTTCCTTTATAACACTAATGGAAGAAGAGATCACCTGGGGCCTTCTAGAGAAGAGAGTTAACTTTCATTAGCCCACACCCTCTCTTCCCCACATTCTAAACCAGGCACAGGGATGTGGTGATGTGGTGAGGATTGTGAACTTTGGCTCTGTTTTGATATGTTTTCATTCTATTTCTCCTTTATATGTGTGGGTGTTTTGTCTGACTGTGTGTCTATGCACCACATGCATGCCTGGTCCCTGGGAGAAGAACACAGTGGGCAGAGCAGTCAATGTGCTGCTTGACTTGTACACCCAGGCCACAAACGGTGGATGCCAGGGTTCCTTAACCAGTCATTTAGGCTTGCATAGCAAGTTTTCTAGTCTGTACATTAAAGGCTTAGTTCTGTGGTCCAGGACCACTGTCTGATGGTGGACCAGCCCCTTCCTCTCACTCAGTGCTTCCCTGTGGCTCCAGGAGGGCAGCTTCCTCCTACAGGAGCTCTAAACCACAGGTTACTTCATTTTCAGCCCAATGAGTTCAAGAAAACCAGAAAATCTCTACAACCAGAATTCAAATAAACCTTTGCGTCCAGTAGATGATTGTGTCAGGAATTTGTCTAAGTAAGAGAAGAAGGCTGACTCATGGCCTAATGAGTGCATGTATTACTTCATGCTTAACAATATTCCATGGAAGGGCTTGATGTCATTGAATTTTTACTCATCAATGATGGGCATTTGAAAATTTTCTGGTTTGGCAGTGCTCTGAGTAATGCTTCTATAACCAGGGTTCCCCTAGATTCTCTGTGGACCCTTACTTCTTCTTCTGGGATCACTGGGTCATCTGGGGACTGCAATTCAAGTTTCTGAACAATTATACTTATCTTCTCACAGGACTACCCCATTTTACACCACTAACGATTTCTGAGGGTCCTCATTTCTGCCAAACACCATCAGGCCAACTTTGTCTCAGTGTAAAGAAGCTGGGAATGACAGCAGCTTCTGAGCGCTGCAGACACAACATGCAGTGAGTGCTTTAGACGATGCTGAGCCTGAGTGGGCTGCACCAAGACAGCCTGTTCTCACAGCTCAGCATGGCTGTGGGACTTCTGCTGGGGGCGGCACCTCTGCAGGTCAGCATCTCTTAAATGAGAAAATCCAGGCCAAGATCCAGGGACAAAGTTAACCGAGTCAAGATTGGACAAAGGTGAAAGGAAAATGGCAGCAGGCAATGATGAGGAGAACAAAAGAGGATGCAGAAAAGTCGTTAGTGGGCGGTCACCTTTCACCCAGAGCAGAGAAGGACACACATCCTCACCCGGGCTTTCCTGCTCTCAGGCACCTTGATTTGCCTCAGCAGCCTCTGTCTCACCTCCATACCCTGCATTACCTTGGTGTTCTGCAAAGGATTTCTTTGCAGATGGATATTTATGTCTCTACAAACATCAGTTTTGTTGTCCTTTGTTCTAGTTAGCTGTGCAAAAGATGGGCAGCTCCTTGTGATCCATGACTGATGCAAATTAAAGCTAACCACAGCAGGAACAGTACTTTCTATTAGCACTGGTCTCCAGCATCCTTAAAGATGTCCATCATTCCATGAGTGAACATACATATAAAGGCTCAAAAACATATTCTCAAACCCACAAAGACACATATAAACACAACACACATAACACACACACACACACACACACACACACACACACACACACACACACACCCTTCCTGAACCCAGAAAAGCAAAGGAGAAGAGTCGAGTGTTGCAGACCTTTCCTGCTGCAGCGGGAGGCAGCGGGTCCTCAGTGCTGTCTCTCAGTGCTCTTAGACTCAGTCAGGCTTCTGCCCTAGTCTGAACTTCTTTCCCTTGCAGGAAAGTTCTTCATCTCATGACTCACAGACCGTACAGGTGAGTGAAAACCTCTGCACACCTGAGCTTGACCACAAAAGACCAAGTCCCAAAGGAAGAGGCTGCACATGAAGCCTCCCAATAGCTCTAAGCTGACCCATTCTAGTCTCCTAAGAAACCTTACCCAGGCTCCTCCAGAGAAGACCGTGATAGCACCAGAGAATGAGACTGACCCATGGTCATGACCCAGCAACTTTGGACCATAACACAGGGCGTAATATATGAAAATAGCCCCAGATCAGTCAGTAGAAGCCGAGTGAGGTCTCCACAGTGTTGTTCTGAAATGCAGCACTCTGTACAACTATGAGGAGATCTGTTCTAAGACATAACCATGCGCATGACAGAGTGAGCATCAGAAGTCAGCACAGAGATGGACTGCAGGTTCTGTGTTGTGAAGCCAATGAGACAAACCAGACATTTCCTGGGAGGTTACCTCAGTTCATTAAAAGGGAAGAAGTCTACTTTTTATTTTGAAAATAGCTCTGGGGCTTGAATTTTTTATTATAAACTCAGTAATGCCAAAATAGTGAAAATGTGTACAAATTTAGAAAAACACCAAGTTCTTTCTCTTTCTTACTAAACAAACTAGTTAGCTATAAGATGAGACAGACAAAGATAGGAAAATCTACCTGTGAGGAGACAGGAGATCCAAAGAGCTCTGGCCTGGGAGCTTAAGCAGAACAAAAATATTCTCTTCTAGCAACAAATGATCCCCAGGCCTTGTCCTCACTCACTCACTCACTCACTCACTCACTCACTCACTCACTCACTCACTCACTCAAAGCTCTGTGATTCTCCCTATGTGGCTCCCAGCATAGAACCCTTCCTACCATACTGACATGTAGGTGTGTGATATGTGATTAACCCATCTCCCTCAAAGAACTGCAACTTCTTTCAGAGCAGGGTGGTTTGTTTTCCAATCAGGTTGTGTCTTCCCAGAGGTTACTCTCCAGAAAGACTTGTGAGGGATCCCAGAAATGAACTCTTAGATGGAATGGAGCTGGTCATCTGGGTAACTGAGTGGACGGTTACATGACGGGGTACATATGTGTGTGTGCGGTTAGATAGGTGGGCAGCTTGCTCCTGCTGCCTCAGCTTACCTGCTGCTGCTTTGTCAAGAGGTCACAGATCTTCTCAAGGGCCTCCTCACAGAGCCTCTTTGTCTCCTCACAGGACTCTTGCAGGAAAATCTGCTCCTGCTGCATCTTCCTGTTGTCCTCTCTCAACATGCCCACTCTTTCCTTCATCTGTGTCCTTTCCCTCAGAAGCTGGCTGTAGAGGGTGCTTAACCATCACAAACAATGATGAGCTCCAGTCCACCTCCATCTGCCACTCTTACCTACTAATACCACCTCCGCAAGGTCCCAAGTCCTCAGACAGCCCCAGACTGCAGCCCACCTTAGCCATGCCAGTGTCACCTAGGTGATGTACCTCTGAGAACAGGATTCTGCACTCCAACACACACTGGCCCTACACTGATCATGGTATTGGGAGAACATCATCAGGTATAGAGCAAACATGATCAGAGGGAGGACAGAGGACCCAAGAGGAATACATTCCACACCTGTGTCCCATAGCAACAGGCTCTGTAAGCCCCTCTCAGAGTCCCAGAATCCATTCTTGGTGCAAACCATGTTTTTTTGTCTAGAAGCTCTTGAAGCCGATAGGACAATGTTGGGAGGGGCTCTCAGACTCATTGCACTTGGGAGAAATCAGTCTGGGAGGACTTGTACAAGGTAAAAGCTAGAAGCACAGCCCTCACTTTGGTTCAAAGAGAAATAAGTGCAGCAGCTGTTCTTCCAAAGTGTGGGGTCCCATCCAATCAGACACTCACCTGTAGGAGTTGGTCTCAGTCAGCTCCTTGCAGTTGGAAGAGGCCTCACTGATTTCCTTGGGGGATTTCTCCAGCTCTAATGTCTCCTTCTGGTGATCCATTTTCAGCTCCTCAAGCTCAGAATTTAGCCTGTGGTAGAGCATGGGCCCAGGAACAAAGAACCCCATGAACATAGTCATCAGACCCCCATGAACAAATAATTTAAGGCTATGTCTTGGATTAGTCTAGTCCACTGGGTTTCACATCCTGAATTCTTGGTACGAGAACCTGTTGATGTTTATTAAACTTGCTAAGCTGCCCCAGGGCCAGAAAGACAAATCATGAAGAGGGAGTTGGACAGGGCTACATGAGCTTCCTCAGTCAGCCTAGACGAACAAACTAGCTCTGTTTTAGATGTCCCAGGATTCTGTGCTATGGGTCTTGGTCTACCTGAAAATTCTGATGACATGTTTTCTGTCTTCAGAAAAAAATGTTTATTCTGTGTTCCTGTTATCACGAGGATGCTCAGAACTCATAATCAGGATTTCAATGGAGGAGACCATACAGTACAATGACTTTATAACTTCCCCAGGGAATTCCATTCAGTCACCAAGGCGAGCACAAAGAATGAGGGCAGGGATGCTCAAAGTGGGACTCCAGGGCCTCAACACTTATATCACCTGAGACACTGAGACAGACAAACCTCAGCCCTGCTACCAATCTCTGACTCACAGGATGTGGACAGACACACACGAACACACACTACTATAAGGGAACCTCTCAGAGACAGTACAGAACGCACTCAGACACCACAGCACAAAGGAGATTTATTGACTTAGAAGAGAAATCATGGAATTGAGGGGGGCAGGAATTCCTCTGTATCAGGAAAGGGCTGAGAGCAAGAAATATTTTGTTTTTTTTTTTTTCAGCAGTGGGTTTTTAAGGAGATAAGGGGAAGTTTGTGCTAGGATGTTTGATTGGACATGATTGTTAAGCTAAGCCAGAATATTCAAATAGTGAATTTTGATTTCTGCACCTTGGTATTTGGTTTCAGGAATGAGTCAGTGACCAAAAAAGAGAATGAACCTTGGGAACTAATTTTAGGAAATCAATTTAATGTTTTACCAAGGCAGAGGAAAAAGAAAAGGGCAAAATCTGCCACTGCCATATTGGCAATTTTTGGTCCTGTTAAGCCCTTCACACACATAAACCCATACACAATTAGGATGCTAGAGACATGTAGATAGGTGGCATTATTTCAGAGTACAAGGAACAGAGAGGTGCCGGGTGAGCTCCAGGCCTTCTGGTCACACATTGAGATAAACCCAGTGGGACCAGGCCCTGCTTCCAGAGCAACCAACAAGAAATCACCCAGTTAAATACAAAGACTCCCATGAATTGAGCACCCAGCATCTCCCACAAGCCAGCACCTGTCAAGGCCTCTTTGAAATGTGTATTGTGAGCTCACACACTCTGCCCCATCCATAGAATGTGATTCAGGCCACAAACTCTGCTTTTCATTGGGAGGAAGCAGAACAGCCTGGATCCCCATCTCACTCCTACCCAGGCTTCAGTTCTGCCTCTCAGATGCACTCAGGAGAAGTAGTTTGGGCAGGAGGACACCTTGGAGGTGTAGCCTCAAGTGCCACGAGGAATGATGGGGTTGACACAGCAGGGTCAAGACAGTCACCAGAGAACTGGACATAATGACTACCTGTTGTTCACATCGTTGTTGGTATAATTGGCCAGGACTGCACGAAGTTCATTCCTTTCATTGGTCATCATCTGGAGCTGAAGGGTCAGTTCATCGACCTTGTTCATCTGCTGCTCCTGCTCAGCGAAGGAGGCTGAGGTCCGTGCCTTTCCAGTACTCCCTGTAGGTAGACATACATCAGTGAATTTATACAGTGAGATGGTACAGGGCCATGAGAGATCATGTTGAGTGCCAAGAAGAGTCCTGAGGAAGAGGGAATGCATGGAACCACTGAAGACCCCAAAGAGAAGAACAACTATCCTCAAGTTGGGACCCATAAGTCATGTCTCCATCCCCAATCACCATTGCTAGATATGTCCATCAATGTTGGGAAATATTATTTTCATTTGTGGGACTTTGTTCATGCTGCATTTGTTTAACTCTGTGAATCTATGTTACTGTGCCTGTCTAAAACACCTGATGGTCCTACTAGAGAGATGAACAGCCAGTAGCGAGACAGGAGCTGGGATAGGCGGGACTAGCAGGCAGAGAGTATAAATAGAAGGTGAACTCTGAGAAGAGGAGAATGAGAAGAAGCCCAAGAACAAGAGTGGAGAACTCCAGGTTTCTGCCACAACTCACTCAGCAGGCATGGAGTAAGAGTGAAAGCAAGATTTACAGAAGAGAAAGATCAAAGCGCAGAGACAAAAGGTAGTCGGGAAAATCTAAGTCAAGAAGAACTCACAAGAAGCACACCAAGCTGAGGGAAGGCATTCATAAGAAAGTAGCCTCTGTGTGTGATTTATTTGGGAGCTTGTCTGGGGGACGTTACTCTCCCTCTTTTTAGTGACACACAGCAAAAGAAACCCAGTGACGGTGGAGGACAGGGCTGGAGCTGGAACCACTGTGGTCCCTCTGTGCTTACCACGCAGAGGCAGAAGGAAAGCAGAAGGCCCTCAGCACAGCAGTTGAAGCCTTGACCATCCCTGGCTCTCTGCCAAACACACCATCAGAAATCCTCAACTCTGGGTCTGCTCTATAGTAACTTGGAGAAGCAGAAGAGGACCATTGCTTCCCAGAAACTCCCACCTCCTGAGTCCCACTCCTGAAAGGATCAACTGAAGCCTTCCTCCTTCAGGAATCTCTGTCCCCTGCCCAGGACTCACTGCGCTTTCCCCAGAGCCGTTTATTTCTTGATGTGTGACTCGGAGACTGAAGGCCATCTTCCTTGTGCCTCTCTCTGGTCTCCCTGCGCTCTCCATCCTGTCTCCCAAGCAGCCTGTTCAGTCGTGTCAGCATGGCTGTGGGTGAACCACACAGGCACTGAACGAATGCCTCAAGGGCAGTTGGCGTTGCCACAACACTGGTGACATCACAGAATTCCAGGCTCTCCAGGATACAGTAGAATGTCCAGTTGGGGGACTGCTGACGTCATATGATACAGCTATTAACCCCTGCTAACTACTTCACCTGAAAGTGACCTGAGACTAAGGTGCCATTTCCAAAAGTCTCTCTGGTGCCACCGGGGAAGCCTTTAGGCACATTGTCTTCGTAAAGCCAGGAACTTAGCCCTCTGCTTCTCATGTTTTATGTAAGAATTGAAAGCTCACTTCCCAACCATTGCCCATGGATGGCTTTTCCCTCCTTAAGATTCATACTCAAGTAACATGAGAAACAAAGGATGCTTAGAAATGAAGTCAGGATAAAGGCCGTAGAACAGATGAGATCTCTGAAGTGAACAAGCACCTGGTGCAGATCCTCAGACTTTTAGAGATTGGAGGGTTCAAAATCAAGAGAGGACAGAAAGGAAGTTATGAAAATTTCACCCAGAGTGCCAGTAGAGCTCACTCATGCTATGAGGTTGATAGTGAAGATGTGACTAATCTTGGCAGGTCTACCTGGAGCCACTGAGCCCAGGTGAGCCTTCGGATACTGAAAGCAAACAGTCGTAGAAAGAGTAGGATGGCCCCAACCTTGAATCTATAGACTGAGGAAAGAGTAGTGTCGACCAGAGGTCAGTGTGCACCATCTAGAGGAGTCATTAGTGATGGACACACACACACACACACACACACACACACACACACACACACACACACACACACAGAAATAAGTAGAAAAACTGGCACACAATCACACAATTCTGGTGCAGAACATGATGTAGATCACTGCCATTCTGTGTCAACCAGCAAAGAAAAGCCAAATTTCTTTTCTGGATCCACCTATTACAATTCTCATGCTCTTCCATAGGTGGCGCTGCTAGCTTCGGTGCAAGATACATAAGGAGAGCATGGGAAGGGCAGGCTAGGGGAGGAGAGTCAGAGCTGTTGCACCATACAGCTGTTCTATAGCCATCACCACCTTTCTACGTATCTGACAGTCCCTGTAAAGAGAAGCCAGTCCGTGGTCAGCCTGGAATGCATGTTCTCCGGATCTCAGCACGTTCTTCACCAAAGCAGGATCCTTGCAACTTAGGGCTGATGAGTCTGTTGAGTGATCTGTGTTATTTCAGATGGTGAAGCTCTAATCAAATAAATGTGATTATCAACTTTATTTCTAAATAGAGTCTTATAGAGACCAACGAGTTGAGGACATACTGGAATTTAGGAGCAAACATGTGCCAAACTTGTTATAAAAATTCTTTAAGAACATATAGGGCAGTGATGGGAGTAAAGAAATGAAAAGAGAGAGGTGATATAGATAAAGAGGGGAAGGGAATGAGAGAATATGCTGGCACATGAATCCAGAGCCGGGGCAGTGTTCAAGGTGGAAAAGCATGAAGGATTGCCTAACGATACCAGTGATTACAAAGAGGCCTAGAGTCATCTGTATCCTTGAAACTTCCGATGGTTTAAACTTTTCACCTACTAATTGTGAGATATCACACTTCCATGAGCACATACACAGCCCAGGAGATATAGTTAACCACCTAGCAAAAAGTGCACAGAAAACACTTCTCCATGTGCCTGTCTCTCATCTCACTGATGTCCCATACTAGAAGAGGCACCATGGTCTTTCCAATGTCCTGAGATTCACCTGACAGGGAACAACACCTGCCCTCCACAATGTTCATCTCAGCCCACCCTTGGCACTTGGATTGTGTTCAGAAATGAATTGAGACATTAGACTTTGCATAGACGCAAAGTTCAAGCTTGAGACTTCCTCTCTGTGAATCCCAGCTGTACCATTTTCTGCACTCTAGAGCGGAGTGTCTCACTGGTCAGCTGGTTTCTTCTCCCTCCTTTCACATGCTTCAGGTGACCCAGGGAACAGCCTCCTCAGGCCTATTTACAGCCGCATAAGGTACAGCTGGGCTCCCGAGCCCTCAAGTCTGGCCTCAGAAGCCATGAGAATAGTCGCACAGTTCAACACTAGTATTTTTGAGACACGGAATTTGGAGAGCAGTCATCCTCAATGCCCTTGCTTCAATTTCTCAAGTGCTGAAATCATAGGCATGCACTACTATGCCCAGCTCCTTTGTTTTCTATTTTTAGATATTCAAGTATCCAGAAAGATGCAATATCTAAAATGCTTGTGATCCCAGGCGTTTCCCACGGGGTAGTCTTGGCTTTAGAAATACAGGAACCAGTGTTTTTTTGAGTGGCTAATTCAGTCCAATCCTGAAGTCTAGATCTCTAAAGGAAACTGTGAGATAGAGTTTTCCATGGTGTGATATCTCTGGCAGGGTCTCCAGACAATAGAGCTGACTCAGACTGCACTGTTGGGTGGAAATATCACTGGGTCTCTGACATCCTCAGCTTGATCTCCAGACAGCATTCTTCTCCCTGTGGTGTCGCCCATGCGCATGCAGTCATCTGTGGGCAGCTGCATCTTTGTTTCCTGCAGGACATAGAATCAGGGACTTCCAACATGCTAGGAAGTTCCCTACTACTAAGCTACATTTTCACTGTCTTACCCTTCTTCAGCCTTCCCTCATGTCTTCCTTTCTTAAGGCTCCTCAGGCTGTCCCACAGAGAACTGGGTCCAGCAAGGACACAGAGCACTTGTCACTGTGATTCTGAGGTGGATGTTACTCATGCAAAACAACCTAGTGAGATGATGTCACAAATTGTTAATGGTGATGATAAAGATGATGATATAACTATAGTATTACTATCAATAACAAAGTCTCACTCTTATTTAAATTAATTAATTTAATGACAACCTTTCAAAATGACTTATACGACTGAGCGTGGTTAAGGTAATTGAAGAGAAATACATGAACCAGCATGGTATGGTAGCCTATGGCTTTGATCAGAGTAGTCTGAAGGCAGATGATGAGTCAACTCTGGAGTCTAAAGCTAACGTGGTCCGTACAGCATCTTCTAACACAGCCAAATATGCAGAGTGACAAGTTGTCAAAAAGAAAAAATGCACGATAGCAAACATGATTACCTCCTAAATTCCTGCTAAAATATTTCAGGCTGTCAAAGCTTTACAGAACAAAATTGTCTTACAGAGCCATTTGATCATCTTTAAGAAAGTACCTCTGATGGGCTGGAGAAATGGTTCAGCAGTAAAAAGTGCTGGAGGCAGTTCCAGAAGATTGGCATCCAATTCACTGCATTCACAGGACAGCTGAGAACACTGGTAACTCCAGTTATCAAGGTATCCAGGCTTTCTGGCCTCTTAGGGCACCGTAGGCTCATGGTGCACAGGCCAATCTGTGTAACAGGACCCAGACATTAGTGGGGCCACTGGACATAAGCACAACTCTATCTCTGATGCAATTACCATGCAAGAGGTAAAACCCAGCACTGTGTAAAAATCTGCAACACCTGCCTCACCAAAACAAAGACTTAATCCAGCAAAGTCCATAGTTCAGAGAATATATCTAAATGTTCAGACCTTGCTCAAAATATACTAGCATTTTGGCTTCTGTACTGCTTCATCTGGCTAATTCTTCTTTTTAACTGAAGTGTGTCAACCAGAATGTTTTTTTGTGTTTAAAACACACCCTGAGAAAGGCTGGTTGCCAGATTGGCTTAAATCCATGTTCAAGCAGTATTGCATTTTCTCTCTCTCTCCCTCCTCTCCCCCCCCTCTGTTTGTCTCTGTCTCTCTCTTGCGCGTGCGCATGTGCCCCACTCTGCATGTGTTTTTGCATTTGTGTGCATGTGTGTGTTTATATATCGTCCTATATGTTTCAGCCACTTTGTTTTCCTGTAATTATAAATGGCTTTCTGTGATATGAGGACACTCCTGCCGATTAAGATTTGTGCCTCCTCCTGTTGGGGACATGAATTCTTTTGAGTATGCCAGTACTCCAGAGAACCACCTCTCTTAAATTAAAGCTGCACCTGCCACATTCCTAGAATAATTCTTTTTTTAAAAAAATAAATGTGTTTATTGCAAAATTTGCAGATAGTAATGATTTCCAAAATTTTTTATTGATATTTATTGAGCTATACATTTTTCTCTGCTCCCCTGTCTGATGTGGGGTTAGTGAAGATCTTTTCCCATTCTGTAGGCTGTCATTTTGTCTTGTTGACCATGTTCTTTGCTTTACAGAAGCTTTTCAGTTTCAGGAGGTCCCATTTATTAATTGTTTCTCTCTGTCTGTGCTGCTGGAGTTATATTTAGGAAGCGGTTCCCTGTGCCAATTTCTCTTCAATAAGGTTCAGTGTGGCTGGCTTTATGTTGAGGTCTATGATCCATTTGGACTTGAGTTTTGTGCATGGTGAAAGATATGGGTCCATTTTCATTCTTCTACATGTTGATATCCGGTTATGTCAGAACCACTTGTTAAATATGCTTTCTTTTTTCCATTTGCTTTTTTTGCTTTTTTTTAAATTCTTTTTTATGGGAAAATTTCCATGTTTAGTGAAAAAGGCTCAAAGCATTGGACTATTTACATGTGGGTTAGTAAAGATGGCAGCGCCCAAGGGTCTTCCTTAGGGGCTGTGAGAAGACAGTTCATTTAAACCCCATTAAACAGAGGCTTCCTGTCTCCGAGGAGGAGCTCACAAGAGGCGCCATGTCCAGGCCCTTGATGCATGAGCACCAGCTTCAGATCAGGTCAGCCATGTTCATGGGCATCTCGTCTATTGGATGGAGTAGTACTGTTCTATGTCCCTGAGGATGCGGATGTCATCATTCTTCACAAAATTGATGGCCACACCTTTGCGGCTGATCGCCATTGATGGCCACACCTTTGCGGCCGATCGCTCCATCTCCCGATTCTGTGAATGTACAGTTCTCTGTTGTTTTGCAGGTCGTAGTTAATGATGAGGGACTCCTCAGGGACATCCAGGCCGTGAGGCCAGACATCTGTAGAAATGAGCACTCGGCTGGCACCTGAGCAGAACTCCTTCAAGATGGACTCACGCTCCTTCTGGGGCATGTCCCCGTGCATGGATGACACAGTGAAGTTGGCTTCTCTCATCTTCTCTGTCAGCCAGTCAACCTTTCTCTTGGTGTCCCAGAAGATGACAGCCTGGGTGACGGTCTGCGTGTCGTAGAGGTCACACAGAGTGTCAAATTTCCACTCCTCTCTTTCCACCGCCACGAAGAACTGCTTGATGCCTTCCAGAGTCAATTCATCACGCTTCACCAAGATGCGGACGGGGTCGGTCATAAACTTGTTGGTCATCTCCAGGATCTCATGAGGCAATGTGGCACTGATAAGAACCACCTGTGTGGCCGGCGGCAGGACCCTGTACACATCGTAGATCTGCTCCTTGAAACCTCTGTTTAACATTTCATCAGCCTCATCCAAAACCAACATCCTGATAGCCCGTGTCCTTAAACTTCTATGGGGAATCATATCAAAGACGCGTCCCGGGGTGCCTGCCACAACATGTTGCCCATAGTCCAGCTTGCGGATGTTCTCCCCAACATTGGTGCCCCCAACGCAGGCGTGGCACTGTACATTCATGTAGTCCCCGAGAGCCAGCAAACCCTTCTGAATCTGTACAGCTAACTCTCTTGTTGGAGCCAAGATCAAAGGCTGGGTTTCTCGAACCTAGATATCCAAGCACTCACTGGAGGACTGAAATGCTGAAGGTGGCCGTCTTGCTGGTGCCAGACTGAGACTGGGCTATGACATCTCTCCCCTTAATTATCTGCTTGTGAGCACGCTGCTGGATTGCTGAAGGCTTTTCAAAACCGTAGGCGTAGATGCCGCGCTGTAGGTCCTCCCGCAGGCCCACGGTGTCGAACGTGGAGGTCACGTCCACCTGCATCATACCTGGTTCATGAATTTCTATTTAATTACCTTAACCACACTCTTAATCTTACAAATCATATTGACAGATTGTCTTTATCATTAATTTAAAAAACAGCAAGCCTTTATTAATATTAGTAGTAGCACTATAATATATCAGCATCATCATTGTTATTAATTTGTGATAGGATCTCACTAGGTTGTTTGGGCTATCCAGGAATTCCTGATGTATACCAGGTTGTTTCCCTAGTCCTACACTCTGGGGGCTCTGAGATTGGAGACCTGACCTCTACGCCCTGATACAACAAAGCATGAGTAACATCCACCTCAGAATCACAGTGACAAATGCTCTGTGTCCTTTTGGACCCAGTTCTCTGTGGGACAGCCGGAGAACACTAAAGAAAGGAAGACATGAGGGAAGACTGAGAAATGGTAAGAGCATGAAAATGTAGCTCAGTAGTAGGTAACATGCCTAGCATGTTGGAAGTCCCTGATTCTATGTCCTGCAGGACACACAGATGCAGCTGCCCACAGATGACTGCATGCCTATGGGTGACACCACAGGGAGAAGAATGCTGTCTGGAGATCAAGCAGAGGATGTCAGAGGCCCAGTGAATAGTTGGAGTTATTCATTCATTAGAATATTTTTTATGGATCAAAAGTCAGGATTGTTGGTGCTTCTCACCTGGGAGGATGAGGTGAAAGGTATGTAGGTTCAAGGCTAGCCAGGTTGTGCAGCAAGGTCTTACAACAAAAACTAACCAATAAGGAAATACATATACATATAGGAGACACAGAGACCATGAGGAAGATCTTTCTCCATTTTGTGCAGATGTTAAGAAAAAAGTCAAGCAAAATTCCAGGGTGGAAATAAATGTCTTGAAGTTTCCCTGTTTTCTTCCATCTCTCCTGCTGTGGTGCAAATATAGGGTACAGCCCAGGCCAGAGGACTCGCTCAAGGCTCTGAAGTGTTAAGATCCATAGGGAGTACCAAATACATTCATTCATTTAAAAATATTTTTCAGTATCTCTTCTTCATGTCCTTGCCAACCATCTTATTATTGCCTCTCGCATGATTTAAGAAATGAAGTATTTAATCCCAGTACTCAGAGGACAGAGGTAGGCATATCTCTATGTTTATAAGTCAGACTGGTCTATAGTGTGAGTTCCAAGCCTGTGTAAAAACACTTTTCAGAAACAAAGAGTGTGAACCCAGATCAAGCTTAACATTGTTTTCTATTTTATGTCTGGTGTTTAACCCTACAACTATAGATATTCTTGAGACTAGCTTAGAAGGGTTGCTTATATACTGGAAGGTCATTGTAAACAATAGTCCAATGTTCCATCTAGGAATATATCATAACAGCTATTTTTCTCTATATATAATAAATGTGCTCTTCTAATGGCCCTCCTTGACTTGGGTCTGCACTGGAATACTTAAGCAGCAGAAATGCGGGAAGTTTTATTGGTGTGTCCATGCATACCAAATGACATCTTGTCTCCTAAAAGAAAACAAACGCAATAACGGCCCAGATCCAAGGTCACTCCCTTAAATATTACCCCTTCCCCAAAGGACAGATTCTGAGGATGGAAACAGTAGTGTCCGCCTGTAAATTATATTCAGGAGCCACAGGCAGTCTGCAGTGGCAGCCTGGAATACACAGGGATTTAAAGCGGGGCCTTGGAAACTATTTCATTTGAGTTGAGACTGACCTTTTTAAATTGCTTAATCTCTAAAAGTCAAACAATAAAAATTAAGTGAAAGAAAAGCATCATATGAGCATAATTTTTAAAATAACAGTTGAGCAGAGACATTGTCATTAATGAGAATATGTATATAATGAATTAGACATAGTTGTTAATAAAAGGAAGTGGCCTTATCTTAATTGTATCCCCCGCCCTCATTATCCAGATTAAAGGTGCATGTCTTCATTCTTCAAATTCCTCAATTGAAGTGTCTCTACCTACGACTGCAACTTAAGCAATGAGTTTTCACAGTTGTGCTCTCCATTTTGGGGTTAATTAATTCCAGATATAGTCAAGTTGACAACCAAGAATAGCCATCACAAGTGTGTTTTGTCTTTCCTGCCCTTGATTCCATTGAGACTCACAGTCTCAGGATGACTCCAGCAAACTTTAATGGTGGTCTTTCCCCTGCCCTTTAGATAATCCTACCTGGACACAGTCTTCTAGATCCATCTAAATGTGTGGTTGATGAATATCCTAAATCCTTTCCAAGTCTATCAACTTGATTGACCAGATTCACTTTCTCAATAGCTCACATACTACATCCTCCACTGGTGGGTTCTGTCCATTAATCCTTGGAACTGGCGGGCTTATTTTGCTGGTCCTTCAGAGTGAGAGATTATTCTCATTTCCATGGGATGCAGAATACACTCAACAGAACCAGAGTGGGAGGGTTGGGGATAGATCCCCCTCTGTAGTGTGATGAGCAATATTCTACCTACATGTCATCTCTCTCTAGTTAGTCCTGTTTTGGAGATTCTCTCTAAGCCTAGAGGACACAGAAATATATACATTGATTCAGTCAGCTCAGCCAATCCCAGTCTGGTGTTTCTGTAAATCTGAGTCCCAAACTACTTATTTACCAATATAGGATAACTCAATCATTTGGTTTTCATCCCTTGGTTTTTTTATTCCTCTGGTAGATTTTGTGCAGATGGCTAGCTAGTAGCATGGGTGACTATTTGCCAGGTGTGTTCAGGGTTAGGGTAGTAGGTACCCCCTACCTCTCATCAATCATTTGAAGGGTTTGTAGGTGATCCCTTCAATACCCCTTGTTTCCATGAAAGGTACTTTAAACTGTGAGTTCTGTGCTCTAATGGGCATGCTCCTGGAGGGCAGGGGTGACTTCTCACAGAGGAACTGAGGACCCCTGGGAAGCAGGCTTAGGCTTTATGCATGAAGTTTCTCATTAATGGAGAGGCACAGGGGGAACTTTTCTTTTTTCCCATTGCTGGGGACGTCACAGGGTAACCTGTCACACGCAAAAGACATTCACACATATCTTTACCAGGAGGGGGATGTCCTCTTACCTGAGAAAGCCACTGTTCATTAACAGAAAACAAAAGTGGCGATATCTCTCATTATCAGTGGTCTTGATTCCCCAGTGAGAAGTCACAGAATAATAAGAATGCATAATAAAGCAGGTTCCATCCTTCAGCTGCCGCCAGAAACACACCTTAACAAGATGGGTAGTGGTTGCTTCACAGTAAAGCCTTGAAAATAGACATTCCAAACAAATGGACCAGGAAGTAAGCTGGTGTACTTGCTTTTATAGCTAACAAAATAGACTTCAACTATAACCTAATCAGAAGAAGTAATATTCATCCAATACTCATTAAAGCAAAAGGGATCAAAGATAAACAAAATAGGAAACAATAGGTTTCTATTACTAAAAGGAAACCAAGATGAGACATGTATTTTAAAAAGACAGAAAAACCCTAGCAAAATAGCATAATCACTAACAGTCTTCCCACCAAAAGGGCCCAGGACCAGAAACTTTTGGCATATTGACCTACCTGCTATTCAAAGAAAAGTTAAAGTACTTCCTTCTCCAATTATTCCAGAAAATAGAAAAAAGGATCATTACCAAATTTATTTTTTCCTTTTTATTAAAAATTTCCACCTCCTCCCATCCACCCATTTCCTTCCCCCTTCTCCCAAATTTATTTTATGAGCCAAAATTACAATGATAGCTAAATCACAGACAAAAATATTATGAACACTGATGCAAAAATACTCATTATATAATTACAATCTGAATACCATAATATTCTATGATTTTATCATGATGAACTATGCTTTGTCCCAGATATGTAGGGATGTTTCAATGTACAAAATTCAAAAAATCTATTGAGCATATATGGACGGTTGCCTTCAGTAGAAATATACAACATGTCTTGGCTCTTTACATAGAGCAATGTGTTTTCATTCCTGCTGCATCTACTCTTCTTTGTCATCTGCTGGAGAAGGCTGTTGCAGTCTGCAATCATCTTTAATCTTTGGACAATGCAGCGCCAAGATACCCTAGAAGATTTCCTGCCCAACAACCATAATCTTTCTTCCATTATTGTGGAGACTCAGTCCGAATTTGTGATGGTTATCTTGATCAATCAGCCTCCAAACACTGTTATTTCCTTCTCAGCCTGTTGTTTTAAGGACATCAGAAGCTCAATGGCTTGGGAGAAGTCTGAGCTTCCATTCAGTGGAATATTTGTTGTGTCTACAGACAGGGGCATGGCCCCACACAACCAATCACTCTAGAACTAAAACTTCCAGACCTAAAAAACCTAAAACTATGGGAATGGGAAGCAAAGTTTTTCCCCAGGAGTCGCTAGGGGTGATAGTGAGAGGAGCTATTCCCTTTTCTACCTCTTAATGCCTGGACCAATGGACATGGGCTAAGGAGAAAGCTGCCTCCTACACAATCCTGACCCAGCACTAGAGGCTGATGTTACTTCTTTAATCTTTCCTTGTGTCTTGAGATGGCCAGTCCATCTTTCAGTCCTGACAGATGCTTCAGGAAGTTGGTGAACATGGGAATATCAACTGAACACATCATATGCAATGCAATAAGCATAGGCACAAGCTCTCATATCAAGGCTGGGGGAGTCGACCCAGAAGGAAGAAAGGGTTCCCAAGATCAGACAAACAGGTCAGAGACTCCCCACAGTCCTACTGTTTAGGAGTCCCACAAAAACCCCCGAAATAAACAACCACAGTATGCATACAGAGGACATAGTGCAGACCCATGCAGACTGTGTGATTGCCTCTTCAGTCCCTTTGAGTCCCTATGATCCCCGTTTATCTGATTCTGTGAACCCTTTACTGTCATCAGCTGCTGGAGAAAGCCTAACTGATGGCAGCTGGGCCAGTCACCAGTCTCTGAGTACAGTTTCATTAGGTATCGTTTCATTAACATTTGTGTGCGTGACTGTGAGGACCCCGCACAAACTTCTGCAGCTGAGCAGGACTGGGCTTCTTCTAACAGAAACACCACTGGAATCCACAAAGTCATTCTACAATTTTTATTCCTTTTATATTCTATTGCATTTGGGGTAAATTTTGTTTACGTGACTGTACAAGGGTCCTCTGCAAGAGGAACAATTGCTTTTGCCCACTGAGTCATCTCTCCAGTTCCCACAAATTGAGTTTGGGGGAAGAATGTCTTCATTCTGTTCCCCTTCTCTTATAAGAAAACATTCCCATTTGTTTTCTCCTTTGCTCTGAGCCCTTGATCATATGTTCTGCACAGTTCTCTCCAGACAGGTTTCTCCAAAGAAACCCTTTTGGGAAGTGCTGGGGGCATTAGCTAAACTGAATCCCAGTTTCCAAATCACTGGACCAAAATCAAACCAGTACAGCAACAGAGGAGAGGTTGCAAAGAGTCCATCAGAGTTCATCCCTGTTCCTCCCCCACCTGCCATTCTGTATCACCAAAAATAAAAACCTAGAGATAGATATTGGGGTCCAAACTGACAACCAGAAAAGCAAAGCAGCCAAGCCACTAGAGACATCTTTCCTCTATTAAGGCTGGGTGACTGTAGAAGAAGCAGATTATTAAACCTCTCTCACCCCATTTTATATTACCTCTAGTGCTGGGATTCCCTAGGCTAGGATTGAAGGTGTGAGCCACCACCACCTGGATTTGTTACTGCATTGATCTTGTTTAGATTAAGGTGCCTTTAAACTCACAGAGATCCATGTTACTCTGTCTAACAAATCCTGGGATTAAAGGTGTCACCATTGCCTGACCTCCCGTGGCTTTAGCTTTACTTGTGGTCTTCAGGCAAGATTTATTATTTATCAAAATACAAATAATACACCACTACAATATTCAAGTCATTAATAAATGTATTAAAGCACTACTAACTGTGTTGTCTTTCCCCAGAGTTGTTGTAAATGCTGTATGTACCGCATAGTCTACCCAGGAGTCATTGGTATCAACATAGGCCACTGCTTCTGGTATACACATGTAGGGTACCGGTGACAGGTTCCTGGTCTTGCTTCAGACGTTTGAGAGGGGGCTCCAGTAGATTGCATTGAGCAGAAGCCAGGGAGCTGTATGCTTCAGCCACCAAGTGAGGGTATGAATCCACCATTGTCTTCCAGTCTCTGGTCTGAGAGACCTCGGAAGCATGAGCTGTAATAAAATTCAGCACCTGTGTTTTCAGCTGCCCTGTCCTGTGGAGGTCAGCCAGGAAGAGAGTGTGGGCAGCAGTCTCCACAGAGAGGTCCCTGAAGAGGGCACTCTGGCACATGACCTTCAAATGCTCCGGGCCATACTTGTCAGCAGCTGCCAGCACAGCATCTGCCATGCTGTGGAGGACTGGTTCCTTCCCGGTGTAAATATAGCTCATCATTGCCTTGAAGACATCAGGTTCCAAGTCATGAATCTCAAATCGATTCTTTCTGCTCTCCTCCGTGTCATGTTCAAACATGACTCTGAAAACTGGACAGTGAGCAGCTAAGATGGCCTTGTGAGCCTGGAATTCCTGGCCAGCTACCACGAGGCTGCAGTCTGTGAAGCTGGAATTCAACCACAGCTGTCCTAGATCAACTCCTAATGGGCCTTTGGGAACCTGGATTCTCTGCTCCGTGCTCTCGTCAGGGATACTGTAGGAGTACGGGACCAGCATCCCCAAGCAGAGGAGGGTGAACTGGTCTTCAGGGAGAAGTCCACGAGAAGGGTCCAAGAGGAAATCTCGAAGGATGAACATTTTGTAACCGCTTTGGTAGCCTGGCAGGAAACTAAAGTCTTTCCGGCTAGTCACAGGTTTGTTTCTTTCTCCTTTGGTGTTTATGATCCAAAACTTGAACCGTACATTAAGGGGACTCTTTGTAGAGCTGAGCAACTCTAGGTTAACTGACAGGTAATCTGTGCTTTCTTCATCGACGCCCTTAGGGTGAACTCTCAAACACCATTTGTCATCGTCTCCTATTGAGAAAGTTGGGCTTCTAATACTGTCCCTCATTTCCTCCAGAATAAAACAGAAGTTGTGGATGGTCCACCTGCAGGAGAAATTCTGGATGTTGAACAGTTTATAGTCCCAGATCTTGTCTATGGCATCCTGCGACATTTCTCCTGAAGGTAGCTTGAAGGTTAAACTGGATCCAAAATGAAAAACTAGGATTTGTCTTCTTTTGCCCTGTAGGATACAATAAGGCATGATATATACTTTTAGCTTCTGTTTCTCCTCTGTTCCCTCTTTTATGAGCTGGAAAATTGAGTCTTTGAAAGTATCCAGATTTCAATTCTAGTTTCCGTGTGGGTAGACTAGGCTACAAGGGACTGTGCTATCACTTCATTTTTTTTTTCTAGATTGAATCTTAGGTCAATGGATTTCTAATTTTGAGAATCATACACAGCTTTTGATAATTTGCAACATTTTATATACTCATCCAAAATTTTGCACAGTGGTTCTCTAGAATAACAGAACATACCCAAGTACTCTCTCTTTATGAACAAAAGAGATTCATTAGAATGACTTAGGGCTGTAGTCCTGCTAATCCCAAAAAGGCTACCTGTGAAGGGAGAGTCCAGGAATGCAGTACTTACTCAGTACAGGAGATTAGACATGCGGACTCATCCTCAGTCTATGCTGCAATTATAAAGAAGAATCCTCTAATGCCTTTGAGGGAATGGTCTTGCTGTAAGGTGAAGCCAAGCAGGCAATGAGCAACAGCTTCCTTCATGTTTTTTTATATGCTCGCAGGAGGCAAAAGGTGTGGCACAGCTAGAGGTGTGTTTTTAAGACTCTAGATATGGATTAAAGGTGTGTTTCTTCAGGCCTTCAGATAAATTTTTGTGTTTTTCTGCCTCTGAAGTGTGTCTGTGAAGTGCTGTACCTACTTCAACTTAAGCAAAAACATTTCTCACAGTAGTGCCCTCTGTTTTAGGATTTTAGTTAATTCCAGGTGTAGTCAAGTTGGGAACCAAGAACAACAATCTCCAGAGAATTTGCTTACTGGGGTCAATCTTCCATAAGTAAGGAAATGGGGCTCATTTCTACACAGCTGTTATTACTCTTCTCAAGTTGTTATAAGAATTCCTCCCATAACACGATCTGGGAAGAGATGCTTTTCTTACCCTGTCAGTGTTCACAGCATGAAGGTCATGGTGGAAGAATTCATATAAGGAGGCAGGAGTAGAGCCAGACAGAATTGTCTGAAAGTGGCTGTCTTCCTTCCTGCATTTTATTCCAACAGACTCACAGTCCCTGGGATGGCTCCACTAAATTTATTGGTGGTCTTTCTGGTCCTCCTCAGTTAATCCTTCTTATATTCTCTTCCTGATCCACTTAAGGGTGTGCTATGAGAAAATTCTAATTACTTCTCATTTCCATCAATCAGACTGCGGAGATTAAGTGTCTCATTACCTCATACTTTTCCTCCTCAGTGGTGAGTTCTGTTCTTCAACTTTGAACTCCCATGCTTGACCTTAAATGGGAGAGAGTATTCTGGCTTTTAAAGGGTGCAGAATATTTTCAACAATTACTAAAGAAGGGACTTTGAGATGCTTCCCCTTTTCCTTAGATCATGGTCTGTAAAATACTCCCCACATCTATCATCTTTCTCTAGCTCGTCATGTCTGTAGGGACCCACAAAGCCTAGAGGACAGGAAAATAACCTCAGTGATTCAATCCTGTCAACAATTCCCAGCCTAGCTCTCCTGAAAGTCTGGCTCCAATGCTACTCATCCCTAAAGACAGGATAAATCAATCAATTGGTTTTGATCTCCTAATGCTTAGTTCCTCAGTTAGGAATCTATTACAGGTGGGTAACTAATAACATCAGTTACTGTTTTCTATGTGGGTTTAGTAAGGGTGGCAGGTACCACTTTCCTCCAATGTGTCATTTGAGTGAAGGTAGGCAGTAATGCAGGACCCTCATTTTTAAGAGAAATTCTTTACATTGCTAGCCTGGGTTTCCCAGGAGCATATTCCTGGAGAGAAGAGCAGATTTTCATGAGGAACTTAGAATTCTCTGTGGTTCAAGTACAGGATTTGTTCATATAGAGAATTATTCTCAAACTCTAATACAGGGCTAAAATACTGAAAACAGCCTGGTATTGGCATAAGAACAGACAGGAGGACCAATGGAACCGAGTAGAAGACTCGGATGTCAATTCACATATCTTTGAATACCTGAGTTTTAACAAAGAAGCAAAAAAATATCAAATGGAAGAATGAAAGCATAATTAACAAGTGGTGCTGGCACAACTGGATATCAACAAGTAAAAGAACTAAAATAGACCTATATCTAGCACCATGCACAAAACTCAATTCATAATGGATCAAAGACCTCAACATAAAGCCAGCCACACTGAACCTTACAGAAGCAAAAGTGGGAAGTACACTTGAATACATTGAGACAAGGAACCACTTCCTAAATATAACCCCAGCAGCTCAGACACTGAGAGACACAATTAAAAAATGGGACCTCCTAAAAATGAAAAGCTTCTGTAAAGCAGAATGGGAAAAGATCTTCACTAAACCCACATCAGACAGAGGTCTGATCTTCAAAATATACAAAGAGCTCAAGAAATTGGACACCAAAAGATCACATAATCCAATAAAAAAGTGGAGTACAGACCTAAACTGAGAATTCTTAACAGAGGAATCTAAAATGGCTGAAAGACACTTAAGGAAATGTTCAACATCCTTAGTCATCAGAGAAATGCAAATCAAAACAACTCTGACATTCCATCTTACACCTGTAAGAATGGCCAAGATCAAAAACATTGATGACAATTTATGCCAAAAAGGGAACACTTCTGCATTGCAGGTGGAAATGCAAACTGATAAAAACCCTTTGG
Organism: Arvicola amphibius; assembly: GCF_903992535.2. NCBI lineage: Eukaryota > Metazoa > Chordata > Mammalia > Rodentia > Cricetidae > Arvicola > Arvicola amphibius. Next base: position 8,067,515 of record NC_052060.1, on the reverse strand, counting down.
ATGTCAGTGTAGCGATTTCTCAGGAAATTAGGAAACAACCTTCCTCAAGATCCAATAATACCACTTTTGGGTATATATCCAAAGGATGCTCAATCATGCCACAAGGACATGTGCTCATCTATGTTCATAGCAGCTATGTTTGTGCTTACCAGATCCTGGAAACAACCTAAATGCCCCTCAACCAAAGAAGGGATAAGAAAAATGTGGTACATTTACAAAATGGAGTACTACACAGCAGAAAATAATAATTACATCTTGAATTTTGCAGGAAAATGGATGGAGCTAGAAAACATTATTTTGAGTGAGGTAACCCAGACACAGAAAGACAATTATCACATGTACTCACTTATAGGTGGCATTTAACATAAATCAAAGAAAACCAGCCTGCAAACCACAATCCCAGAGAACTTAGATAACAATGAGGACACTAAGAGAGACTTACGTAAATCTAATCTATATGCCAAGTAGGAAGTAGAAAGGCAACATCTCCTGAGTAAATCGGGAGTATGGGGAACTTGGTGGAGGTCTGAAAGGGGAAGGAGAGAGGCAGGGATGGGAGCAGAGAAAAATGTAGAGCTAAATAAAAATCAATAAAAAATAAAAAAGAAAATAATGCCTCTGCTTGCTTCTACCAAACAGAGCCCCCTGGACAAAATACTGCTACCAAAAAGCCATGCTTAACTCTGTTCTTTTGTTTCTAGGACTCCTTTCCAAGCTTTCCCAGACTTTCTGTAGATGTATTCAGCTCTATATTTGCATGTCAATCTCTTAGGGGAGGCTCTCATTTGTTCCTGGCTGCTTAGAGCTGAAATAATCACTATGATACTATGTAGCTTAAGAATATCTCTGGCTTGATCTTATATCCTAAATTACCTCATCTCCATTAATCTGTATATCTCCACATGGCTGTGGCTTACTGGGTAAAGTTCCATCTACCATCTGTCTCTGGCAGGACTACATGGCTTCTCACCTACTCTGCCTGCTCTCTGTCTCTATGTCTTACTACCTGGCTTTACTCTGTTAAGCCATTGGCTGAATGCAGCTTCTATATTAAGCAATGGCAATAAAACTTATTCACAGCATACATCACCTCCCACATCAGAGCTCTGAAATTATCTATCCAGATTCCAAAGTGTTTTCAGTGTAGATAGTCTAGGCTACCACGGGCTGTTCTATCAATTCATTTTTTTTAAGATTGAGTCTTAGGTAGTAGATACCTAACTTTGCCTGTTATGCAGACCTTTGATCATATGAGACATTTTATACACTTATATCAAAAATGTTTTACCTGGGTTCTCCGCAGTAACAGAACATATCCAGTGACTCTTTCTGTATGAACAAAGGAGATTCATTCAAATGACTTAGGGCTGCAGTTCTGCTAATCCCACAATGGCTACCTGTGAAGGAAAAGTACAAAAATCCAATTCTTAGTCTAGGAGGTTGGTCATGTTGGCTCGTCTTCAGTATATGCTGGAGTTCTGAAGAATTTCCTAATAGCAGTAATAGACTTGCTTCAAAGTGAGGGCAAGCAGGCAAAGAGTAATAACTTCATTCTTCCATGTTCTTTTATAGGCTCCCAGACGGCAGAAGGTGTTGCCCAATTAAAGATGTGGCTAGCAACTTCAAGATATGAATTAATGGTACATGTCTTCAGGCCTGGAGATCCAGATTAAATGTTTGTGTCTTTCTAACATCTGTATTTGAAATGATCTACCCACTTACACTTAATGAAAGCATTTCTCACAGTTGTGCTCTCTATTTTAGGATTTTAGTTAATTCCAAGTGTAGTAAGGTGGGAAACAAGAATATCCATCACAGGTGCATTTTGCTTATGGGGGTTAATCTTCCATAAGTAAAGGAATGGTGTCCATTCCTACACAGCTGTTATTACTTTGCCATGTGGTTATTAGAAGTCCCTTATAATATCTGGGAAGAGGTGCTTTTTTTTTTTTACCCTGTCAGGAGCCTCAGTGTTCACAGCATGGAGGTCAGGATGGTAGATCATGTATGGCAGCTGGGACCAGAGGCAGCCAGGATCCTCTGAAAGTGGCTGTCTTCTCTTGGCTTTTATTCCATCCAGATTCACAGTCCCCAGTATGCTCCACCAATATTATTGGTTGCCTATTCCTTTCCAACTCAAATAATCCTTATTGAAAGCAGTCTTCCTGATCCACTTTAGGGTGTGCTATGAGACCATCTTAAATACTTCCCAATTCCTTCATGCTGTCTGCCAAGGTTCAGCTTCTCAATACCTCATAACTTTCATCCTCACTGGTGAGTTCTTTCCTCTTTTAACTTTGACTTTCATACTTACTCTTCAGGGCTTTAAAAGTGAGAGAGTATTCTGGCTTCCAAAGGGTGCATAATATATTCAGGAGTTACCTATGAAGGGGTTTTTGAGGCAGTTCCCCTTATAATGAAATCTGTAAATTACTCCCCAGATCTACCATCTTTATCCAGGGCAGCATGTCTGCAGGGACTCTTTAAGCCTAGAAGACATGACAATAACTTCAGTTATTCAATCAACTCAACAATTCCCAGGCTAGCTCTCCTGAAAGTCTCTCTCATGGTTGCTCCTCCCTCACAAGAGGATAAATCAATTTACTTATTTGATCTCTGAGTTATTGGTTCCTCAGTTAGGAATCTATTAGAGTTGGCTAACTAGTAGCATCAGTGACTCTTCTCTATGGAGGTTTAGAGTCAGGTGGCGGGTACCTCTTCCCTCCAGTGTGTTTGGTAATGAAAGTTGACAATCAATGCCGGACCCCAAATTTGCAAAAAAAACTCTTTACATTTTAGCCCAGAGCTCCCATGAGCATGCTGCTGTAGAGGAGAGGAACTTCTCATGGGGGACGTGAAACCCCCATGGAGCTGAAGTACAGGATCTGTTCACAGAGTCTCTCCTTCCTGGAATGGGACAGGTGGTGCTTTTACTTCAGGTAGATGATTCACAGGTGGATATCTCACAGTCAAATAATTCAGGTCCGGATCAGGTGGATACACAAGTCTTAATCAGCTGTAGTGTCCGCATGCATGATAAAGCTATTGCAGGAAAATAAATGCTGCCTGGAGATCATAAAGAGGATGGCAGAGGCCCACTGAATATTTGGATTTATTTATTAATTAGAACATTCCTTAGGCATCAAGAGTCAGTAATGGTGGTGCTCATGTATAACCTGGGAGGATGAGGTGAATGGGATGTAGGATCAGGGCAAGTCGGGTCATGCAGGAAGGTCTTACAACAAACACTAATCAAAAGGATATATATATATATATATATATATATATATATATATATATATATATATATATGGAGACACAGAGACAGTGGGAATGATCTCTCTCTGCTTTCGGCATCATGCAAACTTCTGGGGTGTAGAGAAATTAGTTTATGTCTCCTGAAGTTTTCTTCCAACTCTTCCTGTTGTGGTTCAACTCAGTATTCAGCCCAGGCCAGAGGACTCCTGATTCCAGTGCCTCACTCTGTGAAGTGCTAGGGTCCATATGGCATACTACATATATTCCATTCATTTAAAAATATTTTTATCTCTTCTTTCTGTCATAGCCAGTCATCTTATTATTGTCTCTCTTCTGATTTAAAAAGTCAAGTTTTAATCCCAAGTCTAAGGCAGAGGTAGGCAGATATCTCTGTTTTTGAGTCAGCCTGGCCTATAGACTGAATCCAAAGACAGCCTAGGCTGTGTAAGAACACTTCATTTCAAAATCAAAGAGAGAGCACCAATCAAGCTGAAAGTTGTTTTTCATTGTGCATGTGGTGGTTCATCACTTCAGCTCAAGATACCCTTGAGACTTGTTCAGGAGGATTGCTTATATACAGGAAGGTCAATGTGAACAATCATTCAATATTCCATCTAGAAATACATCAAAACAATTATGTGTTCTCTATATGTAATAAACATTATATCTTATCTGCCCTTTTTTGAATCATGCCTATATTGGGAAATTGAGGCAGCAGAAATGCAGTGAAACAACAACAAGAAAACCTTGGGCAAGATAGTTTTGGCACAAAACTCTATCTGCTATTCAAGCAAGAGTTAATGCCCAGCTCTGTCAATTATTCCAGAAATAGAAACAAAGGATCATTTCCTAATTTATTTTATGAGTATAAAATTACACTGATATCTAAACCACAGAGCAATTCCATTATAAACATTGATGCAGAAACTCTCATTAAATAATTGCTAACTGAATCACAGAATATTCAAAGATAATTTATCATGTTGAACTAGGCTTTTGTCCCAGATATATAGGGATGGTCCAATATACAAAAATGAAAAAATAAACTTGACTGTATAAATCCCTAAATGACCAAATCACAGAAAGACGTAAACTACATAATCATATTATTAAATGCAGGAAGAACAGTTTTCAAAATTCAATACTGATGATGATAAAATCCAAGGAGAGATTGGAACACAAATGGCATACATAAAAAAATAATGGTAGTTTTTCTTTTTTCAAACTTCTAATTTCCCCTTAATTTGTAGTTGAACCACGGGGCTGCCCTGATTTTCCAGGTCCAGGCACCCTTCTCTGATGGAGCAGGCCTGCTGCAGCCCTTCTCAAACTGTCCTGCACCCCTCCACACCCACGGGGCTGGCTGTAGGAGGACGACTGGAGGTGCCTTGAGTGGCAGCTTTTCAGACAAGGGGTGTTTATCTGCAGTGCAGTACAAAGACAAACGGTAGAGACAAGAGGACGCACAAACAAAAAGCCTGCTCTTCTGGCCTGTGGATTAGAACTGTTCTGACAGCAATTCACATAGTCTTTGAGAGATGGTAGTTTTAAACAATCCACAGTCAATATCAACTGAAATAGAGAGAAACTCTAACAATTCCCCTAAATCCCTGATGAAGACAAGGGTTTTCACTCTCTCTGTATACAAACTGGAAAGGAAAAAGAATCTTTATTAGCATCACAGAATAATAGAGGTAATTTAGGTGAACAATTTATCTTGGAAATTCCGATAGCTGATCAAAAATTCTAGCAAATTAGCTTGACAAAAATCTAGGGGCTGAAAACTCTGTTTATGATGTATTGTGTAAGAGAAGAATCCATTTTCAATAAGAAAATAACAGTAAAAAGCTAGCAGTCCTCCAATATACAAATGAGAGACAGACTGGTGAAGAAATCAGAGAAAAAAATTTCAGAATAGCCTCTAATAATATAAACAATCTTGGGAGTAACTAAAAAAGCAAATGAAAAGTTTGTATGATAAAAATTTCATTTGTTTGAGGAAGAAATTGAAGAAGACATCAGAAAATGGAAAGATCTCCCATGCTCATGGATAAGTAGGATTAACATCTAAAAATGGGCATTCTACAGGAGCAATTTACAGATTCAATGCAGTTTGCTTCAATGTTCAGCACAATTCTTTACATATCTCTTAAAGTCTATTCACATCTTCATTTGGAAATCAAAAGGCATTGGATGGCTAAAACGTTCTTGAACACTAAAAGAACCTTTGTAGTACTCTGGGAAGTCCTTCTGTATATGTGTTGCTTTTATTGGTTAATGAATAAAGCTGCTTTCAGCCAATGGTTTAAGAGAATAACACCAGGCAGGAAATTCAAACAGAGATGTAGAGAGAGAGAGAGTAGCCAGAGTCAGAGAGAAGCAATGTAGCTGCTACATGAGGCAGATGCCTCTGCCAGAGCCCACCAAAACTTTACCGGTAGTCCATGACCTCATGATGATACACAGATTACCAGAGATGGGTTAGTTTAGGATATAGAAGTTAGGTAGAAATACACTTAAGATATTGGCCGAACAGTAATGCAAACAGTATTTGTGTGTGATTATTTTGGGTCTGAGCAGCTGGGAACATACAAGCAGCTTCCACCAACACTATATATCTCACCATTTCTGATTTCAGGTTTTACTTTAATGATGTGGGATTCGCCTCTGTATGCTGTGGATACCACTGGTGAATAAAGAAACTGCCATGGCCTGTTGATAGAGCAGAACCTAGATAGGTGAGGAAAACTAAACTGAATGCTGGGAGAAAGGAGGCAGAGTCAGGGAGAAGCCATGTAGCCCTGATAGAGACAGATGCTGGGAATTTTACCAGGTAAACCACAGCCATGTGACAATACACAGATTACTAGAAATGGGTTAAATTAAGATATGAGTTAGCCAATAAGAAGCTAGAGCTAATGGGCCAACCTATGATTTAATAAATATAGTTTCTGTGTGGTTATTTTGGGGCTGAACAGCTGGAAACAAACAGGCAGCCTCCTTCAGCACATGATCTCTTTGTTTATGGAAGATGAACCCCAGTGAGCCAACTCTACTTATAGCGGTTATTATTGGTTCTCAACTAGATCACACCTGATTAACTAAAAGCCTAAAATGGAAGCCACAACTGTGACAAATGTTTTACTTAAGTTGAAGTAGGTAGAGTCACATCAAATATGGACTTTGGAGATAGAAAGACACAAACATTTAATCCAGATTTTCAGGCCTAAAGTCACTCACCTTTAATCCAGATCTTGAACATGGTAAACACACTGAAAACTGGGCCACACCTTCTGCTAGAAGAAAGAAGCCCTTGCTCTTTGCTGCTTACCCTCATCTTGCAGCAAGTCCATTCCTTCACTGACATGAGAGAATTCTCCTTTGGAATTTCTGTCTTTATTGAAGACCAGGCAACATGTTTAATTTCCTGGACTATGTGTGTACTAGATTGTTGGACTCGACCTTCACAGCTAGCCATTGTGGGATGTCATGCTGTCAGGACTGCAGCACTAAATAATTCCAATAAATCCTCTTTATTCAAACAAAGAGAGATTCACTGTGTATGTTCTGTTACCCTAGAGAACCCTAGAGAAATATTTTTACATAAGAGTGTATAAAATGTTCCAAACTTTTAAAGTAATGTATAATTGCCAAAACTAGTTGCCGATTCTCAAAACTAGTTATCTAAGATTCAATCTAGAAAAAATGATTGAATGATTTAACAATCCCTAGTAGTAGACTTGGGGTGTCTTCTGTGAAACTAATATTGAAGTCTGGAGTGAAAATTTCAAGTAATACAGTTGCTGCTACATAAAAGAGGTAACAGATAAGAAACATAAGCTAAAAATCTATACCCTGTTTCTTATTGAGTTTCAAGGGGTGATGAGAAAACAAATCCTAGTTCTTCATTTGGGATCCAGTTTAACCTTTAAACTACCTCCAGGAGAAATGTCCGAGGGCAGGACAGCCCAGAGATAGAACTACACACAAATATTGTCCAGAATTCATCCTACAGGTGGACCATCAGCAACTTCCTTTTTTTTTCCTGAGGAAACATGGGACAGCATTAGAAGCCCAACTTTCTCGAGAGGAGAGAATGAGAAATGGTGTCTGAGAGTACACTCAAACAGTTTCAAGAAGGAAAGCACAGATTACCTGTCAGTTTACCAGTTTTGTTCAACTGTTCAAAGATTCACATTTGGGCAAAGTTCCAGTTCTGGATCGCAAGCACCTAAAGAGAAGAAAACCCAAAGTGTGAGGAGCCCAAGAGTATTCAGTTTCCTGCCAGATTACAACCTGAGATTCCAAAGGTTCATCCCTTGATATTTCATCTTGTCCCGTGCATATCAGATTCTCCCTGAAGATGAGTTCACCTTCCTCTGCAAGGTGAGCATGGTCAAAGACTCATTCAAGATCTCTAACCAGAAAATGAAGCAAAAGTTCCAGGTTGCCAGGTCCACATTGGCAGCAGAGCTAGGAGAGCTGTGGGAGAATTCCTGATTCACAGACTGCTGCTTGAAGGTGGCTGGACAGGAATTCTGGGCTCTCAAGACCATCTTAACAGCTTGTTCTTCAATTTCACAGCTATGTTTGAACAGGACATGGAGGAGAGCAAAAAAAAAAAAAAAACCTTCATTGACAACCTTGACCCAGAGCAGAAAATCTTCAAAACAATGGTGTAGTTTATTTACACTGGGAAGGAACCAGACATTCACAGTGTAGTAGGAGACACAGGAGAAAATAAGCCACAGAATCAACTAAGCAGGGATCATAGGGGCTCACAGAGACTGAAAAGGCCATCACAGAACCTGCATGGGTCTACATTATGTCCTCTATATACATACTGTGGTTGTTTAGCTTGGGGCTTTTGTGGGTCTCCTAACAGTGGGTATATGTGGTGTCTCTGACTTGTTCCTCTGATCTTGGGAACTTTTGTTCTTCATGTGCTGACTCTTCCAGCCTTGATAAGAAGGTTTGTGCTAACTCTTATTGCATCTATTTATCTTGTATTCACTTGATATCCCAGATGGCCTGCTCTTTTCTGAAGGGAAACAGGACTTAGTACATTGGGTGGAGTGGACAGAGGGGAGATTACATTCAGGATGTATTGAATGAAACAAAGATAAATAGAAAGAAAAAAGGAAAAATCAAGAAAAACTGAAAGAATTTTAAAGGGAGAAGTATTTGAATAGATCCACAAAGGGGCAAAGAATGAAGATCCCAGTGTCCCCTGTAAATGCCCATCACAAGATGACTTCAGTAGAGGAGGCAATTGATAATCAAGTAGATAAGATGACCCATTCCAGGAAGTCAGCCTCTTTCCCTAGAGATACTTGTGATTGTCCTATGGGATCATGATCAAAATAACCAAGGTAACTCAAAGAGGACATGCTCATTTCAACAACATGGACATCCTCTCCTCAAGACTGACCTGGCTACCGTTGTTTCTGAGTGCCAGATCAGCCAAAACTAGAGATGGACACAGAGCCCCAGAAACCTCACCATTTCCTCAGGCTGCCCAGCCAACAATTTGTTGATAGAATGAATACATTGGACCACTTCCTCTGTAGAAGGGACAACATTTTGTCTTTGATGGAGCAGATACTTACTCTAGCTATGCATTTGCCTTTTCTGCATATAATGATTTTATCAAAACTAACTTGTCTACCATCATGGTATTCCACAAAGAAAGGCTTCTGAGCTAGGTACTAAATTCACACATAGAGAGGTACAATGGTGGCCCACATTCATGGAATCCACTGTTCTTATCATGTTTACCAACTTCCTAACTGAGCTAGCATGATAGAAAGATGAAATGGCCTTTTGAAGACACAGTTACAAAATCCGTGACATGGCATTGGCTTGGACTGCTGGAGCAGGAGTCTCCAGAGGCAGTATATTGATGTAGGTGTGTCTTCTATCTATCTGATGATTTCATTGGATAATTAATAAAGAAACTGCCTGGCCCATCTGATAGACCAGCCCTTAGGTGGGTGGAGTAGACAGAACAGGAAGAAGGAAGTGAGGTAGATGGCTCAGTCAGATGCCATGCCTCTCCTGAGTTAGACAGACTGCCATGCCTCTGCTCAGGGAGAGAGTTGGGATGAAGCCAGCCGCCAGGTCAGACGTGCTGGATCTTTCCAGGTAAGATACCATTTGTGGTATTACACAGATTATTAGATATGGGTTAGTCAAGATGTGAGAAAGAGGCTGAAATTAATGGGCCAGACAGTATTTAAAAGAATACAATTTGTGTGTTGTTATTTCGGGGCATAAGCTAGCAGGTGGCCGGGAGCCGGGCAGGATGAAAAGCAGGCCTGCCTGCAGCTCCTCACTACAGAACGGCGCTCAACGTGGATAACTGAATCCACAGAAAGCTTGAGAAAGCTTGGGAAAGAATAAAGTAAATACCAAATTCTTGGTAGCAGCAATTTCTCGGGTCTGAATGTGTGTTTTTCGGTTTTCAGCCATAGCAAGAAAAAAGCTATGCTGTTTAAAAATGCCAGCTTTCTGGGCTGTCCTGCCAGTGCAAACTCTGACTCTTTGAGGCAGGAGGGCCGCCTACAGAGAGAGGACTTGAGTGTTGTCTGTGGACATACTTTTGCAGCTTGCTTGCTGGCAGGAACCATGAAACGCCATAGAGTTGTGGCCATAATCATGGCTACAGCCGGTACCTCTGCCATGAGGCTGGAAAGCTAAGGAATGGGCTGGATCTAGCTGTCAAAGCCACGGCTTCAGTCTTACTGATATTGTTTGGTAAATTAAAGCTTCATGTGGTCACAAAAAGAGAGATATACAATAAAAGAAAGATTCAAAGTCGAAGAAAACATCAAAATGGTTTACAATGTGTTGAAAATATATGCAGGCTAAAGGTGACAGTTCTTAAAATTAAAAAAAAGGAAGTAGTTTGATGTGGTGGTACACACTTTTAATCCCAACACTTGGGAGACAGAGATTGACCTCTGTGACTTCAAGGTGTGGTAGCACACACCTTTAATCTGAATGCCTGGGAGGCAGAGACAGACAGATCTCTGTGAGTTCAAGGTATTGTAACACACACCTTTAATCTCCAGCACTTGGGAAGCAGAGACAGTGGATCTCTGAGAGTTCAAGGACAGCCTGGTCTAAAGAGTTATTCCAGGCCAAAGATATATAGAGAGCCTGTCTCAAAAAAGTAAAAGTAAAAATAAATGAAATAGAGGTTAAAATATAGCCACACAAAGATGGAAAATATACAGAAAATCTTGATACTGTATGCTATTATGCTCTCGTTGAATTGTTTAAATGCTGAGGAAGGAGCAACAGCTGCTAAAAGATATTTGTTTATAAATGCTGCTGAACTAATCCAACATAGATATTTTGAAAATACCTTGACTTCAGAATTTGGATCTAAGGATATGATACTTTGGAAAAGAGATTCTTTTGTTTTTACAGAAAATGAGACCCTATGGATTGCTTCTATCCCAATATGGTATGATAGACCACACCCTCCTGAAGGTTGCTGTGAACACCCTCAAAAAATTACTTTACGCAACTGATGACTGAGATGAACCTGGCACACAGGTTACACCATGAAAGATCTGATTAACAGCGTCCCCATTCAGCAGGAAGCAGTTTGGAGAGAAATAACTGCACCCATGTTCCCAAATATTGTTTATAAATGTTCTTTTACATTTAAAGGGGGATATGATATAGATATGAATAATTTGCATTGGTATGGATTTTAAGGTCAATTTTGTTATATGTATATGTATGTCTGATCTTGATTAAGGTATCGTGATTGTGTAGTTCATTTAAAAAATGTAATGTATAATTAGGAAATATAGGTTGTTAATGAATAATCATTGATAATAGTTAAGCTTGTAGTCATGTTACTTAGATTTTCTAGATATATAGAGATATATTTCAGTTAGATAGGCATACTTCCTATCTTCCAAAGACTACAGAATATTGCATTTTAAATGTCTTAATAACTTAGGACTTTTCATGACAATGAGACATGTCTGCTCCTGGCAGCCCCAATCTACTTCAAGAGGAAGATGGGCATCGAAGAGGCTCCTTATTGAGTTTGATAGCCATTTGGGCAAGAAACTGCTCTTGCCTGGACTGTTGCAGAAACTGGACACAAAGAACCCACAGAGAGAGGACTGCTGAACTTGCCTAAATGTGAGATGATTCTTTGGGGTTCCTGACTCATGAAAGAGTCTGTGAGACATTCTACAGGACACAACAGATACTGACTGAACTGCCTTCGAAATTTCCTGCTTCATGGAAATATCTGCTGGATACTTATGGGCCTGTAGGCCGAAGATGGATGCCCCAACAGTACAAAAGAACTTTGGGTGACTGTCCAGGTAGCAAGATGTCTCTGTGATTTCTAGAGTTTGGAAGTTGATTATTTCTTGTTTACTTAGGTAGTATTATATCTTTCTGGAGTCTTTGATGGAGTTGAAGAGTGGATAGATAGTTATAGTTTTCCATTGTTATGATAAAAGATAAAATAGATATAAATATTGTAACTGTAATTCTTGCTTTATAACTTTTTTATATGTAGTTATATATATATATATATATATATATATGTGTAGTTTTACTATGTTAAAGTGAAAGCCTTTCTTTTTTGTTTAAACAGAAAAAGGGGAAATGATGTAGGTGTGTCTTCTATCTATCTGATGATTTCATTGGATAATTAATAAAGAAACTGCCTGGCCCATCTGATAGACCGGCCCTTAGGTGGGTGGAGTAGACAGAACAGGAAGAAGGAAGTGAGGTAGATGGCTCAGTCAGATGTCACGCCTCTCCTGAGTTAGACAGACTGCCATGCCTCTGCTCAGGGAGAGAGTTGGGATGAAGCCAGCCGCCAGGTCAGACGTGCTGGATCTTTCCCGGTAAGATACCATTTGTGGTATTACACAGATTATTAGATATGGGTTAGTCAAGATGTGAGAAAGAGGCTGAAATTAATGGGCCAGACAGTATTTAAAAGAATACAATTTGTGTGTTGTTATTTCGGGGCATAAGCTAGCAGGTGGCCGGGAGCCGGGCAGGATGAAAAGCAGGCCTGCCCGCAGCCCCTCACTACAGTATATACTTTTAATCAGAGTTCAAAACATGATATGGTTTCTTCATTGCCAGATCCCTGTGTCCAGGTATCAAATGCTTGAAAAGGGAATAATTCCTATCACTATCACCTTTAGCGATCTCCTGGGGAAAATATTCTGCCTGTTCTCATAACCTTAAGTTCTGCTGGTCTAGACATTTTGCTTCCAGAGTGATGGAAGGTGTGGGGGCAGTGTTCCTGACTGGAGTGTCAACAAACATTTCATTAAACTGGAAGCTCAGACTTCTCACAGGTCACTTTGTGTTTCTGATGTCCTTAAGCCACAGGCCAAGAAGTAATAACGGATTCGGAGGGGTGATTGATTGAAAAGAAAACCAAGAAAAAAATTGATTTGCAGCTCCACAATGGAGTTAAGAAAGATTAGGGCTGTTGGGTTACTCATGGTGCCACATTGTCCAAGGATTAAAAACAATGAGAGATTGCAACAGCCTACTCCACACAGTTGTCAAAAGGTACAGACATTCCAGGAATGAAGATACATATCACAACTCCAGGAAAAAAGCCACATGGTCTTACAACTGAAGGAGAGCAAAGACCAACAACCCAAATATTTGAGTTGAATTAAATAAGCTTTATTTTCTGCCATAAGAGGTTTTCTCACTAATCCCAGGTTTGAGAGAACAGCAAGGAACATAGGAGAACTGAAGTTTCTATAATACAAAAAGTGCAAAGCTAAGAGCTTTCCATGGGTCGGGGAGAGTTGTTCAAAAGGAATTTTAGTGATGTAGGAACTTGGCTGAATTTTCTCACCAGGAGCCAGTGACAAAAAGAAATACTGCTTCAGAGTATGCATGACTGGGTTGATGAAGAAAGCACAGATTACCTGTCAGCTTACTTAGTGATGTTCAACTGTCCAAAGAGTCATGTTTGGGCAAACACCATGACTGCTGTAGGACCTAGACATAGCCCTCAGCAGCAGTCAGGCCAGGGATATCACGATGGATCCTGGTGGCAGCATAGGCCTCAAAATAGCATGACCCCTGTATATAGACTTATGTCTGAGTCTTCCATTCAATCATGCCCATACCATGCACTTTTATTTTACTTTTTTTTTTTTTTTTTTTTTTTTTTTTTTTTTTTTTTTTTTTTTTTTTTGGTTTTTCGAGACAGGGTTTCTCTGTGGCTTTGGAGCCTGTCCTGGAACTAGCTCTTTTATTATAGCTTTGAAGTGTTGGAGGAGGTTGCTTCCCTGTTCCTGCTCCTATGAAGTTTGCTGCCTTAGGCCTGTTCCAGCCCAGGTCACTGGCTCAGTCCTGCTCCTGTGGAGTTTGTTGCCTCAGGCCTCCTTTTGCTTTTTCAGGTTTTATGTGGATATAGTTGACCATGGAGGCATCCCAATCTGTAGTTTATTTAAACAGAAAATGGGAAAATTGTGGAAAGTCCTTCTGTATATGTGTTACTTTCATTGGTTAATGAATAAAGAACCTGCTTTGAGCCTATAGCAGGGCAGAACAGAGCAAGATGGGGAAAACTACAGTGAATGCTGGGAGGAAGGAGGAAGAGTCAGGGAAAAGCTATGTAACCCCACCAAAGGCAGACACTGGTGGAATATTGCCAGTAAGCCACAGTCATGTGGTGATATACAGATTAATAGAAATGGGTTAAATTAAGATGTAAGAGCTAACCAATAAGAACATAGAGCTAACAGGACAAGCAGTGATTTAAGTAATACAGTTTCTGTGCGGTTATTTTTGGGCTGAGAAGGCAGGAACAAACTAGGGTCCTCCTAATACAATCATGTCTGTTTCTACAGGGCTATTTTTTACTCTTTTGGGTGTTGCACTAGTTGCTCCCATGAGCATGATCAGGGAAGCAATGTTGTCCTTACTTTGACAAGGGCCTCAGTGTTCACAACAAGAAGGAGATTCAGGCAGGACCCTGTAAAAGTAGCTTTATTTCTTTCTGTCTTTCATTACACAAGGGCTCACACTCCGGGGTATATCTCCATCCACTTTCTTTGGTGATCTTGACCTTCCCTATCACATAGTCCTCCTTACACACTCCTCCAGATCCCCTTAATTGTGTTCTATGAGAAAATCCTAAATAGTTCTCAATTCCATTATGCTGACTGCCAAGATTCAGCCTGTCAATACCTCATAATTTTCATCCTCACTGGTAAGTTCTGTCCTCTTTAACTTTGAACTTCTATGCTTACTCTGCTGTGCCTTAAAAGTAAGAGAGTTTTTTTCCTGTTTTCCAAAGGATGCACAATATATTCAACAGTTACTGAAGTTACAGGTTTGAGATAATTCCCCTTCAAAAGTGATCTACAAAGTACTCCTCTTATCTATCATCTTTCACCAGTTCCTCATGTCTGGAGGGACTCACTAAGCCTATAGGACAGGAAAACAGTTTCAGTGATTAAATCAACTCAGTACTTCTCAACCTATTTTTTCCTGAAAATCTGACTCCAAAGCTGTTCTTCCATCAAGACAGGATAAATCAATCAATTGGTTTTGATCCCGTAATTTGTGGTTCCTCAAGTGGAACCTTTTGCCACTGGCTCACTAGTAAGCATCAGGGACTCTTTTCTATGTGGGTTTAGTTCCAGGGTTGCAGGTACCACTCACCTCAGTTTTGTCATTTGGTATGAAGGTAGGCCATTGCTACATGATCCCTTATTTGTAAGAAAAGTGCTCTAGCTCGTGGTCTTGAGCTCCCATGGGAATGCTCCTGCAGCATGGGAGCAATCTCTCACGGAGTAACTGAGACATCCCTGGGGCTGAAGTTCAGGCTCTTTTCATACAGTCTCTCATTCCAGGAATGGAACAGGTAGAGCTTTTATTTCAGATATGTGGTTCTCTGGGACCTGTTACAGACAAAAGGATTCAGGTACCTAGCAGGAAGAGGCACTGTTCTCAAGTAGCAGTGGTATCCACACACCAAAGAAAGCCACTGGTTATTACGGAAAAACAGAACTGACAGGAAACACGTAGAAAGACTTGCAAAGAAACATGAACACTAAGGCAAAAGACAGAGAGAGAGGGGAGAGAGAGAGAGAGAGAGAGAGAGAGAGAGAGAGAGAGAGAGAGAGAGAAGATAGTGCTTGAACATGGATTTAAGTCAATTTGGTGGGTTGTGCCTTTGTTTTAGTTGAAACATATATTGCTGTTTTTTTTTTTTATACACATTCTGGGTTTTACACTTCGAATGGTACTTCCTTCCTGGATACAGTTGTGCTTAGGTATGGGGCCCTGCTAATGTCTATCCCTTGTTACAACAGACAGGTTATGTGTGCACCATGAGCTTATAGTGCCCCCTCATAGGGCAGAAGAGGCTGTTGAATCCCCCGGATAACTGAATAACCAGATAACTGAATGACTGGAGTTACCAATGTTGTCAGCTTCCCTGTGAATGCAGCCAGTTGGATGCCTGTCATCTGGAAAGTTATCCAGCACCTTTTACTGTTGGACCACTTCTCCATCCCATCACAGTTACTTTGTTAAGATGACAGAACAACTCTGAAAGACTAGTTTGTTCCCTAAGTTTTGGCAAACTGAAATATTTTAACAGGAATTCAAGAGACAATCATGATTTGTTTTATGAGTTTCTCTTCATTTCTTTTATTTATTTCTTTTTTATGGATGTCACTATGGATGTCTGGCTTTGCTAGAACTTTTTCTATGGACCACATTACCCTCAGACATATAGAGTTAAGTCAGTCTCTGCCTTTAGACAACTCTCATCCTAATCACAAACTACCAGCTTATGTCTGGCTCATCCTTGCAGTATAGACAGATTTATAGATTTGTTGAGTTTGCAATGCATGGACTGCTACTTCTGACATTCAACTGGATTGCTTATACTTGAGTGCTGTGATATTAGAGAAGAAGACATTGGGCAGTCCTCTTCTAGCATGTGTGTTTGTTTTCCTACATTTTGTCTTTAATGACTGGAGATTATTTATTCCCTGATTATTCATGGTTGTAGTGAATCTCCTTAGGTTGGAGTCTAGTTCAGTTGTGGACAGATAGGAAAAGTGTGTCTTGGTGCTACTACCCATAATTCATAATATTGTGCGTTAAGAATTTGCTGGAATTGTTAGTTTCTTTAACCAATGAGTTTATTTCCTCTATAGTATCTTCGCTGTCTAAGATTCTTTCTTCTATCTCTTGCATTCTGTTGGTTATGCTTGTCTCTGTAGTTCCTGATCAATTACCCAGATTTTCCATATCCAGCCTTCCCTCAGTTTGTGTTTTCTTCATTACCTCCATTTCATTTTTCAAGTCTTGAACTGTTTCCATTACCTGTTTGATTGCTTTATCATGGTTTTCTTGGATATCTTTGAGAGATTTATTCGTTTCTTCTATCTTTTTGTTTGTCTTCTCCACTTCTTTACAGCAGTTTTTCACATCCTGTTTAAGGTCCTCTATCATTTTCATAATACTACGTTTAAAGTCAATTTCTTCTACTTCTTCCGGAATAGGGTGTTCAAGTCTTCTTGTTGCATGATCCCTGGAATCTGGTGTTATCATGTTGCTTTTCAGGTTGTTGGAGGAATTCTTGCATTGAAGCCTGCCCATCTCTTCCTTCAAATACAGCTATGAGAGTCTTGGTGTCTTGGTCCAATCTATACTGTGACTGACTCTGGGTGGATCTCCTCAGTGCAGGAGCAGGAACTGTTCCTGGGCCAAGGACCTTACAGCCAATAGGGCAGGCTGGGGGGAGCAGGGATGTGTGGAACAAGGAAGCCCCTGCAATAGGAGTTTCAGGGGCCCAGTACTCCTTTCCCAGACATTCTGCCCCACCCCGGGATGGCACCCACTCACCGGTCTGAAAGGTTGTCCTCAGCACAAGGACAGGACTCTTGGAGGTCGAAGGACCCCCAGACAAAAGGGTGAACTTGGGGTTAGAGGAGGGTTATGTGTGGCAGTTTCTCAGGAACTGGAGTCAGCCTACCTCAGGATCCAGCAATTCCACTCTTGGGAATATACCCAAGAGATGCCCAATCATACTACAAAAGCATTTGTTCAACTATGTTCATAGCAGCACTATTTGTAATAGTCAGAACATGGATACAACCTAGATGCCCCTCAACAGAAGAATGGATAAAGAAGGTGTGGCACATATATACTTTAGAGTTCTATTCAGTGGTAAAAAACAATAACATCTTGAACTCTGCATGCAAATGGAAGAAAATAGAAAACACTTTACTGAGTGAGATAACCCAGATCCAAAAAGAGGAATATGGTATGTATTCACTCATAAGCAGATTCTAGCCATAAACAAAGGACATTAAGCCTATAGTTCATGATCCTAGAGGAGCTAAATAAGAAGGCGAACTCATAGAAAAACATATAGTTATCCTCCTGGATACTGGAAGTTGAAAAGTTCGTCAGGCAAAAGTTGGGAGCAGGGGGATGAGGGTGGATTGGGGAGAAGGGGAGATGGGGAGAGAGAAGGGAGAAGAGGAGGATTGGGGAGAGCTTGGGGCAATGGGATAATTGAGATGGAGGAAGGATGGATATGGGATCAGGGAAGAAGTTATCCTAACGAAGGGAGCCATTTTAGGGTTGCCTAGAGTCTTGACGCTAGAGGGCTTCCCAGGTGTCCAAGGGGATTTCCCCAACTAGTTCCATGGGCAGCAGAGGAGAGGCTGCCTGACTCAGTGTTAGTCACAGAACCTCACAGCTCTTTTAAGAGCCTCTTCCACCAAACATTGAAATGGTGTTTATGAGCAGTCAGCATCAGGTTTCTTGCTGGTAGCATGAACCTGAAACTTCACAGAGTTGTGGCAATAAATCTGGTTCCTGCCAGTACCTCTACCATGAAGCTAGACTCTCAAATAGCTAAGAAATGGGGTGGAGCCAACTTCCAAAGTTGCAGCTCTAATGGTAGGCATATCACTTAGCAGATTAAAGACGCATGCACTCAGAAAAGAATCAAGATATAAGTAAAGACAGACTTAGACCAAAAACTCTCAAAGTGGCTTACAGTGTGTTTAAAAATATATGTAGACTTGGGAGAGAAAAAAAGGATGGAGAATACCATTCAAAAAATAGAGTAGTCCAGTGTGGTGGCACACACCTTTAATCTCAGCACTTGGGAAGTAGAGGGAGGTGGTCTGTGAGTTCAAGGCCAGTCAGGTCTACAACAGAGTGAGATGTAGGACAGCCAATGATACCCAGAGAAACCCTGTCTCAAAAAAGCAAAAATTAAAAATAAAATTAAAAGAAGTAGAATTTTTAAAAAGCCACGTAAATATGTAAAATATACAGAGAATTGGGTCACTTTATGTTATTGTCTTGTCTTTGAATTGTTTGATTGCTGAGGAAGGAGCAACAGCTGCTAAAAGGCATTTGAGTATAAGTGCTAATGGATTAATCCAACCTATATATTTCAAAACTATCTCAACTTCAAAATTGAAGTCAAAATATATGTTCCTTTGGAAAGAGGTTCTGCTCTTTATTTCCACAGCAAAAGAGAAGCTATGGATTTATTCTGGGTTAAGAAAAGCCATGTTTGATCAAGCAAGACCCCTCTTAAAAATCTTGGATAAGAGTGGAGGGCCCAGATGATCCAACATTTTAGGGCAACTACCTTGCAGTTTCCTCTGAGTCCCACATCCAGAACAGCTTCAAGACTGCTGGCTGAATACAGCTTCACAGAATACTCCAGTCAGGATTTGATCATTACCCTCAATTTTTGCTTTGGGTCCCCATAAGATTACCCACACCCCTAAACAGCAGGAAGTAGCCTAGAAAACTAGCCCACATGCCCAAAATATGAATTATGAATATTTGTCTTTGTTTAGCATGTTGGTTACAAGTTGTTATGGATAATAGTCAGGAAAAAAACTAAACAAAGGAAATTAGATTCAGGGTTCTTGCTTTGAAACGAAAAAAGGGAGAAATGATGTGGAATAATGATCTTGTCTACTTTAAAGATTTGCCTCACTTATTGGTTTAATAAAAAACTGAGTGTCCAGTAGACAGGCAGGAAGTGTAGTTGGCACTATTGGATTAGGAGAATTCTGGGAAGAGAAAAGTCAGAAACACAGTTGTAATCTGGCTCAGAGGAAGGAAGATGAAAATGCCTTACATGGAAAAGGTACCAAGTCACATGGCTGAACATAGATACGATTTATGCATTAATTTTAGTCGTAAGAGATAGTTAGCAACAAGCCTAAAAATAGACTTATCATTAATATAAGTCTTTGTATGCTTCTTTGGGCCTGAAAGAATGTGGGCTAGGTGGGACAAAACCTTCTGTCTACAATGTCTCAATGGCTACCTGTGAAGTGGAAGTGTAAGAATTCAGTACATACCCAGTCCAGCAGGTTAGACCTGCAGGTTATTCTTTAGTCTATGTTGGAATTATGAATAATTCTCTAATGCCAGGGAAGGAATAGACTTTCTGCAAGATGAGGGCAAGCAGACAAAGAGCAACAGCTTCTATCTTCCATGTACTTTCATAGGCTTTCGGAAGACAAAAGGTGTGCCCCAAGATATGAATTAAAGGTGTGTATTTTACATTCTTGAAGTCCAGGTTAAATGTTTGGGTATTTCTACCTCCAAAGTCTGTATTTGAAGTGACCTACTTACTTCAACTTAAGCATAACATTATTCATAGTTGTGCCCTCCACTGTAGGATTTTAGTTAATTCCAGGTCGAATCAAGTAGGAAACCATGACTATCCATCACAGGTGCATTTTGCTTACTGGGGTAAATCTTCCCTAAATAAAGGAATGATGCCCATTCCTACACAACTGTTATTACTCTTCTTATATTGTTGTAGGAATTCTTCCCATAAGTCATGCAGGGGTAGCACATGCCTTTAATTCCAGCACCTGGGAGGCAGAGGATGGTGGATCTCTGTGAGTCTGAGGTCAGCCTGGTTTAAAGAGTGAGTTCTAAAACTGGCTACAAAGCTACTTAAAAACTCTGTCCTTCCGCCTAAACACACACACAAAAGAATTCCTTCCAAAACAAGAAACATGATTAAGGAAGAAGTGCTTTTTTTTTGCTTTGTCAGGGGCATCAATGTTCACAACATGAAGGTTCAGGTGGAAGAATTTATATATGGTGGCAGGAAGCAGGGATAGGCAGGACTCTGAATGTGGCTCTCTTCTTTCTTTCCTTTTATTCCATCCAGACTCAGAGTTCCCAGGATGGCTCTGCAAAATCTCATTGGTGGTTTTCCTCTCCTCCTCAGTTAATCCTCCCTATGCAGTCTTCCTGATCCACTTAGGGGTGTGCTGTGAGAAAATGCTAAATATTTCTCCTTCCATCATGTAGAACGCCAAGACTCAGCTTCTCAATACCTCCTAATTTTTACCTTCATTGGTGTGTGCTGTTGTCTTTAAACTTTGAACTTCCATGCTTACTATGCTGGGCCTTAGACATGAAAGAGTATTCTGGTTTCCAAAGGATGCAGAATATATTCAACTGTTACTGAAGAACCTGTAATTAGTGATCCTAGAGAAGCTAAATAAGAAGGTGAACCCAAAGAAAAACATATAGTTATCCTCCTGGATATTGGAAATAGACAAGATGGCCAGGCAAAAATTGGGAGCTTGGATGTGGATGTGGAGTGGGGGTAAGGGGAGATGGGGAGAGAGAAGGGAGAAGGGGAGGATGGGGAGAGCTTGGAGGAATGGGATGGCTGGGATGGAGGAAGGGTAGATATGGAAGCAGGGAACTATATATCTTAATTAAGGGAGCCATTTTAGGGTTAGCAAGAGACTTGACTCTAGAGGAGTTCCCAGGTGTCCAAGGAGATATTCCCAGCTTATTTCTTGGGCAGCTGAGGAAAGGGCCTATCCTATAGCCACACTGATGAATATCTTGCATATCACCATAGAACCTGGCAATGGATGGAGATAGAGACAGAGACTTACATTGGAGCACTGAACTGAGCTCCCAAGGTCCAAATGAGGAGCAGAAGGAGGGAGAACATGAGCAAGGAAGTCAGACAGCAGGGCTGATCTAAGGCCAGCTGGACTGGGACTGATGGAGCATGTGATCAAACGGGACTCTCTGAAGGTGGCTGACAATGAGGGCTGACTGAGAAGCCAAGGACAATGGCACTGGGTTTTGATTCCACTACATGTACTGGCTTTGTGGGAACCTAATCTGTTTGGATGCTCACCTTCCTAGACCTGGATAGAGGGGAGGACCTTGGACTTCCCACAGAGAAGGGAACACCGACTGCTCTTTGGACTGGGAAGGGAAGGGTAAGGGAAGGGGGAAGGCTGAGGGAAATAGGAGGAGGGGAAGAGGTGGAAATTTTTGATTAAAAAAAGATTAAGGCTTCATATAAGATTATTAAACAACCTTTAATAACTGTGCAGTAAAGGAAGACAATGACCTCAAAATGTAAACAATGTATAAATATCTTGATCAGAGGGAGAAATATATAATTCAATATGATATATCCTAAAATTTTATCAATATATAAAGGTCTTAAACAGAGGTAGAAACATACATGCGTATAATCTGACAAAATAACTTTGCATTGATGTACAAATATTGTAAACAGAAATAGAAGCATATTCAATATAACAAATATAATTTGAACTTGTATCAATATACAAAAGTCTATACAAATGTAAATTGTCCAAAATATAACTCACAAGTATTCATTCTATTACTCACTATTATTATTATTAGTGTAAGTTTACACTAATCTACCTATTATCCCTTTCAATTTTCCCTTTTTTTGAAATCTCTGGGCCTACATAATTTCCACTCAACTTCCAACCCTGTACAAGTAATGATCAATCCCTAAATAGTGTCCATAACCATGAAGACAAACTTCCTTGGGAGAGGGGACATCTTCTTCTAAAATTGCTTCCAACTGTCATGGGGGCAATGTTCTTTCTATGAGATCCTGTATAAGTAAAATGATGGTTAAGTCTCAAGATTGCTGTTTCATATAATTACAAATGGTCCCTCTGTAGTCAATAGAATTTTTCTGAAGTTCTTATTTGGAGATCTGGCCAGAACATTGTAAGAAGATACATCATTTCCGCAGCTGGTACCCAAAACCTTGTCTCATAGTAGTGCTATCAGCATCACGATGTCACATCAATCAGTTGGAGTCATTGTTGTGGGACCGCTTCTTCTTCCTGGACACTTTAAAGATTACTGCAGGAAAATCTACTGTTCATTATTGAAAACTTAAACATTATTCCTGTAGACATATATTCAATGAAAGATATGATAAAGACAAAATGGGCATGGAGAAAACTAAAATATTTCCTTAAAACCTATCTTTTTTCTGTCCCATACCAGATAGTGCCTGACAAGAGACAGAAATTCTGAATTTTTTTAACAACATGATTGGATTTAGAAAACCATAGCCAAGGTCCAAATTTAAAGCCATCTCTGACTTTTGTGTGTGTGGATGGAATAGGAGAAAGAAAAAAGAAAAAAAGAAAAAAAGAAAATTCAAGGTTAATAAAGAATTATTCAATTTATTTTTGGGGTAGTTTCCATCACTTTCTATTTGTTTAGCATATCCTTTATAGTTCAATTTGATCCTTCTATAAATGCCTGATCTATAGGAATGTTTGTTATATATGTAATATGCTCTGTATTATAATAAGCAAAAAACTCTTTTATTTTCTTAGATATATATGCTGAACCATTGTCTGTCATTATTTGTGCTGGTATACCCATGATGGCCATAACTTCTAATAAATACATTATTACTGAATCAGCCTTTTTTTGAGCTCAAGGCAGTTGCCTATTGATAACCTGAATAAGTGTCAGTGGTGTGGTTACATATTTTAATTTTCCATATTCTGTAAAGTGGAACACACCCATCTGCCAGATTACATTCTTTTGAGTAACCTTTGGGTTACTCCTTTCAGATAATGGTATTTGGTTATAAAAAAAGAGCACATAGGATATTGCGTTGTTGCTATGTAATAGAAAACTCTTTGTTTTGGGGGGGTTTTTCGAGACAGAGTTTCTCTGTGGCTTTTGGAACCTGTCCTGGAACTAGCTCTTGTAGACCAGGCTGGCCTCGAACTCACAGAGATCTGTCTGCCTCTGCCTCCCGAGTGCTGGGATTAAAGGTGTGCACCACCACCGCCTGGCGAAAACTCTTTCTTTAAACCTTTGCTATTGACATGATGTTTCTTAATAAATTCTGGGGCTTTCAGCACACTTCTGATCAATTTCTGTATTACATTGTGCTACAGGACCTGGTAGACACACATGGGATCAGAAATGTGTTAAATATATAGAAAAAAGCCTATGCTTGATTATACCTTGAACCTATATAAATAACAAAGTCAATTCTGAACATCTGGTATAAATTCAGCATTTTTTTATTTTTTTATTTTTTTTTATTTAAAAAATTTCCATCTCCTCCCCTCTTCCTCCCCCTTCCCTCCCCTCACCTCCCCCCATACCCTCCCTCCCTCCCTTTTCAGGCCAAGGAGCCATCGGGGTTCCCTACTCTATGTTAAGACCAAGGTCCTCCCAACTCCCCCCAGGTCCAGGAAGGTGATCAACCAAGCTGAGAAGGCTCCCACAGAGCCTGTCCATGCAGGAGAGTCAAAGATCAGCGCCTTTGTCCTTGGCTTCTCTGTCAGCCTCCACCATAGGTCACATTCAGAGAGTCTGGTTTGGTCTCATGTTCCATCAGTCCCAATCCAACTGGAGTTGGTGATCTCCTGTTAGTTCTGTCCCAATGTCTCCATGGGTGAACGCACCCCTCACGGTCCTGACTTTCTTTCTCATGTTCTCTCTCCTTCTGCTCCTCATCAGGACCTTGGGAGCTCAGTCCGGTGCTTCAATGTGGGGCTCAGTCATTTTCTTCATCTATCGCTAGGTGGAGGTTCTATGGTGATATGCAAGAAATTGAGGGTGGGGCGAGACGCGGCCAAGGGAAGATGGGGAGAGAAAAGCGTGAAGGGGAGAATGGGGGGAGCTCGGAGGAATGGGATGGTTGGGAAACAGGAAGGGTGGATATGGGAGCAGGGAAGCATATATCTTAATTTAGGGAGCCATCTGAGGGTTGTCAAGAGACTTGACCATAGAGGGGTTCCCAGGTTTCCAGGGAGACACCCCCAGTTAGTTCCTTGGGCAGCTGAGGAGAGGGAGCCTGAAAAGGCCAGTTCCTATAGCCATAATAAATTCTGCATTTTAAGTATGCAAGACAACTCTTTTTTGCATAGTGGGAATCATGGCCAGGTGGTGGTGGCTTGAATCAGTAACTACATTGAAAGGTTCTTTAAAATCCCTTAGTACCACGAGAATAGCACATAATTTTGCCTTTTGAACAGAATTATCAGGGCTTTGTTTCACCTTACTTAAATCTTTGGATTTGTAACCTGCCTTTCCTGATTAATTTGCATCAGTATAAAATGTACAGTCTTCAGATTTTGGTGTGTCACATACAATTCAGGGAAGAATCCAAGTTGTTCTCTTTATAAGGTGAATTCTATCACTTTTGGGATAATCTCTCTGAATGTCTCAAAAAAAAATCACGAGCTCGTTGTCATGGTTCATTGTCTTCCCATATGTTTTAAATTTCATCAGTAATAAAAGGCACTATAATCTCTGCTGGGTCTATATCTGTGAGTTGAAGAAGTATCAATTTTCCTTTCATAATTAATTTAGAGACATTTTATGTAAGTTCTTATTTGTTACTTGATATATGTGGTAAAAAGATGCATCCTAAGATAATATCTTCTCTCTGCATTAAAATTCCTATAGGGTAAATTCTGGAAGGCAATATGACTAGAATACAACTAAGATTTGGATTCACCCTATCCACATGTTCCTCCTGTAATTTTTCTTCAATGACTATTAATTGTAATTTTCAAATTACTGATTCACAATTACACAGAAACAGATACATAATACACAAACAGACAGACGTAAAAGTGAGCTCATTCATATCTCCAACTGGGTCTGGAGTGGGTCTGGGAGAGACTCGATTCCTGGTCAGGGAACCAAATGTTGCAACCTAAAGTCCAACTACCAGGAGAATTCTCACCAAGAGACTGTCTCTCACACCACAGTTGATGTAAAAGCATGGGGATTTTATTAATTCTGTCCTGACAGGGTCTTTCAGCATTCGACAAGCCAGAAAGACCCCAAATAGCTGATACAGGCTACTTTTAAAGCAAAAAGCCACAAAAGGTAAAGGGTATCTGGGGTTGTTTTTAACTATTATGATTGGCTTTTAACTATTATGATTGGCTTACTCAAAGGGCTATTACTGATAATTGCCTGCAGAGTGGTTGCCAGATCAGGTGAAGTAACAGGGAACATCTGAGGGTCACTTTGCCCCTTTCCCAGGGACCGAGTCAAAACACCAGGAACTGAGTCAACACCCCAGGGTTATCTTGCCCCTAGTCAATAACTGAGGTCTATTTTCAGAATATTTACAAGGACTCAGGGAGATGATGGAAAGTTCCCAACATTTTAGTATGTGCATGTGTAGTTGAAAGGTCCTTGGTTCCTGGAGGGGGGAGGATTGCTGCTGAGAGGCCTCAAAATTGGCCACAGAGTTGTCAGAAATGGCTTTAGAGTTATTTTAGAGTTCTACAAAAGCAATTCCTTTTGACAAAAAGGGTGTGATTTGACACTAGCATGGCTACCAACATACACATGAGCATGTTATCTTCAATCTTTGAGTTTGGCTGGGATTAAATGGTAAATCTACTACTCCACACTAATCTGGAAAGAGTTGTGGAAGAAAACCAAGGAGATTCAGACAAAGGAGTTGGAGAGAGGGATACCCAGGCATTGACCCTGTTTCTAAAAGAGTATGAATTTCTGACAATTGCACAGAAGTAAGATTTAGCACAATTAAGGAAAACTCAGACATAGATATTATGGTTCAACCTGAATAACAGAAAAGAAAAGCAGTCAGCCACTGTACCTTACCTCTACCTCTGAATGAAAATGGGTGAGATCCTCTCTCCATGAATGCTGAAGTCTGCACAGTGCACAGTCAACTGAGTTCCTCTTTCCCATTATATGCCTTTCTCCAGGCAGGATATACCTCCAGCCTCAACCTCCCTAGTGCTGGAATAAAAGGCGTGTGATCCCAGGCATTGGGAGCACCTTTTTTCTCCTTTAAGACAGATTCAATCTCAAGTAGACAGGATGACTTTGAACTCACAGAGATATATCTCTGGCTCTGTCTCCTGAGTCCTGGGATTAAAGGTGTGTGCCACAAGTCCCTGGCCTGTATAACTGAATAGAATGGCTTCTTTGCCCTCTGACCTTCAGGCACACTTTATTTATTAAAACACAAATAATATACCACTATAATAGTTGATAGAAATTAGAGGAGAACAAAGAATCATATTTCAAATATGTAAAGACAGAACCACAGTTCAGGAAGAGAAAGTTTGAATTGTTAATGAATCAATCCCCTTCTTCTTTTTCAAAACCAATAAATGTTATTTTTCAAAGCTGAGTCAATCAACACACTGCCAGGGGCAGTTGTCTTTTTCCCCTTAGGCCTCCATGTCTCATTTCTCACAAGAGCATGATGGGTTTTTATCCACTCTGCCACAGTCAGTGCTAAGAAAGGGAACTGAGGGTTTGTGGTCTTATGTGGCAGTGAACACTGGGCCCAAACCTCCACAGCTCAGCAGAGTTGGAGGTCTAAAAACGACTTCATACAGAAACACTACTAGAACCCACAAACTAATTTTAAATATTTTACATTTTATTTGGATAAGGTTTTGTCTACAAAGATAGCTGTGTCCATGGAGTAGGAAGTCAGATCCTCTGTAGCCCCAAATGGAGATGGTTGGCAAGCCCCCCATGTGTCCTGGGAAGTGATCAAGGGTCCCCTGCAGGAATAACTATTGCCATTGTCCACTGAGTTATCATCTCTCCAGTTCGCACATGCTGAGTTTGGAGGAAAAATGTTTTCTTTCTCTTGCCCTTCTCTTGTAAATAAACATGTTTATTCTTTCCTTTGTTTTGAGCCCTTGATCATATGGTCTGTTCATCCAATGCAAACAGTTTTCTGCAAAGAAACCTTACTGGGATGAGCTTGGGATCAGCAGAACCCTGAATCCCAGTTTCCATCTGATGGGACAAAAATCAAAGCAGTCTAATGACAGGGTAGAAGTTGGATAGAGTATACCAGAGTCCAGTGCAGCTCTTCCCCTTACCTGCCCTTCAACTCATTTACACATATGTTAAAGTCAGCCTGGCAGCTGTGTTGGTGCCCACCGGCAAAACAGGTGACATTAGTAATAATACTGACTGCTTTTTCTGTAGGCCACAGCCCACAGGGTCCTAAGATCGCTTCAGGCGTTTGAGGGGGGGCTCCAGGAAAAGACAATGTGCAGAACCCAGGGAGACACATACTTCAGCCACCAAGTGGGGATAGGAGTCGACCACTGTCTTCCAGCTCGAGGTCTTAAAAACCTCAGAAGCATGAGCTGTAATGAAATCCATTGCCCGAGTTTTCAACTGCACTGCGCTGTGGAGGTCAGCCAGGAAGAGAGTGTGGGCAGCATTCTCCACAGAGAGGTCCCTGAAGAGGGCCCTCTCACACATGACCTTCAAACGATCCAGGCCATACTTGTCAGCAGCTGCCAGCACTGCATCTGCCATGTTGTGGAAATCTGGTTCTTTCCCGGTGTAAATGAAGTCCATCATTGCCTTGAAGACTTCAGGTTCCAGGTCACGAATCTCAACACAGTTGGTTCTTCTCTCCTCCATGTCATGTTCAAACATGGCTCTGAAAACTAGAGAGCGAGCAGCTAAGATGGCCTTGTGAGCCCGGAATTCCTGGCCAGCCACCACCAGGCAGCAGTCTGTGAAGCGGGAATTCTCCCACAGCTCTCCTAGGTCATTGACCAGTTTGCACCCTGGAATGTCAATCCCTGTCTGCGTGTTCTGGTCAGAGATGCTGATGTAGTCCTGAACCACGCTCACCTCACAGCAGAGTGTGAGTGTGTCATCTGGGAGAAGCAAACATGGAGTGGAGAAAAAGACGTCTCGAGGGAAAAACTTTTTGAAGCCCCAGTCTCGGTTTAGGTCAAACCTGATGACTCTTCCACTGTTGATGATTTGGGAATTTTCTCCTTTGGCAGTTATGATCCAAAGCTCGAACTTTGCCCACACGGGGCTCTTTGGTGAGCTGAGCAACCCTAGGAAAACTGACAGGTAACCTCTGCTTTCCTCATCGAGCCCATTCGGGTATATATTCATAAACCATTTCTGTTTATCATTGGCTCCTGGTGAGAAAGTGGGACTTTTAATACATTTCCCCAAGTTTCCCTCCAAGCAAAAAGAGAAGTTGCTGATGGTCCATCTGTAGGAGAATTTCTTGACTCTGATCTGTGTGTAGCCACTGCTCTCCGCTGCCAGGTCCCCTGACATATCTGCTGCTGGGAGTGTGAAGGTTTACCTGGAGCCAAAGAAGAAAAGGATAGTTTTCTTCTTCAACCTGGGTGTCACAATTACAATTTTTTTTGATTTTTTAGTTTCTGTTTTCTCCTCTGTTCTTTGTTCTATGAGGCAAGAAACTTGATTCTTTCTGAAATTCTATCCAGATTGCACTATGAGATTCAAAGAAGACAGTCTAGAGTACTAGGCCCTCTTTCTTACATCACTCCATTTTTTTCTAGATTGAATAGTAAGTAAGAAGGTGATTAGTTTTGACAATTATATACAACTTTCGATAATTTGGAACTTTATATATACTCTTATAACAAAAAGTATTATACTAGGGTTCTCTAAAGGAACAGAACACATAGAATGGATCTCTCTGTATGAAGGAGAGTGATTCATTAGATTCATTTAGGGATGCCATCTTGCTAATCCCACAAAGGCTAACTGTGAAGGGAAAGTGCTAGAACCCAGTACTTACTCAGTCCCAGAGGCCTGATGTCTTGGCTATTCCTCAGTCTATGCTGGAATTCTCTACTGCCAGCGAAGGAAAGGACTTGCTGCAAGGCAAGGGCAGGCAGCAAAGGGCAGCCCCTTCCTTCTTCACTCTACTTTTATGCTTAGAGGAGAGGGTGTGGCGTAGTGTAGGGTGTGTCTTCAAGCCTTGAGATCTGGATTAAAGGTGTGTGTTTTCTGGTATCAATTCCACAATAAAAGTTTCTATATTTCAACCTTCAAATTCATATTGGAAGGGGATCTACCTACTCAACTTAAGGAAAAAATTTCTCACAAGTGTGCTGTCCATTTTAGATTTTTGTTAATTCCAAGTTTAGCTAAGTTGGGAACCAAGAATAACCACCACAATTGTAATTTGCTATGAAAAGATCATAAATGTTTTTCAGTTCATTCACGTTGTCGGATTAGATTGTTTTTCAATACCTTATGACAGGAAAACTTCATTGTGGACCTCTGTCCTCTTCAAAGTTTAAACTTCCATGCATACTCTGCAAGGTCTTAAAATGAGAGAGTATTCTGGTTTCGAGAAGAATACATTCAAGAGTTACTGATAACCTCATCCTCCCAGGTGAGAATATTACACATGAGCACCAACAAACCTGACTCTGTGCCCTTTAAAAATATTCTAATGAATGAATAAATCCAAATATCACTGGGCCTTTGATATCCTCTGCTTGATCTCCAAACAGCATTCTTCTCCCTGTGGTGTCACCCATATGCATGCAGTAATCTATGGGCACCTGCATCTGTGTGTCCTGCAGGACATAGAATCAGGGACTTCCAACATGTTAGGCAAGTTCCCTACTACTAAACTACATTTTCACAGTCTTACCCTTCTTCGGTCTTCCCTCATGTCTTCCTTTCTTAAGGCTCCTCAGGCTGTCCCACAGAGAACTGGGTCCAGCAAGGACACAGAGCACTTGTCACTGTGATTCTGAGGTGGATGTTACTCATGCAAAACAACCTAGTGAGATGATGTCACAAATTGTTAAAGATGATGATCAAGATGTTGATATAATTATAGTATTACTATCAATAACAATAAAATCTCACTCTTATTTAAATTAATTAATTTAATGACAACCTTTCAAAATGACTTGTAAGACTGTGCGTGGTTAAGGTATATGAAGAGAAATACATGAACCAGGCATCGTATGGTAGCCTATGGCTTTGATCAGAGTAGTCTGAAGGCAGATGATGAGTCAACTCTGGAGTCTAAAGCTAAGGTGGTCCATACAGCATCTTCTAACACAGCCAAATATGCAGAGTGACAAGTTGTCAAAAAGAAAAAAAAAATGCATGAAAGCAAATGATTACCTCCTAAATTCCTGCTAAAATATTTCAGGCTGTCAAAGATTTATAGAACAAAATTGTCTTTCAGAGCCATGTGATCATCTGTAAGAAAGTACCTTGATGTGGGAGAGTCTTCTGTTTGAGTTGATTTCATTGGCTAATAAAGAAACTGCCTGGCCCATTTGATAGACCGCCCCTTAGGTGGGTGGAGTAGACAGAACAGGAAGAGGAAGTGAGGTAGAAGGATCAGTAAGATGCCACACCTCTCCTAAGTTAGGCAGACCGCCCTGCCTCTCCTCAGAGAGAGATGCCAGATGCGATGAAGCTCCAGCCCAAGATGGACACACGCTAGAATCTACCTGGTAAGACATCATTCATGGTGTTACACAAATTATTTGATATGGGTTAGTCAAGATGTGAGTAAGAGCCTGAAAATAATGGGCCAGGCAGTGTTTAAAAGAATACAATTTGTGTGTTGATATTTCGGAGTATAAGCTAGCTGGTGGCCGGGAACAGGGTGGCAGGAACGCAGCCTGTCTGCTCCTCACTACAGTACCTGTGATGGGCTGGAGAAATGGTTCAGCAGTAAAAAGTGCTGGATGCAGTTCCAGAAGATTGGCATCCAATTCACTTCATTCACAGGACAGCTGAGAACACTGGTAACTCCAGTTATCAAGGTATCCAGCCTTCCTGGCCTCTGAGGGCACCATAGGCTCATGGTGCACAGGCCAACCTGTGTAACAGGACCCAGACATTAGTGGGGCCACTGGACATAAGCACAACTGTATCTCTGATGCAATTACCATGCAAGGGGTAAAACCCAGCACTGTGTAAAAATTTGCAACACCTGACTCACTAAAACAAAGACTTAATCCAGCAAAGTCTATGGTTCAGAGAATATATCTAAATGTTCAGACCTTGCTCAAAATATTCTAGCATTTTGGCTTCTGTACTGCTTCGTCTGGCTAATTCTTTTTAACTGAAGTGTGTCAACCAGAATATGGTTTTTGTGCTTAAAACACACCCAGAGAAAGGCTGGTTGCCGGCTTAAATTCATGTTCAAGCAGTATTGCTCGCTCTCTCTCTCTCTCTCTCTCTCTCTCTCTCTCTCTCTCTCTCTCTCTCTCTCTCACTCTGTCTCTCTGTCTCTCTCTCTTGCGCGTGCACATGTGCCCCACTCTGCATGTGTTTTTGCATTTGTGTGCGTGTGTGTGTTTATATATCGTCCTATATGTTTCAGCCACTTTGTTTTCCTGTAATTATAAATGGCTTTCTGTGATACGAGGACACTCCTGCCGATTAAGATTTGTGCCTCCTTTAGGGGACATGAATTCTTTTGAGTATGCCA
The DNA here is from genome assembly GCF_903992535.2 of Arvicola amphibius. NCBI lineage: Eukaryota > Metazoa > Chordata > Mammalia > Rodentia > Cricetidae > Arvicola > Arvicola amphibius. The sequence continues at coordinate 8,035,654 of NC_052060.1, read as the reverse complement.
GTACTCCAGAGAACCACCTCTCTTAAATTAAAGCTGCACCTGCCACATTCCTAGATAATTCTTTTTTTAAAAAAATTAATGTGTTTATTGCAAAATTTGCAGATAGTAATGATTTCCAAAATTTTTTATTGATATTTATTGAGCTATACATTTTTCTCTGCTCCTCTGTCTGATGTGGGGTTAGTGAAGATCTTTTCAAATTCTGTAGGCTGTTATTTTGTCTTGTTGACCATGTTCTTTGCTTTACAGAAGCTTTTCAGTTTCTCTTGGTGTTGCAGTAGGTGACAGCCTGGGTTACGGGCAGCGTGTCGTAGAGGTCACACAGAGTGTCAAATTTCCACTCCTCTCTTTCCACCGCCACGAAGAACTGCTTGATGCCTTCCAGAGTCAATTCATCACGCATCACCAAGATGCGGACGGGGTCGGTCATAAACTTGTTGGTCATCTCCAGGATCTCATGAGGCAATGTGGCACTGATAAGAACCACCTGTGTGGCCGGCGGCAGGACCCTGTACACATCGTAGATCTGCTCCTTGAAACCTCTGTTCAACATTTCATCAGCCTCATCCAAAACCAACATCCTGATAGCCCGTGTCCTTAAACTTCTATGGCGAATCATATCAAAGACGCGTCCCGGGGTGCCTGCCACAACATGTTGCCCATAGTCCAGCTTGAGGATGTTCTCCCCAACATTGGTGCCCCCAACGCAGGCGTGGCACTGTACATTCATGTAGTCCCCGAGAGCCAGCAAACCCTTCTGAATCTGTACAGCTAACTCTCTTGTTGGAGCCAAGTTCAAAGCCTGGGTTTCTCGAACCTGGATATCCAAGCACTCACTGGAGGACTGAAATGCTGAAGGTGGCCGTCTTGCCAGTGTCAGACTGGGCTATGACATCTCTCCCCTTAATTATCTGCTTGTGAGCACGCTGCTGGATTGCTGAAGGCTTCTCAAAACCGTAGGCGTAGATGCCACGCAGTAGGTCCTCCCGCAGGCCCACGGTGTCGAACGTGGGGGTCACGTCCACCTCCTCGCTGGTCTCGAACTCCACTTTGGCCATGTCCTCCTCTTTGAGCAGCTGCTTCCGCGCGGAGCCGGACATCTCCATCCTGGCCGTGGCCGCCCTGATTCTGAGTCCACCAAGAGGTGAGGAGCATGACTGGCAGCAGCGGCCTGACCTACAATTTTTTTTTTTTTTTGCCTGTCACAATAAAGTTTATTATGAAAACAGGCTGTTGTGGGGACAGAGGAAAAGACAGATACATCTGGGTTAGGTGGCTCAGGAGAAGTAGTGCGGCTTCTTCACATTGATGCCATATTCACTGAGGGCAGGGGTCAAGTCCTCCATGGTTAGGGTGTAAATGCGGTCCTTGCTCTTGCTCCGGGAGCTGCCAGAGGCTGTGCCCTTCATTTTGCAGTGCTGTAGGACATCATTAGCAATATCTGAGATGAATTTCTGGGCAGCTAGTGAGATGAGCCGGACTATGCGTGGGTCTGAAGCTTCAAAGCCAGCACGGTTCAGGTAAAAACCAGTCACTGCATCTTGGATCGTAGGGGTGTAATCCTCCAGCTGCATCAAGAAGTCCACCAGTGGCGTGCTGGATACTACGGGCTTCACTTCTACATTGGCCGCTCTAGGCAGGGCGTAAACCCCGTTAGACATTGCCCCTTCAGGGGGAGCTGAGCCGCCTGCTGCCACTGATGCCCGCCCACGCCTCTCAGCCAGCTCCCTGGCTCGCGCAGCTACGGGGCCAGTGCCAGTAGTGGTGGCTCCAGCCCCGGGTCCCCCTGCCGTCCCCGCGGGGCTGGCCTTGCTCTCCCAGGTTGGGCTGGTGGGCAGCATGGCCGGCTTCGCCTCGGGGTCCGCGCTGGAGCAGCTGCAGCTCATGGGGCTGGTGGGAGAGGCCGTGAACCTGACCTCTTTGTCAGTCAGAGAATGCTGATCCTTCCTCCAGGAATGCTCAGAATGAGACTGGCTGAGAGCTGTCTCCTCCTGTTTTATATACCTCTCTAGGGCTGAGATTAAAGGCGTGGCCCACTACCACCTGGTTTCTATGGCAAACCAGTCTGGCTACTTGGATTAATGGAGTGTGATACCACTGCCTGGTATGTGAGGCTGACCAGGGTGGTTGTTTTTTTTTCTTTTTCTTTTTTTTTTTTTTCAGTTTTTCCTCATTTAATGGGAGATTAAATTCTATTTTTTTAATTTAATATTTTTAAAATTTCCATCTCCTCCCCTACTCTTCCCCCTTCCCTCCCCTCCCTTCCACCCATACCCCCACTCCTTCCCTCTCCAGGCCAAAGAGCCATCAGGGTTCCCTACACTGTGTTAAGTTCAAGGTCCTCCCAACTCCCCCCAGGTCCAGGAAGGTGCTCAACCAAACTGACAAGGCTCACACAGAGCCTGTCCATGCTGTAGAGTCCAAGCCCATCGCCATTGTCCTTGGCTTCTCGGTCAGCCTCCACCATCAGCCACATTCAGAGAGTCCAGTTTGGTCGCATGTTCCATCAGTCCTGTTCCAACTGGTCTTGGTGATCTCCCGTTAATTCTGTCCCACCATCTCAGTGGGTGAACGCACCCCTCAAGGTACTGACTTCTTTCTCATGTTCTCCCTCTTTCTGGTCCTCATCAGGACCTTGGGAGCTCAGTCCGGTGCTCCAATGTGGGGCTCTGTCTCTATCTCCATCCATCACCAGGTGAAGGTTCAATAGTGATAGGCAAGATATTCATGAGTATGGTTATAGGAGCTGGCCTTTTCCGGCTCCCTCTCCTCTGCTGCCCAAGGAACTAGCTGGAGGCATCTTCCTGGATACCTGGGAACCCCTCTAGAGTCAAGTCTCTTGACAACCCTAATATGGCTCCCTTAATTAAGATCTATGCTTCCCTGCTCCCATATCCACCCTTCCTATATCCCAAGCATCCCCTTCCCCCAAGCTCTCCCCTTCCTCCCCTTCACGCATTTCTCTCCCCATCTCCCATTTCCCCCATCCCACCCAACACCCAATTTCTCAATTTTTGCCTGCCAGTCTTGTCTACTTCCAATATCCAGGAGGATAACTATATGTTTTTCTTTGGGTTCACCTTCTTATCTTCACAAGGATCCCGAATAATAGGCTGGATGTCCTTTAATTATAGCTAGAAACTGATTATGAGTGAGTACATCCCATGTTCATCTTTTTGGGTCTGGGTTACCTCACTTAGAATAGTTTTTTCTGTTTCCATCCATTTGCATGCAAAAATCAAGATGTCATTGTTTTTTATTGTTGAGTAGTATTCTAGCAAGTATATATACCACAGTTTCTTCATCCATTCTTCCAATGAAGGGCATCTAGGTTGTTTTCAGGATCTGGCTATTACAAATAATGCTGCTATGAACATAGATGAACAGATGCTTTTGTAGTATGATTGGGCATCTCTTGGGTAAATTCCCAAGAGTGGAAGTGCTGGGTCCTGGGGTAGGTTGATCCAGATTTTCCTGAGAAACCACCACACTGCTTTCCAAAGTGGTTGCACAAATGTGCATTTCCACCAGCAATGGATGAGTGTACCCCTTACCCCACAACCTCTCCAGCAAAGGCTATCATTGGTGTTTTTGATTTTAGCCAATCTGACAGGTATAAGATGGTATCTCAAAGTTGTTTTGATTTGCATTTCTCTTATAGCTAAAGAGGTTGAGCATGACCTTAAGTGTCTTTTGGCCATTTGAACTTCTTCTGTTGAGAATTCTCTGTTCAGTTCAGCACCCCATTTTTTAATTGGGTTAATTAGCATTTTAAAGTCTAGTCTCTTGAGTTCCTTAAATATTTTAGAGATCAGACCTTTGTCAGTTGCAGGGTTGGTGAAGATCTTTTCCCAGTCAGTAGGCTGCCTTTGTGTCTTAGTGACAGTGTCCTTTGCTTTATAGAAGTTGCTCAGCTTCAGGAGGTCCCATTTATTCAATGTTGCCCTTAATGTCTGTGCAGCTGGGGTTATCGTATCCAATCTCTTAGCCTGTGCCTTTTTATAGGTGAACTGAGTCTGTTGATATTAAGTGATATTAATGACCAGTGGTTGTTAACTCCGGTCATTTTTTTTGAAAAGGAAAAGTATGAGGTAATGAGACCCTTAATCTCCGCAGTCTGATTGATGGAAATGAGAAGTAATTAGCATTTTCTCATAGCACACCCTTAAGTGGATCAGGAAGAGAATATAAGGAGGATTAACTGAGGAGGAACAGAAAGACCACCAATAAATTTAGTGGAGCCATCCCAGGGACTGTGAGTCTGAATGAAATAAAAGCAGGAAGGAAGACAGCAACTTTCAGACAATTCTGTCTGGCTCTACTCCTGCCTCCTTATATGAATTCTTCCACCCTGACCTTCATGCTGTGAACACTGACAGGGTAAGAAAAGCATCTCTTCCCAGATTATGTATATGGGAGGAATTCTTATAACAACATGAAAAGAGTAGTAACAGCTGTGTAGGCATGGACACCATTCCCTTATTTATGGAAGATTCACCCCAGTAAGCAAATTCTCTTGAGATTGTTGTTCTTGGTTCCCGACTTGACTACAACTGGAATTAACTAAAATCCTAAAACAGAGGGCACTAGTGTGAGAAATGTTTTTGCTTAAGTTGAAGTAGTTACAGCCCTTCACAGACACACTTCAGAGGCAGAAAAACACAAACATTTATCTCAAGGCCTGAAGAAACACACCTTTAATCCATATCGAGAGTCTGAAGGACACACCTCTAGCTGCGCTACGCCTCCTGACTCTTGGGAGCCTATAAAAAACAAGAAGGAAGCTGTTGCTCATTGCCTGCTTGGTCTCACCTTGCAGCAAGACCATTCCTTCACTGGCATTAGAGGATTCTTCTTTATAATTACAGCATAGACAGAGGACCAGTTGGCACGTCTAAACTCCTGGACTGAGTAAGTACTGGATTCTTAGACTCTCCCTTCACAGGTAGCCTTTGTGGGATTAGCAGGACTGCAGCCCTAAGTCATTCTAATGAATCTCCTTTGTTCATAAAGTCCTTGGGTATGTTCTGTTATTCTAGAGAACCACTGTGCAAAATTTTGGATGAGTATATAAAATGTTGCAAATTATCAAAAGTTGTGTTTGATTCTCAAAATTAGAAATCCATTGACCTAAGATTCAATCTAGAAAAAAAATTAACTGATAACACAGTCCCTTGTAGCCTAGTCTACCCACACTGAAAGTAGAATTGAAATCTGGATAATTTCAGAGACTTAAGTTTTCAGCGTCATAGAAGAGGGAACAGAGGAGAAACAGAAGCTAAAAATATATATCGTGCCTATTATTGTATCCTTAATCTAAACAAGATCCATGCAATAACAAGGCCAGGTGGTGGTGGCTCACACCTTCAATCCTAGCCTAGGGAATCCCAGCACTAGAGGTAATATAAAATGGGATGAGAGAAGCTTAATAATCTGCTTCTTCTACAGTCACCCAGACTTAATAGAGGAAAGACATCTCTAGTGGCTTGGCTGCTTTGCTTTTCTGGTTGTCAGTTTGAACCCCAGTATCTATCTCTAGGTTTTTATTTTTGGTGATACAGAATGGCAGGGTGGGGGAGGAACAGCGATGAACTCTGGTGGACCATATGCAACCTCTCCTCTGTTCCTGTACTGGTTTGAGTTTTGTCCAGTGATTTGGAAACTGGGATTCAGTTTAGCTAATGCCCCCAGCACTTCCCAAAAGGGTTTCTTTGGAGAAACCTGTCTGGAGAGAACTGTGCAGAACATATGATCAAGGGCTCAGAGCAAAGGAGAAAAAAAACGTGAATGTTTTCTTACACGAAAACATTCTTACCACCAATCACCCTGGAACCAAAACTTCCAGACCTAAAAAAAACCTAAGGCAATGGGAATGGGAAGCAAAGTTTTTCCCCAGGAGTCACTAGGGGTGATAGTGAGAGGAGCTACTCCCTTTTCTACCTCTTAATGCCTGGAAAATGGACATGGGCTAAGGAGAAAGCTGCCTCCTGCAGATTCCTGACCCTGCACTAGAGGCTGATGTTACTTCTTTAATCTTTCCATGTGTCTTGAAATGTTTAGTCCGGTTTAAAACCAGACCTGTTGTATATTTCTACTGAAGGAGCCTAAAGGCAACCATCCACATATGGTCAATTAGAATTTTTGAATTTTGTACATTGAACCATCCCTACATATCTGGCACCAAGCATAGTTCATCATGGTAAAAATCATAGAATATTATGGCATTCAGATTGTAATTATATAATGAGTATTTTGCATTGATGTTCATAATATTTTGTCTGTGATTTAGCTATCATTGTAATTTTGGACGAATAAAATAAATTTGTTAATGATCCTTTGTTTCTACTTTCTGGAATAATTGGAGGAGGGTGTGCTTTAACTTTTATTTGAATAGCAGATAGGCCAATATGCCCAAAGTGTCTGGTCCTGTGCTTTTTTAGTGGGAAGACTTTTACTGATTATGCGATTTTGCTAGGGTTTTTCTGTCAATTTAAAGTACTGCAAGACTTTAAGACAATTCTGAAGTCATTTCTGACAATTCTGAAACCTCTCAGCCTCCATGCCTTAGTCCTTCCCCTCCTCCTCTGGATACCAAGGACCTAACAGCTACACATGCATGTACTCAATTCCTGAACAATTAACCATATACATATGTTTTGATTCAGTCCCCTGAGAAACGGGGTCAAAATGACCTCTTACATCATCTGCTCTGGTAACAGCTCTCCAGCCAATTATTGGTAATAGCCCTTTTGAATAAGCCAATCATAATAGTCAAAGAACAACCCCCCTTGATTCTGTGGCCTTCTCTTTTAAAAGTAGCCTATTGGAGGTCTCTCGGCTTCCCGGATGCTGAGGGACTTGTCATGAGAGAATTAATACAATCCTCATGCTTTTGCATCAGCTATGGTGTCAGAGGTGGTCTCTGGGGGCGACTCCTCCTTGGTGTTTGGAAGCTAGACTCCTCCTTGGTGTTTGGAAGCTAGAGTCCAACAGTTCCCCACAGTAACAGAACATACCAAGGACTCTCTCTGTATGAACAAAGGAGATTCATTAGAATGACTTAGGGCTGCAGTCCTGCTAATCCCACAAAGGCTACCTGTGAAGGGAAAGTTTAAGAATCCAGTACTTACTCAGTCCAGGAGGTTGGATGTACCGACTGGTCCTCAGTCTATGCTGCAATTATAAAGAAGAATCCTCTAATGCCAGTGAAGAATGGTCTTGCTGCAAGGTGAGGCCAAGCAGAGAATTTGCTTACTGGGGTGAGTCTTCCATAAATAAGAAATGGTGCTCATTTCTACACAGCTGTTACTACTCTTTACATGTTGTTATAAGAATTCCTCCCATATACACGATCTGGGAAGAGATGCTTTTCTTACCCTGTCAGTGTTCACAGCATGAAGGTCAGGGTGGAAAAATTCATATAAGGAGGGAGGAAGTAGAGCCAGACAGGTTTCTCTGAAAGTCGCTGTCTTCCTTCCTGCTTTTTATTCCATTCACACTCACAGTCCCTGGGATGGGACAGTTTCTGTGTGGTTATTTTAGGAATCTGGACAACTAGGAAATAAGAAGTTGCCTCCTATAACAGACTGGTGCTCCAATGTGTTCTAGCTCAATCCATATAAAACCTGAAAGATCTTGGAAAGGAACTCTAGACAGTAAAAAAGAAAGTTTAGCCACATTTTTTTTTCTAATGGACTCTGGTTGCTGGTGGCATGCTTTAAGAGAGGTCTTCCTGATTCAGCAGAGGAGACAACAAAAGCCATACAGTTTCAAAACCGCATCACAGACTGTTCTGGCACTTTCAGGAGGCCAAGCACTTGATTGGGGTTTGTGAGCCCTGGTGCTTGCATGCTCACATGGGGTCTGGAGGAAAGTTGCTGAGACCATGCCCATGGCTCAGTGCTCCCTTCCTGGGCAGGCAGCTGGATCAGGTCTACTATGTGTGCACAAGCATGGCAGATTCCTTTCACCATACACAGAGGTATTTCCAGGCCATGCAGTGTGTTGCATTGCAGATTTAGCTATTACTCAAACAAAAAGGGTTTATGTGCTGTATGCTCTTTCTCAGAGTTAAAGTGGTGAGTGCAGCTGCTACCTGGCAGTCCCAGAGCTGGCAATAATGGTACCTCTGCCATTTTGAAAAGCAGATAAAGGCAGAGTCAGCATCCAGGGTTACTGCAACCAAGCAGCTAGCATTTTTTTATTTTTTTTTATTTAAAAAATTTCCATCTCCTCCCCTCTTCCTCCCCCTTCCCTCTCCTCCCCCTCCCCCATCCCCTCTCTCCCTCCCTTTTCAGGCCAAGGAGCCATCGGGGTTCCCTACTCTATGTTAAGACCATGGTCCTCCCAACTCCCCCCAGGTCCAGGAAGGTGATCAACCAAGCTGAGAAGGCTCCCACAGAGCCTGTCCATGCAGAAGAATCAAAGCTCAGCGCCTTTGTCCTTGGCTTCTCAGTCAGCTTCCACCTTCGGCCACATTCAGAGAGTCTGGTTTGGTCTCATGTTCCATCAGTCCCATTCCAGCTGGACTTGGTGGTCTCCCGTTAGATCTGTCCCACCGTCTCCACGGGTGAATGCACCCCTCACAGTCCTGACTTTCTTTCTCATGTTCTCTCTCCTTCTGCTCCTCATCAGGACCTTGGGAGCTCAGTCCGGTGCTCCAATGTGGGGCTCAGTCATTTTCTTTATCTATCGCCAGGTGGAGGTTCTATGGTGATATGCAAGAAATTAATCAGTATGGCTATAGGAACTGGCCTTTTCAGGCTCCCTCTCCTCAGCTGCCCAAAGAACTAGCTGGGGGCGTCTCCCTGGAAACCTGGGAACCCCTCTAGAGTCAAGTCTCTTGACAACCCTAATATGGCTCCCTTAATTAAGATCTATGCTTCCCTGCTCCCATATCCACCCTTCCTATATCCCAAGCATCCCATTCCCCCGAGCTCTCCCCATCCTCCCCTTTACGCTTTTCTCTCCCCATCTTCCCTTAGCCCCGTCTCGCCCCACCCTCAAGTTCCCAATTTTTGCCTGGCGATCTTGTCTACTTCCAATATCCAGGAGGATTACTATATCTTTTTGGGGGTTCACCTTCTTATTATCTTCTCAAGGATCCCAAATTATAGGCTCGATGTTGTTTAATTATGGCTAGAAACCGATTATGAGTGAGTACATCCCATGTTCATCTTTTTGGGTCTGGGTTACCTCACTTAGAATAGTGTTTTCTGTTTCCATCCATTTGCATGCAAAATTCAAGATTTCATTGTTTGTTTTTTACTGCTGAGTAGTATTCTAACATGTATATATTCCACAGTTTCTTCATCCATTCTTCCAATGAAGGGCATCTAAGTTGTTTCCAGGATCTGGCTATTACAAATAATGCTGCTATGAACATAGTTGAGCAAATGCTTTTGTAGGATGATTGGGCATGTCTTGGGTAGATTCCCAATAGTGGAATTGCTGGGTCCTGGGGTTGGTCGATCCTGATTTTCCTGAGAAAACGCCACACTGCTTTCCAAAGTGGTAGCACAAGTGTGCATTCCCACCAGCAATGGATAAGAGTGCCCCTTACCCCACAACCTCTCCAGCAAAGGTTATCATTAGTGTTTTGGATTTTAGTCAATCTGAAAGGTGTTTAAGATGATATCTCAAAGTTTTTTTGATTTGCATTTCCCTGATAGCTAAGGAGGTTGAGCATGACCTTAAGTGTCTTTTGGCCATTTGAACTTCTTCTGTTGAGAATTCTCTGTTCAGTTCAGCACCCCATTTTTTAATTGAGTTAATTAGCATTTTAAAGTCTAGTCTCTTGAGTTCCTTATATATTTTAGAGGTCAGACCTTTGTCAGTTGCAGGGTTAGTTAAGATCTTTTCCCAGTCAGTAGGATGCCTTTGTGTCTTAGTGACAGCGTCCTTTGCTTTATAGAAGCTGCTCAGCTTCAGGAGGTCCCATTTATTCAATGTTGCCCTTAATTTCTGTGCAGCTGGGGTTATATGTAGGAAATGGTCTCCTGTGCCCATTTGTTGTAGAGCACTTCCCACTTTCTCCTCTATCAAGCTCAGTGTGTTCAGATTAATATTGAGGTCTTTAATTCATTTGGACTTGAGTTTTGGGCATGGTTATAGATATGGATCTACTTTCATTCTTCTACAGGTTGACATCCAGTTATGCCAGCACCATTTGTTGAATATGCTCTCTTTCTTCCATTGTGTACTTTTGGCTCCTTTATCAAAAATCAGGTGTTCATAGGTTTGTGGTTTAAGATCCGGGTCTTCAATACGATTCCATTCAATACGACTTCTCTGTTTTTATGCTAATACCAAGCTGTTTTCAGTACTGTAGCTCTGTAATAGAGTTTGAAGTCAGGGATGGTAATGCCTCCAGAAGTACCTTTATTGTATAAGATTTTTTTGGCTATCCTCGGTTTCTTGTTTTTCCATATAAATTTGATTATTGTCCTCTCAATCTCTGTGAAGAATTTTGATGGGACCTTGATGGGGATTGCATTGAATCTATAGATTGCTTTTGGTACAATTGCCATTTTTACTATGTTGATCCTCCCAATCCACGAGCAGGGGAGATCCTTCCATTTTCTGGTATCCTCTTCAATTTCTTTCTTCAAAGACTTAAAGTTCTTGTCAAATAAATCCTTCACTTCTTTGGTTAGGGTTACTCCTAGATATCTTATGCTATTTGTGGCTATTGTGAAAGGTGATACTTCTCTGATTTCCCTCTCTGCTTCCTTATCCTTTGTGTATAGGAGGGCAACAGATTTTTTGGAGTTGATCTTGAAGCCTGCCATGTTACTGAAGGAGTTTATCAGCTGTAGGAGTTCTTTGGTGGAGTTTTTGGGGTCGCTATCATATCATCTGCAAATAACGAAAGTTTAACTTCTTCCTTTCCAAATCGAATCCCCATTGATTCCCTTATGTTGTCTTATTGCTATTGCTAGAACTTCAAGCATTATATTGAAGAGATAAGGAGAGAGTGGACAGCCTTGTCGTGTTCCTGAATTTAGTGGGATGGCCTTGTGTTTCTCTCCGTTTAATTTGATGTTAGCTGTCGGCTTGCTGTAAATAGCTTTTATTATATTTAGGAATGACCCTTGTATCCCTAATCTCTCCAAGACGTTTATCATAGAAGGGTGCTGAATTTTGTCAAATGCTTTTTCAGCATCTAATGAGATGACCATATGGTTTTTTTCCTTCAGTTTATTTATATGATGGATTACATTGATAGATTTTTGTATGTTGAACCAGCCCTGCATCTCTGGGATGAAGCCTACTTGATCGTAGTGGATAATTTTTCTAATGTGTTCTTGGATTCAGTTTGCCAGTATTTTATTGAGAATTTTTGTTTCAATGTTCATGAGTGAGTTTGGCCTGTAATTCTCTTTCTTGGTGGAGTCTTTGTGTGGTTTAGGTATCAGTGTAACTGTAGCTTCATAGAAGGAATTTGGCAGTGACTCTTGTGTTTCTATATTATGAAATACCTTAAGGAATATAGGTATTAGGTCTTCTTGGAAGTTCTGGTAGAATTTCACATTGAAACCATCTGGTCCTGGGCTCTTTTTGGTAGGGAGGTTTCTGATAACAGTTTCTAATTCTTCGCGACTAACAGGACTATTTAGAGCATTTACCTGGTCCTGGTTTAACTTTGGTATATGGTATTTATCTAAAAAACTGTCCATTTCTTTTACATTTTCCAATTTTGTGGCATACAGGCTTTTGTAGTAAGATCTAATGATTCTCTGAATTTCCTCTGTGTCTGTGGTTATGTCCCCGTTTTCATTTCTGATCTTATTAATTTGCGTGTTCTCCCTCTGCCATTTGATTAGTTTGGCTAAGGGTTTGTCAATCTTCTTGATTTTCTCCAAGAACCAGCTGTTTGTTTCATTGATTCTTTGGATTGTTTTCTGTGTTTCTATTTTGTTGATTTCTGCCCTCAGTTTGATTATTTCCAGTCTTCTACTTCTCCTAGGTGAGTCTGCTTCTTTTTTTTCCAGAGCTTTCAGGTGTGCTGTTAAGTCACCAATGAGTGCTTTCTCCGTTTTCTTTAAGTGGGCACTTAGTGCTATGAACTTTCCTCTTAGCACTGCTTTCATTGTGTCCCATAGTTTTGAGTATGTTGTGTCTTGGTTTTCATTAAAATAATGATGGAAAATACATAGAGAGTCTTGATACTGTATGCTATTTTGCTCTCTTTAAATTGTTTGAATGCTGAGGAAGGAGCAACAGCTGCTAAAAGTTATTTGTTTATAAATGCTGCTAAACTATTACAGAATAGATATTTTTAAAATACCTTGACTTAAAATTTGGATTAAGGACATGATCCTTTGGAAGGAGTTTCTTTTGTTTTCACAGAAATGAGACCATATGGATTGCTTCTATCCCAATATGGTATGATAGACCATGCCCTCCTGAATGATTGCTGTGAACACTTTCAGAAAATTACTTCACCCAACTGATGACTGAGATGAACCTGGCATACAGGTTATACCATGAAAGATCTGATTAACAGCATCGCCATTCAGCAGGAAGCAATTTGGAGAGAAATAAGTATGCCGATGTTCCCAAATATTGTTTATAAATGTTCTTTTATATTTAAAGAATGTACATTTAAAGACGTTACATTTCTCATTTTACATATGATATAGATATGAATAATTTACACTGATATAAATTTTTGCTGTTTTGACATAAATTTAAGGTGAATTTTGTTATATGTATATGTATTTCTGATACTGATTAAGGTATTGTGATGTGTAGTTCATTTAAAATGTAATGTATATAGGTTGTTAATGGATAGTCATCAATAATAGTCAAATTGTAGTCATGTTAGATTTTCTAGATGTACATAGATATATTTCAGATAGGCATTCTTCATATCTTTCAAAGACTACAAAATATGCCATTTAAATGTTTTAATAACTTAGAGCTTTTCATGACAATAAGACAAATCTGCCCCTTAAAGAGGAAGATGGGCATCGAAGAGGCTCCTTATTGAGTTTGATAGCCATTTGGGCAAAAAACTGCTCTTGCCTGGACGGATGCATAGACTGGGCACAAAGAACCCACAGAGAGAGGACTGCTGAACTGCCTAAAGGTGAAATGGTCTTTTGGGGTTCCTGATTCATGAAAGAGTCTGCGAGACATTCTGCAGGACACAGCAGATAGTGACTGAACTGTCTTTGAAATTTCCTGCTTCATAAAAATGTCTGCTGGATACTATGGGCCTGTAGGCTGAAGATGGATGCCCCAACAGTACAAAAGAACTTTGGTTGACTGTCCAGACAACGAGATGACTCTGTAATTTCTAGAGTTTGGAAGTTGCTTTATTTCTTGTTTACTTAGGTAATATTATATCCTTCTGGAGTCTTTGATAGAGGTAAGAATAGATAGATAGTTATAATTGTTTTCCTTTGTTATGATAAAAGATAAAATAGATATAAATATTGTAACTATAATTCTTACTTGATAACTGTTTTGCAATATGTAATTTGACTATGTTAAAGTTAAAGCCTTTCTTTTTGTTTAAACAGAAAAAGGGGAAATGATGGAGAACTCTCATTGTTTAATAAAAACTGCCTTGACTTTTTGATAGGGCAGGATTTAGATAGGTGGAGTAGGCAGAACAGAATGCTGGGAAGAAGGGAAGTAAGGCAACCGCCTCAAGCAGTAGACATGCCTCTCCTCTCCAAGAAGGACACAGGTCAAGATCTCTCCTGGTAAGCTACCCCTCGTGGTGCTACACAAATTACTACATATGGGTTAAAACAAGATGAGAAAATTAATTAATAAGAGGCTAAAACTATTGGGCCAGGCAGTGTTTAAAAGAACACAATTTGTTGTTATTTTGGGTGTAAAGCTAGCCAAGTGGGAGCCGGGCAGGATGAAAAGTAGGACTGCCCGCCGCTCTTCACTACACCCCTGTCTGATGTGGGGTTAGTGAAGATCTTTTCCCATTCTGTAGGCTGTCATTTTGTCTTGTTGACCATGTTCTTTGCTTTACAGAAGGTTTTCACTTTCAGCAGTCCCATTATTAATTGATTCTCTCAGTGTCTGTGCTGCTGGAGTTATATTTAGGAAGCAGTTCCTGTGCAATACATTCAAGTGTACCTCCCACTTTCTCTTCTACAAGGTTCAGTGTGGCTGGCTTGCTTTATGTTGAGGTCTTTGATCCTTGGACTTGAGTTTGTGCATGGTGAAAGATATGGGTCTATTTTCATTCTTCTACATGTTGATATCCCAGTTATGTCAACAGCACTTGTTAAATATGCTTTCTTTTTTTATTTGATTGTTTTTGCTTCTTTATCAAATATCAGGTGTTCAAAGATGTGTGGACTGATATCCGGGGTCTTGGATTCGGTTCCATTGGCCCTCCTGTCTGTTCTTATGCCAATACCAGGCTGTTTTCAATACTGTAGCTCTGTATTAGAGTTTGAGCAATAATTCCTATAATGAACAAATCCTGTACTTGAACCACAGGGAACTCTTAGTTGCTCATGATAATCTGCTCTTCTCTCCAGGAATATACTTCTGGGAAACACAGGTAAGTAATGTAAAGAATTTCTTTACAATATGAGGATCTGCATGGACTGCCTACCTTCACTCAACATGATACATTGGGGGGAAGTGCTACCTGCCACCCTGACCTAACCCACATAGAAAACAATAACTGATGTTATAGTTACCCACCTGTAATGAATTCCTAACTGAGGAACTAAACATTAGGAGATCAAAAACAATTGATTGATTTATCCTGTGTTGATGGATGAGTAGCATTGGAGCCAGACTTTCAGGAGAGCTAGGCTGGGAATTGTGGATGAGGATTGGCTCACTGAAGTTAGTTTTACTGTCCTCAGGCTTTGTGTGTCCCTACAGACATGATGAGCTAGGAGAAAGATGATAGAATGTGGGGAGCATTTTACAGATCACAATCTAAGGTAAGGGGAAGCATCTCAACTTCCCTTATTAGTAATTGTTGAAAATATTTCTGCACCCTTTAGAAGCCAGAATACTCTCTCCCATTTAAGATCCAGGCATGGTAGCATTGGGAGTTCAAAGTTCAAGAACAGAACTCACCACTGAGAAGGAAAGTATGCGGTTAATGAGACACTTAATCTCTGCCATCTGATTGATGGAAAATGAGAAGTAATTAGAATATTCTTCATTGCACACCCTTAAGTGAGCAGGAAGAGAGTATAATAAGATAACTGCAGGAGGACCAGAAAGACCACCAATAAATTTAGTGGAGGCCTCCCAGGGACTGTGAGTCTGAATTGGAAATAAAAAGCAGGAAGGAAGAAGCCCACTTTCAGAGAATTCTGTCTGGCTCTACTCCTGCCTCCTTATATGAATTCTTCCACCTGACCTTCATGGCTGTTGAACACTGGCAGGGTAATGAAAGCATCTCTTTCCCAGATCATGTATATGGCAGGAATTCTTATAACAACATGAGAAGAGTCATACAGCTGTATAGAAATAAACACCATTTCCTTATTTATGGAAGATTGACCCCAGTAAGCAAATTCTCTGGAGATTGTTGTTCGTGGTTCCCAACTTGACTACACCTGAAATTAACTAGAATCCTAAAACAGAGGGCACTACTGTGAGAAATGTTTTGCTTAAGTTAAGTAGGTATAGCACTTCACAGACACACTTCAGAGGCTGAAAA
Source organism: Arvicola amphibius (assembly GCF_903992535.2). Lineage (NCBI taxonomy): Eukaryota > Metazoa > Chordata > Mammalia > Rodentia > Cricetidae > Arvicola > Arvicola amphibius. The sequence goes on along the minus strand of NC_052060.1, from coordinate 8,019,990 downwards.
ACACAAACATATATCTCAAGGCCTGAAGAAACACACCTTTAATCCATATGTAGAGTCTGAAGGACTAACCTCTGGCTGGGCCACGCCTTCTGACTCCTGGGAGCATATAAAAAAACATGAAGGAAGCTGTTGCTCATTGCCTGCTTGGCCTCACCTTGAGCAAGACCATTCCTTCACTGGCATTAGAGGATTAAAGGGCCTCAGGAATCAGGTGCACATCTGGGACGTCCTCAAGTATAAGGGGCCAAGTGACCATGTATTCAAGAGCACAGTGACAGTGGGGCTGAGTCATGGGTGTGGGGAAGTAATGTACACTCACCCAGCTAAGTGAGCACCCTCAACAGTCTTAGGTTTTTTTTTAGTCAAGGGTGACCATATTGCGCTAGTGTTGTGCCTGGCCCCTGTGATGTTCCCCCCAAATTCAGAAACTCGACTGCATAATTTTTGTTAATTTGCGACTGCATTTGTGCTTTCGGCTATGCCATATCTCATATTTTGTACCCTTCATTCCTTTCTTTTTCTTTCTTATATGTTTTCTTTTTCTGTCTTCCTTTCTTAAAAAAAAAAAAGTCTGTACTTTTGGCCATCCTTGTCAGAAAACAAAAACGTTGGCCTTAGATAGAATTGGCATCTTAAAGAAAATTATGTCCTGGGTCAGTGAGAACATCCCTTTCAGGTCTGGAGTTTTTGTCTCAAAGTTCAGGAGCACTTGTAGGAAATTATATCTCAAGTTTTGGTTTGGGACTCCAGATTTCATAATTCATTCCTGCAATTTAAAATGCACCAGACCCGGGCTCAGGACCCGCACACCCCCCAGTTGAAAGGACAGAAGCCATGCTAGGAAGACGTTCTTATGGTTAATTAAAAACAAAATAAAACACTCCTCATGATTTTATTGTCTTCCTAACATAAATTGTCTTCAAACTGCAACAGCTCAGTTCAAACAAGCCTTTCTTTCCGACATGTCCTAGGGCTCCAACCTGGTCTCCCTGGTGAGGTGCTTAGCCCCCAATCCCACCCCCAGGCCACCCTTGCTCCAGTCGTTCCCATCTCCACTCAGGGTCAGTTCGTCCATCTCACTCAGGTCCGGACTCCCTGAGCACTGGCACTGCACTTGCTGCCTTTCCCTACACGTTGGCCCCGCTGAGTTTCCAGTACACACCTGGGGGACGAGCCCCATGGTGCATCCTTGCTCCGGGTCTGCCACAAAACCCGACCCTAATGCTCACTTGGGCTCCTTCGTGGAGTCCTGATGGGCACTTGGTAGGCGACCCCGCCAGCATGGAGTCTCAGTTGGCCCCTACACCCGGGTGGCGGCAGGGACCCAGCATCCCACAGGCACCAGGTTCATAACATTCATTCGCTTGAGATCTGGAAGGGGCCATGGAGCAAGCAGGGCGCCCAGCAGGTTGTCTTCTAGGCCTTCCTTTCAGGATGCTGGGCTGTGAAAGAGTGGACATCGCAGGTGTGCCTGCCAAGGTGACGCCTGGTTCACCAAGGAGACGCAGCTTTGTCTGGTCAAAGTCTCTGTGGCGCAATGTCTTATTGCTTTATGCTGTTAACCTAGAGATTGGTCGTTCGAGCTCACCCAGGGACCACAATCTTTAGGCTTTTAACAACTTTCTAAATTTACAGTCTCTGTGTGTTGACTTGTCAATGGAAACACTCCTACTTATTTCTCTGAAATACCGGAAGCCCACTAAATAAGAAAAAAATAACCCTATGGACTTAAGGTACTTAAGGCCTTACCTTCTGTCACATGCTATTTACCGCCTGTCCTGTGGCAGGGTAAACAATAAAGCCCATTTTATTTTGGAGGGGAGGGGGGAGGGGGACACCTGTGGACAACCCCCACCAGCTATCTTTGGTTTATTTGGAATGGGTAGAATGGGAATCCTTTCTTTCTTTCTTTTCTTTCTTTCTTTCTTTCTTTCTTTCTTTCTTTCTTTCTTCTTTTAT